>NC_044356.1:13725904-14043404 GCF_007364275.1 Archocentrus centrarchus
CTATATATCTATATCTATCTATATCTATCTATCTCTATCTCTCTCTCTATCTCTCTCTCTATCTCTCTCTCTATCTCTCTCTCTATCTCTCTCTCTATCTCTATCTCTCTCTCTATCTATCTCTCTATCTATCTCTATCTCTCTATCTCTCTCTCTATCTCTCTATCTCTCTCTATCTCTCTATCTATCTCTCTCTCTATCTATCTCTCTCTCTATCTCTCTCTCTCTATCTCTATCTCTCTCCTATCTCTCTCTCTCTCTCTCTCTCTCTCTCTCTCTCTCTCTCTACTCTCTCTCCTATCTCTCTCTCTCTCTATCTCTCTCTATCTCTATCGATCTCTCTCTCTCTATCTATCTCTCTCTATCGATCTCTCCTCTCTATCTATCTCTCTCTCTCTCTCTCTCTCGATCTCTCTCTCTCTCCTCCTCTCTATCGATCTCTCTCATCTCTCTCTCTCTCTCTCTCTCTATCGATCTCTCTCTCTCTCTCCTCTCTCTCTCTCTTCTCTTCTCTAATCGATCTCTCTCTCTCTCTCTCCCTCTCTCTCTCTCTATCGATCTCTCTCTCTCTCTCTATCTATCGATCTCTCTCTCTCTCTCTCTCATCGATCTCTCTCTCTCTCTCTATCTTTCTATCGATCTAATATTAGATATATATAGTCATAATGTCAGCCCATGCTCCTAATGAGATGACAGATGGTGTCCTTGGAATCTTCTCCCAGATCTGAACCAGGGCATCACTGAGATCTTGGGTTGTTTGAGGTGCAACCTGGTGACGTCAAATGCACTGAAACATAATGTCCCAGAGGTGTTCTATTGGATTTAGGTTGGGTGAGCAGGGGGCCAGTCTATGGTATTAATTCCTGAAGGATGAAGGACTTGATACCAGGAACTTTCTACTACGCTCACATGAGACGGATATTGTTATGCACAGGAGGAACCAAGACCCCCCGCATTAGCGAGGTTCTGACAGTGGTCCACAGTTTTCATCTGGGCTACCTAATGGCATTCAGATCCTGTTGCCTAGCCTGTAAGCCTGCATCCCTCCATAGATATGCTTCCCCAGACCACCACCACTGACCCTCCACCAGAGTGGTCATGCTGAACATTTTAGCGCACAAACATTCTCCCAGCTACTCCAGACGCTGTTCACATGTGCTCAGAGTGAACCTGCTCTCATCTGTCGGGACCCCCAGTTCTGATATACTAAGACAAATTCAGATCGGTCTTCACGATGCCAGCAGTGAGCACAGGACCCCTAGACAGTGGTGGGCTCTCAGGCACAGCTGAAACTATTAACACCCCCTCTGCTACTTAACTGACCAGATCAATATCCCACAAGTTTAACTGACTTGATGCTGTACTCTGATTAAAAAGTGTTCCTTTAACGTTTTGAGCAGTGCAAAAGGAGACAGACTGGCAACACTTTGCAATCAACCTTCAGTGTCAGTCTGTGCCAAATGCAACTCGTCTGTGACACACCTCTTTGCAATAGGGCTCAACTCAGTTAGCTGCCCTGTTATATTCTGGTAATATTCCTAAATGCTTGTGTCAGTTATAGTAAAATTGTCATCCTGAGTTTTTATTTCATATCTATGAGGTTCTGGCTGAATAGAAGTAGGAAATATAAATTTCTGTGTATGTAGATGGCAACAGATTTGCAATTTTCACCTATTTATCACAATTAATCATATATAGATAGAATAGAATAGAATAATATATTACCACAAACAGATTTTATGTAATTTCCAACTTGACCCCATTATCAGTCGCAATCTGACAGCAGACTGATAGCAGGCTCACTCTGTCTTATTGCCATTTGATTGTCGTCTTGATGCACCAACGTTCCTTTTAAGACATCAACTGACTGCGAGTGATTGCAGACCTGGTTTCTGTCTTCAAGCAACCATTTCAAGGCAACAAGATGGGAAATTCATTGCACAAGGCAGCAGTAATTTGGCTGTGCTGTGGTCTCCAACCACCAATTTCCTAGAGTGACTGAACCCTTATACATTTTTTTTTTTAACCAGCTTTGTTAATTGTGGTTTCATTAAGGCAAGAAGAAAAAACATTGTTCATTTTGTCTTAATATATAAAAATAACAATTTATAGATTTCTGTCAAATGAGGTAACACAGACTCATTGCCTCTACTATCCTGTGCTAATGTGCTGTCACCCCACAAAGACCTAATCTGAGCAAGAAAATAATGGTATATGCTATATAATGCTATATGAAAATAATGGTGTAAAAAAATAGGAACATGGATCAGTTTAATATATTTGATTGAAACTCTATAACAAACTGCAGACTCAAAAATTACTCCACAGTCAGTGAATAATTCTGACCTTGGTTTCTGAGTCTGATTTAAACTTTAAATATATTTCCCTGTTCTCTGGTGTAGTAGTGTAACAGTGCAGTGTTCTTACTAAAGAATATTAGAAAATAGTGGCATGCCAAAGTATGTCCTGAAAAAGTGGTGTCTTCAATTGAAAGAACCAGAGACTCATCTGGATACCTCCACTCAGCTTAAAAACTCCCTTAACAGCTTAAATATTCGGAGTCCCTGAGTCCAGGTGGGTATCTTGATCCAGATTAATTTGTAGTATTGCAGTATTTACGTATTTTTGATTTGTCACTTCTCATTCAGGCAAAGCTCCATCACTGGTAAAACAAACAGGCAAAGCAAATTAATCACATAACATCTTTGACTGGTGGCAATGACAGGATAACCTTTCCTGCGTTACTTCTATTCTTCCAGGAGGTGGCACTATCGCCCCTGCTAGTCTTTGTGCCTCAGGTGCACCTGTTGCCATAGCAGCACAAAGATAGTAGTGTTTCTCTCAGCTCCAAGGGAGTTAAGTGTGTCTTTGTGTTTGTGCTTGTAAAAGGGCAGGTGTGTCTATGTGCTCCTTGCTGTGCCTGATTTGAATTCACTTTTACTAATGATCGCGCATGCCGAGCACAGGCTGTCCTTTGCTGTTTGGAGTTTTCAGGACTGTTTACCCGGCTGAAAGTTAGCAATGACGGGGCTGCTGTCTGTGTTTTCTTCTCTGCTGCCTGTCCAGGCCTTAAAGAAGAGAGGATGGCAGTGATGGAGAAGATGAGGAAGACAGCGATCCAGACGGGTCGGGAACAGCGAAGGCTGATGAACACAAACTGTCTTTGCGGGACGATGAGATTCTTCTGATAAAGATGCTGAAAGGTACACTTCATTCATACTTTCTGAATATCAACACATCAACTTTGTTTTTTATAATATGTACCAAAGAGGTACATATATTTCCTATACAGTTTCTTTGTGTATAACAAATATATCAAGCCTTTCTTTTAGCCAACCAACATTTCACTTGTGAACTCCTCTTTCCAGATTTTCTTTTTAAATGTGTTTGGTAATAACTATACATCTTCAATTGGCTTTAGAAACCTGTTGCGTACAGCCAACACGAAGCTCAGCCAGGTGTTGGTTGAAGTCCTGAAGACCACAGCAGCAGCAGAGGAAACGATGGGCCTCCACATGCAGAGCCTGCGCGACGCTTCTGGTGCAGCACAGCTGCCTCACTCCACCACACAGTTGGCCAGTACACTGACTCTCAGACATTATAACACGGGTAAGTAACAATTCAATACTGAGTCCAATAATCAGTCAAAAAGCTCCGGGCGCCTCAATTATCTTACTGCTATTTTTGACTTATTCTTTAGCAGTTATACAAGAAAAAAAACCAAATGAAACATCAGACTACAAAGCTGCAAAATATGTGTATATTGCTGTAATTATTAATTGCTGTGCAGCACCTCAGCATTGGACTAAAAATCCTGTGCTGTACAGTTTTACATGATGGCAGCTGCATTTACAGGGTGAAAGTCATCATCACGGAGCTGAAATCAGAATTACGCAGATTTATGTTTCAAGATTACTTTAATATGTTAGACTTGAATTTCATATTTGATTAGCCCCACTTCATAACGCAAAATATAGCACTGATGCCACATCCAGAGTGTTTTTAGATTATGGATACATAATACTAGTGCCTGAACAAGGAAAGTAAGTATCAGAAAGATTTACCTAAAGGGTTGATTATAGGTGAGGGTGGTGACTCCATGGAAGTTAAGCATAACAGTCACATGTTAACAAATGAATTCAGGACCTGCAGTTATTCTGATACTCCCTGAAAACTTTATGCTCATATTAATCAGTCACCTGCAGGTTATCAGTAGGATACTGTAGGTTAGAAGATTAATTGGCTAACAGATCATTACTCCAGTATTAGACTTCTGAAAGTATGCAACAATATGCTTGAGTCGACACAGTCCTCATCATGAGAAGTTAAATGCTGTGAATTATGACCTTTTTACTTCCTTGGTCCAAGACTAAATTAGATGCCTGCACCTCTTTTGGGGGGCTTTAGAAACCGTAGTTCATGATAGGAGACTTTGGCCAATTATGGGTCTTTTCAGCCCAGGTCAGGTGACTAGAACAAAGTGGAATAAAAAGTACAAAAAGTACAAAAAGTATGGCTGTGCTTATCTGGGAGAGGTTTAGAAACAAGAGTGGCAGGCTGTCTATTTTCAAAATTAGATTTCTGATTATTGCAGCTTTTAAAGGTTTCTATACTGAAGTAAAAAACTCTGCTACATACTGGGTAGTAAATGGAAATCAGCTGAAAACTAGTGATTAAAAGTCAAGTCAAGTCAAGTTTATTTATAAAGCACATTTAAAACAACGACGTTGACCAAAGTGCTGTACAAGATCTATAACCCCAAGGACTATACTAAAATAAAAATATAATAATACATAAAAAAAAAAAATAATAAAATCAAATCAAATAAAAACATTTAAAACAAATACCATAAAAATACCATAAAGCAATCGTCTAAAAGGAGGGTAGCACTGCAGCCAAATGCCAAGGAAAAGAAATGTGTTTTTAATAAAGATTTAAATGTGTGTATTGTCTGAGCTGTGCGTATATGGAGAGGTAGATCATTCCATAGCCTTGGTGCTGCTGCTGCACCTAAGCCTCTCTGTTTTAGTCTGGTTTTAGGCCTCTGTAAGAGCAGCTGGTTAGATGACCTCAAAGCTCTTACAGGGGTGTGACTGTGAAGCAGCTCAGACAGATACAAAGGTGCCAGTCCGTTTAAGGCTTTAAAAGTAAGCAATAAAATCTTAAAATCGATTCTAAAACGGACAGGGAGCCAGTGAAGGGATGACAGGACCGGGGTAATGTGTTCATGCTTTTTTATACCAGTTAAAAGATGAGCTGCCGCATTCTGGACTACCTGCAGGCGGCGCACAGATGATTGATCTATGCCAAAGTACAGAGAATTACAGTAGTCCAGGCGGGAAGTAATAAAAGCATGAATAACTTTTTCCAGGTCCTGCTGTGGGAGATAAGGTTTTACCTTGGCAATGACTCTAAGTTGGTAAAAACTGATTTTAGTAACAGCACTTAACTTGCTTCTCCATTTTAAAACTGCTATCTAAAATGACACCCAGATTTTTACAGCATCACGACAGTGAGGAGCCAAATGACTCGGAGTGCCAGAGGAGTTGCTTGAGGGGTCAGATTTACCAAAGTATATGACCTCGGTTTTGCTTTCATTAAGATTTAGGAAATTCTTTCTCATCCAGGACTTGATGTCACTTAGACAGTTCAGCAGGGGTTTCCATGGATCTCTGCTGTTCAGTTTGATGGGCATATACACCTGGATGTCGTCAGCAAAACAGTGAAAAGAAATATTGTGTTTCCTAAAAATCGACCCTAGAGGCAACATATACAATGAGAAAAGAATTGGGCCCAGAATGGACCCTTGAGGCACTCCACAAGAAAGATTTGCTGCAGTAGAAAAACAGTCTCCTAGATGGACAGAGAAACTTCTGTCAGTAAGATATGATCTGAACGAAGTCAGAACCGTGTCTTTAATGCCAATTTCATTTTCTAGGCGGGACAGAAGGATCTCGTGGTCCACAGTGTCAAAGGCAGCTGACAGATCTAGAAGTACTAAAACTGCGGGGCTACCAGAGTCGACAGTTAAAAGCAGATCGTTAAAAACTCTTAAAAGAGCCGTCTCTGTACTGTGGCGCATTCTAAAACCTGACTGAAACTTTTCCCACATTCCATGTCCACTTAAAAATGCTTGAAGTTGCTTAAAAACAACTTTTTCAAGAACCTTGGATAAAAATGGTAATTTAGAAATTGGTCTGTAGTTCGAAAGAACATCAGGGTCAAGGGTCTTCTTCTTGATTAGAGGCTGTACAACTGCATGTTTAAAGGCAGCTGGAACACAACCAGATGCAAGAGAACTGTTAAACAGAGCGAGGATAGTTGGTCCCACTGAATCAAAGCCTCTCTAAAAAGGCGAGATGGAACACAGTCTGTGGGAGAGTTTACAGGTCTCAAATTTTGAATCACCTCCTTTAGTGTAGAGAGAGTGACAGGCTCAAACTGCTCAAAGATAGCTCTGCTGGGAGGAGGTGCAGATGAGTCTGTTTCAGCCTGAGGTGATGAAGGTCTGAGGGCAGAAATTTTTTCCACAAAAAACTTCTTAAAGTTATCGCACAGTGCAGGACAGACCTTCGCTTGGTTCACATTACAGCGAGGATCAGTGAGTGAATTAAAAACACTAAAAAGAAAATGAGGCCTGTGACTGTTACTTGAAACAATGTTAGAGAAGTAAGCAGACTTTGCATATTTTACTGCTTTCTGATATTTCAACAAACAGTTACGCAGGATCTCTAAGGAGACATGGAGCTTATCCTTTTTCCACCTTCTCTCAGTGCGTCTGCACTCACGCCTGAGAGCGCGGGTTGTCTCATCCAGCCAGGGCTGGGAGGAAGGTTTAGTGCGTTTGGTTGTAAAAGGGGCAATACAGTCCAGTACAGCAGTACAAGTAGATATAAAAGAGTTAGTGAAGTCCTCAGTACTCAAGCTCAAGCAAAAGTCCAAATTGCTTAAGTCAGAGTTTTTAAAAGCAGTTGCAAAATCTGCAGCGCATAAAGAGTTAACCAAGCGCACACGACGTGCAGAGGATACTCTATTTATCCCAGAGCTGGGGACCGCTTCTGTAAATAAAACAGGAAAATGGTCCGATATACCACAGTCACGTATCTCTGTGATGCAGACTCTAAGTCCGTAAGACAACACCAGATCCAGTGTGTGATAGTCACAGTCACCATATGTGAGCTTTTTAACCTAACAATCACTTTTTAATTGCACAAGTTCTCTCAAAAGCTTGTTTTCCCATGACTATAGATATCAGTTATAAAGTGCAGTCAGTCATTTAGGCGTGGTGGATCGCGGCTGGTCTTATCAAGTTTGCATGCAAATAATGGTGCTGCTGAGATCACCTACCTATGTGACATTTGTATATGCAGAGATGGCTTATGCCTTTTTATGTAAATACATTTGAGAGAGAGTTCAGCAGTAAATTCCTGTAGAATTCCTGAAACATTTCACACAAGGGTGCATGTGTAGCACAGCAACTACAGAGCTTTGGATATTCATTAATTAACTTTTTTTTGTTTTTGATTTATTTTACCCCCCCCCACACTGTGAAGTTCCATGTTTCATTACTAGGTTACATAAGAAGTCTTTCATTTAAGAATAGAGCCAGTGGCATTTTACATGTTTGTTGTGGTTACGATTAGAGAAGCTTGAATAACGCGACCAGCATAATAATTAAACCTGCTTGTGTCCTTCAGAAATTCCATTGTCCTATTCTGCTGCATCTTTATGCCACACTGCTTTATTCTGCTGTCATGATACTTCTTTGCGATTTTGAGCTAGTCAGCTGAATAACGAAATGTGAATTACATAATCCGGCAGGCAGTTGTGTGAGTGTGGTTTTTGTTGTTGTTGTTGTTGTTGTTGTTGTTGTTGTTTTTTTGGGTTGTATATTTAGCGCTGCTTGGTATACAACACACGTGACTAGCATTTTTAAACATTTTTAAACCTTAAACTGCTGCATCCTTATTAAGCAGTTGCGAGTTCATGTTGTTTCCTCACAGTACTTTGCTTGATCTGTCTGAAATTAAGCGCCACTCAAAGGCCCTAACTGATGCCATGGAGACAGACTATTAGATTTAACTTAAAAATATGCGAACAGAGAAACAAACACGATGCATTTCTGCCTTCTGTTCCTCTGGTCTAGATTACGCTGCAGGAAGTTACCAGGGTGGTGAGACTGGTGCAGACAGCGTGAGCATGTGGTCCGGTGAGATGAAGGCTGCTGAGAGTCTGGAAGCATCCCAGCAGATGATGGACACCCTGCTGCTCGGGGCAGGGCCACAGCTCGAGAACGAGGAATATTTAATGGGAATCAGCAGCCGACTGCAGACAGCTCTGGAAAAAATGTTGATGGCCATCACTGATACCACTAACCAGGTATACCCTAAAAACTGTTGGTTGTCAGTGATTAGAGTTGTCCACTTATCTTTATTTATTTTCTGGTATTCACTTTCTTGTTGAAACTTGCTTAAGAAGACGGTGCCACTCTCACATATTGTATATATTCCAAATATCAAGGTAGAGCTGGCAGGAAGTTAGTTTACCGTACAGGCTGGAAATGAGGGGAAATGACTCGTATGGCTCTGTCCAAAGATACAAAAAAACACTTAGCAGCACTTCTTCAGCTCACCAGTTAATTCAGTTCATCTCATTAATTACTCATTAAAAACTCTTAAAATTCCCAGGCAGCCAGAGGTACCATTCTAATACTCAATCTATCATTAAAAAAACAAATAATAAATTTGATATTGGAATGAATCCACATGCTTTATAATCTGACCAAACACCTGATCCCAACTATTAATATTTGACATTTTTCTTGCTGTGACTCACTTTGATACCCTGCCCTAGTTTATTGTCCTCTGTCCAGTGAAACTGGTTCTCTGTGGGTTCAGGTTTCAGAACAATCCTTCATGAATCATCCTCTGTGTTTGTCCCTAAAAGTTACCAATAAACAGAAAGCTCCAGTGACACATGTAGGCCTTGTCAAAGTATTTAAAAGCACACACTCAACTCTGTCAACCCCCTCGTCTCTCGTTCTACTCCTGTTCACAGAGACATAATGGGGATGAGGTGGCAGAATGTGGCTGGCAACAAAGTTGTCTTGTCTAGAAACTCGCACACAAAAGAGCAGCCTCATTCCCAGCGGTTGCCTGTAGATACGAGGAGTATTTACACAGAGCTTTTGTCCGGCTTTCCAGCCTATCGTAGTCCAGTTACACCAGAACAGCTACAACCCCCCGCCCTCCCCCCTTAGGCCGTCCACACAGAGCGTGACCAGTGACAACGCACAGAGACAAGGCCAGTTTTTAGTAGGCCAGTGAACGTGTTACAGTAACTGACTGCACAGCACATCACCCCGCTGGCTGAAATTCATGCGTTATTCATGCTTAAATGAGCTTCATCATGGCAATCTAAAAATAGCTTTGAAGAAATTTCAGGCTGTTCATCCGCGTTCATCTAGACCAGTGTGTTACTTATGGAATCACTGGATGCTGTTTTTGGGATGTTTGTGTGTTTTTGTTTCCTTTTTTTTTTTTTTTTTTTTTTTAAAGGCTATATTCACAAAATTTTGATTAGGATATACTCATTTGTTGTTCAGAGTAATAATTTTGGCAGCCAAATAAAAATTTAAAGTAACTGTATGAGAAAATGAATTATTTTAATAGGGTAACATGCTCTGGGAATTTAACTGTCACTTTTAACCATTTTCTGACTTATACAGGCCATACAATTTAACATGTTAGTTAAGAAACTACTACAAGCTGAAAATAATCCTTCTTTGCAGCTTCAATTGTGTGTACTTGTCCAGATACAGGCGATTAGTCACACCAATAAATTTGTAATTAACAAAGCCTCTAATGGCTTCTCAATGATTTTCCTGCCATTATTGATCCTGTTTTCATTTGTCTTGTCCCTGGCTGGTGCTGGACAATCATGTCTTGTCTGTTAAGCAGCGTCGTAGGCAGGGATTGATGTAACAAGCCTGATCAGGAATGTTAAGTGTTCTGTTAAGCTACCGCTGTAAATTATTTGCCCGGGGAAGGTGTTTGCTCGGTTATTGCTCACTCCCATTATATGTGGGTGAGATGCCTCAGTGAGACATGGAAATTGCTTTTGTGCAGTAAATATCAAAGTTGACGTGTCAAACGGAGACTTTACTGTAGGTTGGACCAAGAGGCAGCATGTCAAAAAGCCTTAATATTTTCTTTTTTTGTTGCTGCTGCAGAGAAGAGGGAATCTGGTTTGACAACTTTCTGGAGGGAGTGTATTTTGTCTGTGGTTATTTCTGTGTATGGGGAGTGTGTGTGTGATCTTTTTGCAAGTCTACCTAGCCCTCTGGCTCTAGGGATTGAAGCCACACCTGCTTCCCTCCCACTTTTTCTGAACAGTATCCTGCTGCGGGTCTCTCTGATAAATGTAGGAAGTGGGAAAAAGGAGCCGTCATCTGATTGTTGAAAATGTCTTTGGATGACTTGCATTTGAATCTTTTTTTTTTTTTTTTGGAAGCACGTAGGTTGAAATGGGTAAAGGAAGTTTAACAGCGTGACGGTATCGCTCACTGGGAGTAAGTAAACGTCACCTGAGAGGAGAGGGATATTATAGTAAGAGCACGGGAGCATGCGTGGAAAGGGAATGACAGCAACTCGAGAAGGAAGTAAAAAGGAAAGAGTGAGAGACTATAGATCTGAGCACTGTCATTTCACCCTTGGCTGACTGCTGCTCGGACTAAACAATTAAAAAGAGGCCAGTGGGAGGCTTCCCTGCAGGTTTGGGTTGCTACAGCGGCATAGTATTGTTAATGAATCTCCAGAGAGAAAGAGAGCGGAGGGAGAGGACAGCGAGCGGGAGCAGACGTGGGGGTGTGAGCTTCACTGCGCGGCATGCTATGGTTTCGCTTTGAAGAAGGAAGCTTGCAGGGAAGGCTTGGGAGCTTTAAAGAGGACACAGAGCAAAGAAATGCTCATCTTTGTGTTCACATACCACCTCCAGTCGTGTTCAGGAATGCCCTTTAACCTGCCGGACCCAGAAATTACTTCCACCTGCTGCCAAGGATGACACACTCTAGTAGGATCGTAAAATTCTCAGCCTTTCCGGATGATTTTCTCACTCAGCATTTACCTGGATTTTGCTCTACCTCAAACAGAAAGCATGTGATTGAGATGACGTGAATGTCACCTTCTCCAAAGGTTGTTTACTCTTCTGGTGTGCGTACCAAACACATAGAAACTGTTGCTTGGAGCTATCCACAACACTGTTCTCTCTATCATCCCCTACGGACTTCATTCTCAGTTTCCCAGCTCAGCCTGAGAGATCACAGCACATGGATATCCTTTTGATGACTTCAGATAAGAGGCAAAGTGAGGTCCTGCCAGCATCTGTACGTCGCTTACCATGGATTCCTATCGCTCTTACTGGAACTCGAGTATGCAGAGCAGCAAGTGGCTTGAAGGGGAGGACCAGGATGTGTATGAGGTGGAATCTCGTGTACCCCTTCCTCGACCTTTCCCGCTTTGCAGCACTCTGAATGAGAAAAATGCTGTGGTGGTGCAGACACAGATTTCACATGTCAATCACAGGACTAGTGGCCACCTTCTTAAGGTCATCTCTAAAATCTCCCTGCCTACTCCCCCTTATACAGTAAGTTTACACCTGGAAACCCACAGATGGACTGTGTTTAAATTATATGTGTAGATTTTAAATAGTCTCTAGATTCAGCATGGGACATGTACTGTCGATTGTGTTTAAAGATACATTTTACAGCTTGTTTTCAGTAGTTCAGGTCTGCACATACAGATGTGAGTTAACCCATTCCACGTTGGCACACTTTGTTAAAGATTATATGACTTCTCTGTGGCAGGATCCTGTTACCGCTTCCCATAATGTTATAATTAGACCTTTGCTCAGGGAGATATGGAAATCTATGGAAAGGAACTGTGAAATGAGTTAGTGTACTCCCAGTTTATTGCATTATGATGATTTCATAGCTGCGCACCAGGAAAATCTGACTTCTGTCAGCTGACCAGCAGGTCTTTACACAAGCATGATATAATTATCTTATTGCATTCTGCACATAACCTCATTTTGTTACTCAATTCAATTGGCTTGTTATGCATTACCACCTGTTGAAGTTTGTCTATCATAACATTGCTACTGGCTGTAGCTCAGGAGGTAGAGCAGGTCATCTGCTAATTGGAAGGTTGGTGGTTTGATCCTTGGGCAAGATACTGAACCCCAGATTGTTCCTGTTGTGTTCTCCAATGCATTGTGAATGTGTGTGACTGTTGGATAGAAAGCACTTAGGAGTAGAAAAAAGTGCTTGTATGAATGGGTGAATGAGGCATTTGGTTAGAAAACACTTTGAGTGCTCAAGTAGAGTAGAAAAGCTCTATACAAGAACCACTCCATTTACCATTTACACACACTGATTACTGTCAAAGTATTTGTAATCCATGTATACTCTTAAAGAAGTGCTATTTATACGATTTCTTTAAACAGCTTGAATAATTTGCTTTGTCACTTTTTCTTCCTGCTGAAAATCTTTTCAAAGATGGGCAGTATCGCAGTGAGGTGGTTTGCACTGTCACCTCACAGCAAGAACTGCCTGGTTGGCTGGAGTGGTCTGTGTGGAGTTTGCATGTTCTTCCTACCTGAGCTTCTGCAGTTTCCTTCTCCCACAAACATAAGATGCGCTTTGTTAGATTAACTGGTGATTCTAAATTGGCTTCAGGTGTAGTGTATGAGGACAGTAACAGCTGGGACAGCATCCAGCCAGATGCAGTTTTAATCAATACATGGATACAGAATGTATATAGGTTGTTAATCATTGTGCACAACAACATGCACAACATGAGCATGAGCAAATAGATGTGCCAACCTCTTTCAGAATTTTAAGTTTCGCACCCAACAAGAGATGGCCTCAACTTTAATTTGCTGATGCAGATGATGAGAAAATGTGCTTCATGCTTAAAATTATTGGGCTCTACCCTTCAGGAAATGGTGCATTTCCACAGTAATATTTGAAATTTGAATGATCTTTACTGTAAAGACCTCTTCATTCTTGTTAGAGACCTTCTCTTTCCTCTTTTCCTCTCAGCTTGAACATGCCCGGATGACCCAGACCGAGCTGATGCGGGAGTCCTTCCGCCACAACCAGGAGATGAACGAGCTGCTTCAGAAGCAGGAGGAGCTGCAGGAGAGGTTGACAGAGGAGGCTCGGGCGCGGGAGCAGCTGGCTCTGGAGCTTCACAGAGCGGAGGGTGAGGTTTTGTTTTTATGCAGGAAAAGCTTTTAATGTTTTTATGTTTATTCTTACAAAATGGCTAAATAAACTGAGCTCTTCAATTTGATTTAAATGCTCATCAATTTTTATGTGAGCCCGCCAAAGCATTCACTGTTTGTCGGCCCTGTAAAGGACGAAACTTCCTTTCCAGTAACCTCTTAGACTCTGATTGATGATCTGATAATGTGAGTCTGTCGAATGATTAGAGACACGCGTGTGGGTGTTACGCCCCTGTAAAGGGGAATAATAAATGAAAACACAAGACACGATGTTGCTTCACTCAAGTCCAGTGTTGTAATGGACGAGCAAAAACAGTCTTCCCCTCTACCGCATTAGCTCAGGCACAAGCAATCGAAAACCGAACACTTGAGGTATTTAAGAATTGGCTTTAAAGAAAACAACTTAGAAGAAGAAGCGCTCTGGGAAACGCTATAAAACATTAATCAGGGGCTTTTCCCAAAATGATACACAGAATTAGTTATGTTTTAAACACAGATTATCACATTCAGCTTACTCTCTGTTCGTTCGCCCAGGATAGTCGATGACAGATCACTTGATCAGCAGATCACAATGAATTTCACCTGAATGAATTTATTTTACCTTTTATCATTGCTTGTGGTATTTTACTTTGATGAATTAAGGTATTATTTTGCTTACTGTCTTTAACGCCTTTTAACATAGATTTTAGAGTTTTCCTACTACCATTACATGTGCGTATGTCTGGGGGGGATGAGGCTGTTGCAGGGCATGATGGGATCAGCTGTTTTTGACACCATCTCTAGTGAGAACTCGACAAATGGTAATTATTGTCTCTGAGGCTGTCACCGGGTTTGTGTTTGAACGCTTGATTCCATCTGTGTGACAACATCATTATGAAGGACTGTGAATGGAGGTGAAGGTAATCCTGAGAGAACAAATTTAAATATTTGAACTGTCATCATTACTAGGACAGTTCAAGTGCTGTAACAGACCTGGCTGTCCTTTCCATGTCAGAGACAGCTGGCCTATGAGGGTCAGCTGTTGCAACTACATGCACCCTCACACACACCAGACCCACTACTGCCACTCATTCCCTTCGTCTTAACTGTGTGGACACTCTGAACGTTGGGGAGTTTATAGCATTTCTAATCTTACTGTCTATCTTTTTTTTTTAACTAAGATCCTGTTGCAGTGTTTGTTTTCAGTAATCCTGGAGGAGCTGCAAATATTTGGTATCATAAATAAACTTCATAGGTTATCAAAGCTTACACTGTGGACAAGAGAGCAGCAACAACAGTAATAAATCTACCACAGTGTGACTGTACATCATATGATACCTTCTGTCCTTTGACCCTCAATTTGGATGTAGAAAAGCAGACCCTGAGAACTTTTTTTAGCAGCAGCAACTTCAAAGAAAATCACCTAATCATCACATTATACACTTAGCCCCAAAGTCTCTTTAATCAAAATAGCTCAAAGGAAATTTTTTTTTCTCAATCATCCAGCTAATCATCATAGGTTTGTATACAATAAATCTTAACTCTCTATGCTCTAAATGTGCAGTTTCATCTAAATAAGAGCAGCTGTTCCTTTCTGGTCATGTCAGGTGCACTTCTTCTGTAAGGGAGTGTTTGAAATGTGCTAAGCCTGTGTCTTTTGGACATCTTCACATACCAGTTAAGTGAAAGAGAAGAAAATCTAAAGCCATTGTTTGGCTCAACCACACAGGTGAAACCTCAGGGTGTGGCCTTTTCAAACTGGTTTTAAATTAACCCAAGAGACCCAAGGTCCGATGACTGATGGAACATGTTACATGTCAATGAATGAAAACACAAACAAGGTCTGATTTTACAGTATATTTGAATCAGGGAAAATGCCTTATCAGATGGCTGCACTAATTCTTTTCCATATTAAATGTGGTTGCAAATTCCCAAGAAACTTTTGTTTATATGATGAATGACGTTTTCTTTAGTAAGTAATCATGTGTGTCTGGTAGCTGTGCATCATGGAGAGATCCCTCCTTAGGCAAACCTTACACACAGTATAAGTTCCTGTTGAGATGTCTGAAATAAAATCACCTGACAGCACAGGTGACACTCACTGTCTGCCTCTCAAAGCTCACTGAGCTGGCATCAAGTCAGAACCTACACTCACTGAAGCTGTAACAGGAGAAAATGAACATTTCCTTATCAGTCTTGAGTGTATGTGAATACCTCCTTTCTTGTATCTGTGAACTGAATGCAGTTCCTGATGCATAATGCTTGCTGACCTGTACAGCATTTAGAGCGTTTCATTGTGTTTATGACCGAGTCTTATATTCATGTCGAGCAAAATGGGCCAGACATTCTCACTTGTTTTTCTCTCACACTTGTTTGTGTGTGTCAGCATTCGTGTGTGTGTGTGTGTGTGTGTGTGTGTGTGTGTGTGTGTGTGTGTGTGCTGCTTAGTGCTCATTCATCTGGATCAGTGCCTCTGTATGCATGTGTGATTGAAGCTCAATAAGACCCAAAGAAACTCCTTTAAAATATTTCTGTCAAGTGATCAGAGACCAAAAAGTTGATAATACAACCGTGAATTTGCATAGGTAGCTATTTCTGTGCCCTTTATAGCTGTTTTTCTCTCACATTGCCCACTGTCAGGTCTCATTGATGGATACACGGGTGAACGGGCAGCGCTGGAGGAGCAGTTGCGTCAGAAGGAAGAGCTCCAACTGAGCCTCGAGCAAGAGCTGCAGGTAAGGAGGAAAAATATTTATCAAATTGCTAATGACTTGACACCATTATTGTGTAATTCTGCCTATGATATGTTAATGGCTAAGATGTAAGCACAATAACATGTGATAGACAAGTTTGAATTCAATTCAATTCAGGCCAGGTTGTATAATAATATTGGTCTGCTCCAGTGTCATGTTCATGTTTGATATAAAATTCCTAAAAATTGAGACTTGTTTCTCTGTGCTTTGGAGCCACACTATAGTCCAAAATGAACGCATTAATGAATAACATGCACTGGAGTTTATTTTGCGTTCACCACACTCCCACTGATCAGAGGGGTATAATATGAAGGAAGTTGAACACAGCCAGGCTTTCTTTGCATTAGCTGGTAAAACCCAGTATGAGATAACGGGTATCATGATGGTGGTTATCAACTTTCTCTGTTAAGCCAGGCTTTCTGCTTCCAGCTTTGTCCACACTCATATAAAAAGAGGCCTTTTGTGTGGCACATGACTCTACTTCTGCACAAATTGATCCTATGAGTGCCATCTACTCAAATCAGAGACATCAGATGATGATGATGATAGCATGGTGATAAAAATCTGTTCAACACTGTTTCAAATAAGACAAGAAATTAATGCTGCAGAAAATCATTATTTTGGGATTTAATGCACAGATCATTAAGTTAAAAAACAAAAACAAAAACACTCGCTCTGTTTGCTGCTTTTTATTTTCTAACATGACTGCTGCACATTAGAGTTCTGAAATTTTAAAATGGATTCATTTAAACATAAAGTTTACTGTGTGCAACCTAATAAAGGAGACATGGAAATCGCTTTTGTCATCAAATCAAAGTGAAATCAATTTTATTGAGTAAATAGTGTTATGTGACTTAGCAACAAATTCCAGTGACAATACAACACACCATTCCTGCTGTGCTTCAGGTGATGCAAGGCATGGCTTAATCTATGCTGAATTTAACAGAAACAGTGAAAACATGGCACTTCTAACTGATTTTAAACTGAAACCCATAATGGTGATTTAGCCAGGTAAAAAAGAAGCCACTTTTGTGACACTTGAAGCTCTGACTTAAAGCTCGCTGACCCATTAATCTCCCTCGCGTAGTACACCCCTCTGGAAACATGAGTGCAACTGAAAATGATCATTATTGCGTTACTCAGTGAAGGCTGATGATAGCTGTGGTTCAGACTTGGATAATTTTACTCCATCTACAGTAGTAATAATGGTCGATTACATATTTGTGTATGTACTTTGTTTGCCAAGTGTGTTATTTGTTTTAACCCATTACTGTTGGTGTGTCAAAGAACTCTTTTTAATATCCTTTATATGTTTCTCTTGATTTTGTTTGTTGATATTGAGGATTTTCTATAATGTGATCGTCTAAAATGTCCAAATGTAATGACGAACGGTAAGAATCAGGCCCTGACAGGTTGTTAATGTGTGTTTTGTTTTTTTTTCTTGTAGGTAACTGGTAGTCGGCTGCATGAGTTGGAACAGGAAAAGTTTCAGATGCAGGAAGAGCGCGAGCTGCTGGCAAGGCAACAAGACGCAATGAAGGAGGACGCCGGGCCCCGTGAGCTTCGTACGTATCCTGAGTTCTCTTAGTAGTAATGGAGGAAATGTGTATTTTAAAATGGCTCGCTCACATGTGGTTATCATTTGTGAGGTTGAAAGCAAAAGATCTGGTAATCAATTATTCACAATGGTCTGAACTTTAAGCGTCGACATCAGTTGATCTGGAGGTCAGAAGTTACTACATGAAAAATATTACAAAAGAAAGACGTGAGTGCTTGATCTGGTATGAAACATTATCCGCCCATCAATTTTTTTTAATGAAAAATTATGCAAATAGTCATTTTTAGAGCACTGCTTTATATAATGAATGTGTATAATGGCAAGATTTGAACCTGTTCCAGTTTCTGGGAGAAAGCTCCAGCTCACAGACCTGGTGTAATGAAAACACCATATTTTTAATTAGCTGTAATTACACATTGATAACAGTGACAGGAATATAGATCAAGGGTCAACAAGTTAATAAAATATTTTTTTTGCTGTTGTTGAATGTTTTATTACAGCTGTAGCCTCTCTTGGGGCTTATCTCCATTTCTTAAACTCTTGCTACTGATTCACGTCACACATTTTCAGGTATTTGCTGAGAAGTACTGAAGAAAGATGAAACTTGATAACTGTATTAGCTAACTTTTACACTGTATTATCAAAAAAAGGGTGTGCCATGAGTTTATTCCCTCTCTTAAAAATGTGAGTATTCTGTATTTTAGACACTAAACAGGGGCTCTTAGAGGAACTTTTCTTTTCATAGCTTCCTTTCCACAGCTTTAACCTACTACTGTGAAACAGACAAGCACTGCCATCCTATCTCCACCTATTTCCATTCTTTATCTCGAGAGTTTTCCTGTTCATTACAAAAACAAGAGCATGTTAAATTCCTGTGCTTTCTCATTCTCCTGTAGGCCTAGTTGAAGCTGCAATGGTTGCAGCACCTGAAGCAGGTGTGTCCACTTTGAGCATGGCTCAGTCATGTCTATATGTTCTCTTTATTGTCTAGCTGAGTGACACTGTATATATATCTCTAACCCCAATCCAGCAACTCACCAACACAGCTTGGAGCTTGCTTGCTATGGGCTCACAAACTCACTCAGTCCAATCACTAACCTGTGCTTCGGCTGTTCAGTTTGAGTGATTTTTGTCCTGGTTTGTCATTTTTAATGTCAATGTTGGTGCTTATTTTAGCATGATGAAATGGAAGACATTTTTATGTATTCATTATTTCCTAATTGCCATTCATCTTTATAACTCTACATGCTCTTTCTCTTTTTAAAAAAATCATTTATGCTGTGTTCACAGCATTTCTTTGTGTGAGATGATTGGCTGTTTAGGAGTACTTTTCCACTGCCTGTAAATGCTTATTGGGCATGGATATTGCAATGTCTGGAGCATCCATGTGTTCGATCTGTCATTTGTACTCTCTCACCCTGTTACCTATGTACTAATCCTGTGGGTTTTGGTCCTGGGTGAACCGGTGTGGGTTGTTCACTGGTGGCAGGAGAAGGGCAAAGATGGGGGATCATGTTTGTTGACATGTTTGGAATTGGATTGAGATATTGGAAGAGTCTGATGTTAGCCATTAATTCAGTTGTAAAGGTGACCATAATGTATAAAGTCATAATTGTCAAAGAGAAGGTTGTTTAGATTGTTTTGGCAAAATGCATTCAGCATTATATTCAGTCCCAAGGCTCTCAGACTTCAGACTCTTTATCTCTCCTTCCTTCCATCGCCAAAATCAAAGCAGAACTACCAGTCGGCTTATATCAACCACCTTTAATTGGCAAACATTAAAGCCTAATTTTCCCTCATTCCTCCATCGTAGACCTGCTGGAGGAAACTGAGAAGCTGATGAAAGAGAAGGTGGAGGTTCAGAGGCAGGCAGAGAAGGAGAACTCTGACCTCCTGAAGCAGGTGAAGCTGCTGGAGGTGGAGCTGGAGGAGCAGGTCAACAAGGTGATTGAGCTGGAGAGCGTTCGTACAACAGAGAGTTGGGACCTCCGACAGCAGATCCAAGCCCTGGAGAAACAGCTGGAGAAGAACAGGAAGTTTTTGGATGTAAGTGACAACGGAAAAAAAACCCTCTAAAATCCTGAAATCTTTCATTAATTCTCAGCAAAGTTGGAATGATTTATCTGAAACAGTACTCGGTTTTTGTTCCTCAAAACAAAAGACACTAGAACTAAATTTCCGGTGAATTTTAGCTCATTCAGCCAAAGGACATACGAGCCTATGTGAGTCACTACTCCTCCTAGAGCGCTGGTCAGATTTTAGTTTAATGAGCACACAATGGTCACCTAATGAGTCTCCAACCAAGCTGTGCTCAAGGTCATATTTGTAGATTCATGACCACTTTTTCCATTTTCACAAGAATTGCCACTCCTCCTGGAGTGCTGATCAAAATTTATTGAAATTAGATTAATTTGTCCTGGATGTGACTGTTTGTGAGAGATTTTACTGTTTTTTAGGGACATTTAAAGAGACAAAATTGTTGATCTATAAAATGATGTGTGGGTAATACATTTAACCCTTATTTTAGAATGATAATAAGTGACAGGTGGCAAATTAAAGAAAAACACCCAAACATAATTGTAACAATCACTGTAGGAGTCAGGGATTCAGAAATTTTCCTTTAATTTGTCACCTGTCTGTAGATGACAGTTGACATGTGCCAGCACATTTAAAGTGAAAATTGACATTTTTGCAAATGAAACCCATATTTTTGTACACCTGTTCGTGGAAGCCATTTAAATGTTGCTGAATAAAGACTCGTTGATTTCAGGTGAAACACTGGAAACAGGTGTAAAGGTCACAGCAGGGCTTCATGCTGAAAGTGATGTTCAGCTAAACTAAACTAATTGAAATCCGACTTAATGATTTTTATGGTTATCTTATCATCTGCTTATATTTGGCTGGTCGTCTAATGAGTTGTGCTCCCATCATCGTGATTGGGCCAGAATTGAAATGCGGACTGAATGCAAATTATTTCTATTTTGTGCTGCTGATGTTTGGTAAAGACAAATATTAAATTAGCAAATGTAATTATTTATTGACGTTATTCGTACAACCCTCTATAAAGGATAAAAACATTTTTTTCCTGTAAGCAATTAACAAGGCTCGGAAAAACTAATTTACCAGGTGAACTACAGCGAGAATGTGTTGGACATAAATGTGCTAAACTCTCCATGAAACATTAACAGCAACAAGCAATATTTGATTCAGAGTTAAACTCATCAAACTAGGCCACCAGCTGGCACCTTCCTTCAGCTCACACTTGTGTAGCGCAGTATTGAAAAGAAAAAAAGTGAGGAATCAAATAACACATAAATACTTGTACTCACAAGTCATTAGTGTAATGTGATATTGATCAGTTCTCTGACCACAACATGAATACGAACAAGACGATTCAACATACACATTTTGTGAAGTTTGTAAACCTTCATTGATGCTTCAGTCAGTTTACTAGACTATTGAAGAGTTATTTCAGTATTGCTCTTTGTCTTCATTATTTAATGATCTAACTTCCATCTTTATTTTGGCATTTAGGAGCAAGCTGTAGACCGAGAACATGAGAGGGATTTCTTCCAGCTGGAGATACAGAAACTGGAGCAGCAACTGAAGAACCCGCAGAAGCTTCAGGCCAGCTCTGAGCAAAGAAACCAAGAGGTAACAGGAGAAAGCTCCGCTTTCTGCCAGAGGACCAGGCTGTAAGAGAGATCTGCTTATTTTCTGAATACAACACTGTTGTTGCAACAGAGCAGAACAATGGAGCTGATAGAATTATCAGCTCTGTGTGACCTCGAAACTGATACCAAATAGTGGGAAAGAGAAAGAAATTACTGGTGTATCTTGTCTTCTATAAGTTGTGTAAATGGTAGGTTTCATTTCCGTCAGGCACTTGAGGATGTAAAACTTAAGTAATATGGTGAAAATGTAACTCATCACTGAACTGTTGGAGGTTTTGACTCGAATGCTAAATGTTCTCAAAAGTGCTGGTATTTTAACATGCAGGGTCAGTTAGGCCTCAGTCACACAGCCCTAGAGACCAGTTGGCAACCCATTGGCAACTGCTGGTCATTATGGAAAATGTTATTTTCCAAGACTGATTGACAACTGGTTGCTAGAGGATGTTGGGTGAAATCAGTCTCAGAGGGTGCTGCACCAAAAACCCTTTGTGATTGCTTTGGTCACTTGCAGGTTGCTGTGGTTGTCTGTAGAGAGATCAGCATCTTCCATTCAAAAATACAGACATTCATTAGCTGCTCATGGAGCAGTACTGAAACTTGGAAAAAGTGCAACGAAACCAAAAAAAACAGAAATCACTAGCCTGCAAAATAAAAGTTGTTCCTTAGTTGCAACTAACACATTTCAGAAAGTCCAGGTTTTTCTTTGACGTCAGGCACTGTGTTTCCAGTGTCACTACCACTTGGCTAATATAAGCAGTTGGGGTGTGTTTGCGTACAACTGAGCATCTTCCATGCAAACCAGTGTGCTAGCAACCAAAGCAATCATATGGAAGTTTTAGGTGCAGCACTATTAAGCTCTTTGTGGCCAATTTCTCCTAGCAACTTCCAGCACCAATCACCAGCTGGTCGGGGCATACGCATTTTTCCCTAGCAACCTGTTGCTGCTGATTTCTAGGCCTACATGACTGAGGCCTTAGTGTGACACAGAGCCCAAGTGATTTGCTTAGCTCCAACAGCTTAAAGTCTAAATTCAAATGACCATACTAATCTACATTCTTACGTTAACAGTGTCCCTTTTAGGTACCTGCAGTGTGAAACAAGTCAGTCATAATGATAAACCCACTGAGAATTGTTCTCATTTCTGCAGGTTGTTTTAGTGTTGCAGCTTTATTGTATTATTGCAGTGCCCTCATCAGCCTTACTTTAAGACTCAAAACTCAGCCGTATTCAGTGAAAACGCTCTGCTGCAACACCGCTCGCCCAGCACCAAACTAACATGCAACGTCAGCCACAAACCTGGGCAGAAAGTTTAGTAGCGAACGTTGTGTTTGATGAACATGTCAGCAACTGTTTGCGGATATGTTTGCAATAGCACATTTTAAGGATATGTGGTAAGTTGTTGCTGTGTTTACAGCCTCTTCCAAGTGGCCAAATATAGCCACTAAAGCTGCTTCAATAATTGTGTCAGTACACAGATGAATTCAGATTATGTCTGCACCCTGACAAGTCTGACACAACATATAGTGTTTAATGTTTTTAGCATCCGGATTATTTTCCCAGATCTTTAAATTTTACATCTATTAAAAGTCATTTTTGCATAACTTCAGACATTTGGCCATGTCTTGAATTGTTGAATCAGTGTTTATGGTAAAATTACCTCATGCATGGGAGGTATTTACCAGTATTTTAATAGTAAAAAGCCTTAACCAGTCAGCACGCTCACAGTAACTACTAGGAATGATCTTTATATATCTTTTGGGCCTCTGATTGGCCTTTTTTTGTCATTCATTTTCCGGCAATCATCTGACCTCCAACTCACTGCTGGCAAGGAGAAATGTCAGTTTGATCAACGCTGTTGTCAGGAGTGGGCAGACATTTGAATCATTAATTATGGCCTCAAACCAATCCACTGAACTCTCACTGGCAAATTAGTTTGAGGAGTGTAACACATTACATCCTGTTTTTATGAAATGGCAACTTGTTTCTTATAAAAACACAACCAAATAACACGGAACAATTTGTATTATATAATATCAAAGAATGTTTTCAGGATTCCCATTTAAGAAGACTAGGTGAGCTGTTCATTCAGAGGAAGATGAGTGTGTCATCTTCTTCTTGATCTGTCCTTTTCATCTTTTGGAGCCCATACGTCCTTTTCACTTCTGCTTTATACATGTATATGTATGTTTGGACCTGAATGATCAGACTAACCAGTTTTCCTATTTAAATTCGATAAATGAATGATTGCTGCTTTCTCACTTTCTAGCATATGTGGTTGCAGTTGAAAGTTTACATACACTTATGGATATAAATGTTGGGCTTGCTCTGTTCCTCTTAAAGATGGGCAATCATTCAGCGTAGGAAAAAAACCTAAAACATCCATGAGGAGTGTGTGTAAACTTTACAACAGAACTGTAGTTTATACAGCTTTGAACTCACTGATAAACATCCCAAAGATGGTCTACTTATATTATTTCCATAGACAGCTGTAGCATTTTCATCACTAAGTGCTATTTTTCCTGTGCTTTCCTTTTGCCCTTGAACTCTCCACCCTGTGGTCCTTTATGCCTCTGCCTCCTCTCTCCCGTGGCTATTGCAGGTGGATGGAGTAACCTTTAAGGTATTGCTTCTAGCTATATGTAAAACAAAGTTATCCCAGACAGCAATTAGTGCATTTTAGTAACCCTGCCCAACCCTGTAGCAGTTTATTGCCTGTCCATCTCTCTTATTCCCCTTTTTCTCTCTCTTTCAGTTTGAGCTTCCTCTACTGTATGTGTCAGTAACCTTTCAGTGCTCCACTGTCTTTTCTCTCAATCTGACATCCCACCCACATACTGTACAAAAGAAAATGTATGTAGCTTTTGGTTCCAAAGAGTGTAGTTAATGGTTAAGTACCTTAAACCTGTAGTTTCAGTGTTTATATAAAAAATTAATTCCTCGCTCTGTCTGTGACCTGAGTCTCAGGTCTTAATAAATACAAGAGGGTGTTAGTTTTCTAAATTGTGATTCCATTAGAGTTCACAAGGAGGATAAAATGGGGTATGTTTTAGAACTCGCCTATCGTGTGATTGACAAGCTAACTGAACGTGCAACGTCCCTTAACTTCCCAGACCCATCCCCTCGTTAATCATGTCCTGTTTCAAAACGCAAAGATGCTCAACCTGAAACTTTGCTGCATGCTTTGTCGCTAACCAATTAGAGAGCCGTGGTGGTTATGTCCTTCATTTATGTACCGTTTATGTATAAAATATTCAGAGTTCAATATAAATCAGAGTTTAGTAAAGTTGTCTCTTAAAGCCTTCTTTTTTAAAATTTAGTTTAGTTCTTTCCATTTCAGATATCTTATTTAAACTTCACAAAGCACCTTTAAGTATTTGTTGACTCAGCTCCGGCAAAAAAAAAAAATCACCAGTTTCTTGCCAAGTGGTTCCCAGAATGTAAAGCAAAAAAAAAATTGGCAAAATAAAAATTGATTCCTTCAATTTATGAGCCACATGAAACTCTGTAGTAAAGTGAGACTGATTCTTTGCTCTTGTGATGTGCCCATACTAGGGTCTAGTGATATTTAGTGAGGAGATTGTTATGAAAAGATGTGCTTCATCTACTTTGCTACAGTTTTTCTTGGATTCGGTTAGAATCTGTTTGTGAGACGTGGTTCTTAAAAATGCATTTTGAAAGTCGGTCATTTTGTAATTGAAGTCACTGATTTGACCCTCATATTTAGCCAGCAAGAGAGCCCATTGAAATCTAAGATTTATCTTTCTTTAAAAAAAAAGATCTATAGGTTTCTCAGTCCTTAGTTTATCCTAAATGAGCTTTCCTCCTGTTGACATCTCTTCTTCCTCTTCATTGATCTGCTGATGTTCTCCCATCTCACAGGTGGATCTCTTACCTGCCAGCTGTCTTCTTGGTTTGTTTGCCTCCCCCTGAGTAAAAACTCTATCTACCCTCTTTCTATCCCTGCACCTCTTTTTACTCCCAGCCCCCTCCTTTCTCAGGTGGATCAGCTGACCTCCCAGCTAGCTGTTCATACACCAGCTATGCTGTAGCAAGTGGCTTCTGAGAGCAAATCTTACTAAACGATCCCCCTTCTCTCCCTCTCTCTCTCTCCACTTCTCTCTCTCTCTCTCTTTCTCTTTTCTCGCTACCAGGTGGACCAGCTGATCTCCCAGCTGAAGGAGAAGGCGGATTGGTGCAGTGAGCTGCTTCTCAGCTCAGAGCAGCTGCGTCGTGAGGTGGGAGAGCGCGACGAAGAGATTGACAAGCTGGAGAGCCGCATCCGTGAGCTGGAGCAGGCCCTGCTGGCCAGCGCTGAGTCTCTGGAGAAGGTTAGGAGGGAGAGGGGGAAGAGGGAGAAGACGCATCTGAAACAGAGGCAGCAGCAGAGGAAAAAGCAGTTAGAACAATAGCTGTGGAGCATGGCAGAGCGTGTGTAAGAGAGAGAGAGTATGCCGATGAGGTGACAGCTAGAGGAGGAATGGGAGGAGGGCTGAGACGCTTCGAGAGAGAGAACAATGTGTGGGTGGGTCTACTTCAGCCACCCACACTGAGATATGGCTAGCAACTGTCAAGTTTGCCCCCCAGTGTTCATGGATGGCTGTGGAGCCTGTGTGCTGTGCTGCCGCTGCTCAGTTCACAATTTGCAGTTCAGGTTGTATTATGCACTGATAACAGTATAGACAGCATGTATTTGGGTCATTAAAATGTATTGAAAGAGGTTTCCCTTCATTTTTTTCTGCACATTTTGCAAAAAAAACTCCTGAGCTAAATAATTGTTGGGTTTTCTTTTTGTTTTTTTTTGTTTTTTTAAATGTGTGTTGTTTTCTGTCGCAGGCTGAACAAAAGAAGCAGCATGCACCCGTCACAGAGACAAGACAGTCCACACTGGAGGCTCAGTTACAGATGGAAAGAGATGCTCTGGAGCAGAAAGAGAAGGAGGTAGTGGATTGTTCAGTTTTTGTTTTTTGAGGATTTTCCAAAGCAGTAAAACCTTATTTTTACTTAGTTTTCAATATACATAATCAGATGTTTGATAGGAAACATGAATCGATTACATAAAACCTTTATTCAGCATTACATTAACACTGATAGTTCTAATAAAGTTGTACAAACGTCATCAAGTCAGAAGCTGTATTCATTTGCACTATATTGTAATATTTTTATGTTTAGGATAATAGGATTTGCAAGGCCCAGCAGAGGATGTACTTCCTGTGGCAGTTGAAGAAATTCAACTTGCCAGTAAGGACCATGGTGCAGTTCTATACTGCCATCATCGAGTCCATCCTTACCTCCTCCATCACTGTGTGGTACGCTGGAGCCACCACTAGGGACAAACAGAGACTACAGTGCATTGTGCACTCTGCTGAGAAGGTGATTGGCTGTAACCTCCCATCTCTCCAGGACCTGTACACCTCCAGGACACTGGGGCGTGCAGGTCGGATCACAGCCGACCACTCTCACCCTGGGCACAGACTTTTTGACCCTCTCCCCTCAGGCAGGAGGCTACGGTCCATACGGACCAGAACCTCCCGCCATAAGAACAGTTTCTTCCCCTCTGCTGTTGGACTCATGAACCATAACCCTAAGACTGTTACCACCACCCTCCACAAATGCTGATGACCCTATGTTTATGCACCTGTCTGTTTGCACTGATCACTGCACTGTCATGCACATATTCCTGGACTATAGTTTACATTCTTTTATCTTTTAATTATTCTCTGCACTGTATATTTTGTAATTTTGTAATATTGTGTTATAGTTATAGTTCTAATATCTCTGTATATTTGTAATTTGTATACTTGTATATTGTCTTATAGTTTTTATACTTGTTTTTTATGTAAGCACGAAGTACCGCAGCAATTTCCTAATGCTGTGAACCTGTTCACCCATATGGCAATAAAACCGTATGATTCTGATTCTGACACTGAGAAAAGAGCACAGTAAGCTGTTGGAGACATATCTTCGCTTGAAAGAGAGCGCAGAAGCCTTAGCTGAAACAGAAAACCTAGAAAGCTCAGAGGGTGCACTTGAGGAAGTTCTCAGAGAGAAAACTGCAGGGCTGGTTGTCTTACAGGCTCAAGTACAAGCTCTGGAGGAGAGTGCATCATCCAGAGTGGAAGAGTTAGGCCTTCGGATCACAGAGCTGGATGACTTGGTCAGTGAAAAAGACTCTGAGATAAGCCACTGTCGCCTCCTTCTGGAGCAGTCTCAAAGTCATGCAGAAGGTCTTCAAAAGAGGGTCTCTAACCTAGAGGACAATCTGAGGGAAAAAGTGGCTGCAGCGTTGGTCAGCCAAGCCACACTTGAGGCCTTCCAGCAGCAGCATCAGTCAGTGGGAACAAAACAAAAGCAGGACCTGCAGAAACCTCCTGAGAGACACGTGGAGCTGCTCAGCTATGAGTTTGGAGATTTTGGCATTCCTCAAATGGACTTCAGCGGATTGGGTCAAGCAAAGCAAGTCCCCACAGGGAAGGTGGTTCATCTTACGCAGAAGCTCCGGGAGCTGGAGGTCGGACTCAGTGGGATGCAAAAAGACCAGGAACTCCAGAAGCAGCTGCTCTCCAGCTCTGAGGAGGAGGTGCTTGAGTATGAAAGGAGGCTGGCAGTGCTCATGGATCTGCTCAGTCAGATGAAGCCGGGAGTTCGCCAGAGGACATCATTGTCTGTGGAGGTGAGAGTCTGTCCAAAAGGCGTGTCTAAGAAATATAACCAACAAAAGTGCAAATATAGTTACAGTGATGAAGTCTAACATTGTGAATTGCTGTGATAATTTGTGACCTTTTTCCTCAGGCCTCCTCTGATGTCCAGCAGAATGTGTCGCAGCTTCTTCAGGAGTTACAGGAGGTCAGAGAGGAGACTTCAGCCACCAAAGAGCAGCTGGAGAGCTACAAGGAGAGCTGCAGCAGACTTCAGGAGGACCTCCATGTATGTGCTTTTAAATGGCTTCTTACTATATTCATACTATATATGAAAGTGTTTTTAGTATGTGACAAATGCCTTTCTCTCTAGGAAAAAACTTTAACAATAGAGAGGCTTCAGGAGCTGCTCCAAAAGGTAGGAAGAAAAAAACTTCACAGTTTATGTTTTACACAGCATTAAACTGTAATTTCCCAAGAAACAAGCGTGCTTAAACGCAAGACAAATTCAGTACTTCCACTTTGTTCTTTTAGACGTCATCTAATGATGGTGATGAGACGAAGGTGTCTGAGCTTAAACAGGAACTAACAGAGGCTCAGAGTGAAGCAGCGGCCACCAAAGAAGAGCTGAACAGCTGCAAGGAGAGCTTGGAGAAACTGCAAGAGCTGCTGCAGGTACAGAGCTTAAAAATCGTATTTTGTTATGGGTGCTGAGTTCAGTGGAAACTCCCCAAACATCAGTACTGCAAAACGGTATTTCTTCTTACCATAAAAAGATTATACGCTTTTCTAGCTTATGTTAATGTTATGGATGTATGAAGATCCGGTTCATATTCTAGGAAGTAGAGTTATTGGATATTCATGAGAAGATCAGTACTACTGTGTTCTGTAGCTGATTAGTTTAACTTTCTACTAAGGAAACAGGGAAACAGCTGGAATAGCTCTGTCCAAAGATGTTCTGGCAGCTCTTACAGAACCTGTGGGGGTCACGGTCATGGCCACGACCACGTTCTGCTGTAGCCCCAATATCTAAAATAGCAGATTGTGTGTGCCAGTTGCTGTTTTTGAATTGCAAGTATATTTTTAAAGCTAATGAAAAGATAAATTGCCATCAAGATGATAGCTGACTGTGTTGAGTTTGTATGCCGACAGATGTTTTTCCACTTTTGCTCTCACACCAGATGTTTGCCTGCATGCAAACAAAGCCTGCTCAAATGTGATTGGTCAACACAACACACACTACAAGCTCTAAATAAAACCAGAAAGATTTTACTACCAAAAGTGCTCTCTTTACTTACCAATTGTCCATATTCCAAATCTGTTTATAAAAATTAGCCCAAAGGCAACAAAATCCTGCTAATACAGCACCTGGAGACCACGGAGCTCTCACCTGTTCCCACCTGCAGAGCTACGACCCCGACCGAGCGCTCACCGACTACATCTCCAGACTGGAGGCCCTGCAGAGGAGGCTGGGGAGCGTGACATCAGGTAACACATGCAGTTCAGGTTACATGCATCACGTGGAGTTACAGCTTTCTTTATCACCTCAAATTTTTTTAAATAATGTCATCACGTAAAAACTGCATTTTTATGTACTCAGGTTATCTTTGTGTAATACAGTTTGTTTGTTCTCAAACCTGCAAGTTAGACAAATATGCAAGAAAATAAGAACTCGGGAAGGGGACAGACAATCATGTATATTTGTCTAATGCTAATTTAAGACTTTGTGATTAATTTATATGTTTGTGTTGTATGGGTGGAGCGTTACGTAGAGGATGTTTGGGTTTATTGTTAAGGAGGCTGCTACTGGATACTCTACACTACACTGTGTTTTGTTTAGGCCGGACAGACTACAGAGGACATTTGTAGAGAACGTATTTTTGTAAAGCGTAGGAGCTTTGAATTTTCTGGGTATTTTGTCAAAAACTGAATTAAAGAGGACTACATTATTTCAAACTGGTTTGCATTATTTCTCTTTTTATATTAAAGCTTTTATTTGTGGAATAATTAGGACTGCACCAATACATGACTGATATCGGCTGATTGGCAAATTTATTGCTGCATCAGTAGCAAATATTTATCCTTTGATGTTCAGTGTATAAAGCTGCATGCTGAAGAGCTTACAGATCTGCTTTAAAGCAGTGAAGATTTCACCTTTTAAAAGGGGCAATAAATGTCAACAACCACAAATCTGTATCAGCCCAAAAATTAGGGACCTCTGCCTTGCCTGCCACAGCAGTACACGACAGTGAATACTATCTTCAGTTTTGTAACAGTATCATTCGCACTTTCACGTGGGTGAAAATCACGCAGTTCAGGTTAAGTGGGACATCACAGTATTTTTATTCCTTCATCCCCTATACTAGCTGACTGGCTCAGAAGGACATGTATGTGAAGGAATGCATAATTTTTTTAATTATCAGTAAGTTGCCAACTACTACCACACTACCAAAGTTACAAGCGTTACAGATTTTGGCTGAATATTATGGAAACTACCCGAAAGAAAATGAGGTGTATATGTCATCAAGCGGTAGTTTGAGTTCAATACTGTAAGAGTTTGTGTCATAATGGATGCAAAGTATGTTAAGATCATCTTGTGGGAAGGATGATTCAGTTGTACGACTGTTTTACGACAGTCAACTTGGAAGTTAATCCTGGCGGGAGGGGCTAAGAGCTCACTTGGTATGTGAGTCGCACAGAGCGAACTTGTGTGAGCCGCTGTAGCATTATACATGCAACAACCTTAAAGCTTCATATTCATCATCCTGCTAGTGTGGAGACGTTTGTTTTGAGTTTCTGAGCGGAACGGTCATGCTGCCCAGCCGGGGCTACAGAGGAGAGGGAGAGGCTACGTTCACATGAGCCTCCTGATCACCACGTATCTGGAATCAAGTACCCACAGACACACTTCACACATATAGAGCTCTATTTTCTTTTATTGCTGGCCAGCCATTTTATTTCATTCATAGACTACTCCGAGCGTTTACTGGAGTGTGTTTGGAGACCCACGCTTTTATTGTGGGTTATATGAACATTGGTGCTTTGAACTGCAAAACTGAGAGAGACTCTGTTCGTGGGGTATACTATGTACCTCATAGTTTGACACATGCTGTGTTAGTGAGAGTGCTGTAATTAAAAATATGTCCTGTATTTTCTTTCTTTTGGTATTTTTGAGTGGTATACAATTTTATTTCAGGCATACCTGCTTAGCGGTGAATTTATGTTATGGTTAAGTTTCCTTTCAAATCATAAGTGCATGGCAGATGTGTGTAAAGGGATGACATTCTGCAACTGTTTGTGATGCATGCTTCAGTCCAAAACAACAGATTTAGGTATTGGACAAGGATGGTACATTGCCATCGACCCTAAATAAATTCCATCCTGTTGTTACAGATATGATTTCAGCTTTCATTCCTTATTAAGCTGATATACCAGTTACATATATACTGAGAAATAGAATTTTATTATATAGGTATTTTATATACGTATATTTCTCTTTCGCACAGGAGAAAATATGGTGTGAAATAACACAGTATATGTGTTTCATAATTGACTAAAAATTGCTAAAATTGTCAGACATGTCTGAAAAAAGGTATGAAATCTATCGATATGGTACATCCAAAGTGAAACCCAAAAACTGTTTCCAGACAGAAGAGCAGCTAAAATATGAGTGAAATGACAGAGAATATGGGAGTATATAAAGACTGAGACATGAGCACAAACTTCAGCTTTCTTTTATTCTGATTGTGTTTACTTAGCAAAAGAGTTGCTGTTGTCTGCAGAAAGGTTGCTAATAAATTCCACTTTGTCCCACACAAACACTGTTCTTTGTCCCACATTTAGTTTGTTGTGATCTTGTCATCCTATTGTGTGCATGTTGCATTTGTGTGTTGTATTTGCAATTGCCTTCTCTGGATGAAATGTATGTGTTGGGCATACTCTCCTCACAGAACATGAAACTCACACAGACTAAAAGTTTTAGAAATATCTAGAAAAAAAAATGTCCAGTTCACCCACAGTTTTATTTCAAGATTTATTTCAGTCCTTCATCTGAGACTATCAAGTCTCAGATGGTAATACATAGCAGTACAGACTTTAACACTGTGCTGCTGACTCGTCCTGCTCGTCTGCCAGGACATTACGTGGCACGGTGTAATCGGCCAAATTGGGAAGCCCGGATACCACACAACAACTCAATCCACGGCGGGGAATCCTCAATGGACAGGCTGCGGACCACACTCCGGTTAAAACATCATAGTACTCAACACATGAAGTGTTGAGTAAGTTGCAGCCCCCGGCAACAAAGATGCGGTTGTTGATTACTTCAATGCCAAAGTTGCTGCGGGGGGTCGACATAGGTTTCACATCGTTCCACATGTCGGTGTCTGTGTTGTAAACCTCAGCGATGCGAAGATCATTGGTTCCATCAGAGCCACCGACCTAAAAGTAAATTGATGGGTAAAATGATTAAATGCAATTGAAAGCAGTTTCACAGCACCCTTGTAAGACAGGGCACCTGCTCACAATACTTCAGCTGCTTTTCACATGTACTCCAGACAGTGACAGGAGAATTAAGTTGCAGCATTGCCCAAAGTTGCCGTTTACATGTAGCAGACACCAGGAGATGGATTCCCTTAGGTGTGGTCTCACTACTGGAAATAGATTGGTTTAGGGTGCTGCCTGGATAGAGTTAAGCAGTTACCTGTGCTATACATACCAACTACAGGAGAGTAAGCTATTAAAGCAGTGACACCTATTGCAGCGTGTTATTAAGAACAAAGACGAATAAACCTGAAGAAAAAGTATTTATACTTTTACTTTTCCGTGTCAGCAGTGTTTCATGTACTTACAGCAAAGACTTGACCGGCATATGCAATCACTCCTAATCCACTGCGGGGGCTGTTCATTGACTGGATCATCGTCCACTGGTTGGTCTCAGCGTTGTAAAATTCAGCCGTGGCCAGGGGCCCGTGTCTATTCCACCCGCCGCAAATGTAAATCTGAAAAGAAAAAAAAGGGGGGGTATTGTTGTTGTTGTTATTTGAAAGGCCAATAGCAAACTGATTTCATATTTTTATACACAAATTTCTGGACTCATTTCATTTTGAATAAAGAGTTTGTGCAAACTGGTGGATTGACTATTACAGAAACAGTAAAACATGATTTTAGTAATTACAGTACTGTTAATTTAGGACAACTGACATAAACTTTATATCATATGCTTGCTGACAGATTTGTAGGTCTGTGTGAATTTCTCACCCGGTTGTTAAGTGTTGTGCAGCTGGCTTCGCGCCTCTGTTCATGCATTGGTGCAATAAGAGTCCACTGGTTGGTTTCGGGTTGATAGCGCTCTGCAGTGTTGAGGTGTCGTTTTCCATCATGGCCCCCCATGGCATAGATGCACCCATTCAGCACAGTCACACTTACATAGTAGCGGACCTCGTGCATTGCTCCCAGCTCATCCCAGGTGCGAGTGGTCAGGTCAAATCTACGCACCATGCAGTAATACTCTTTGGAGAACTCATTGCAGCAGCCACCAATTTGGTAGACATACCCATTGAGGAAGGCAGCTCCATGGAAGGCACGATGATACTGGCGGTCATTCCTTACGCTGAGCCAGGAGTCAGCCCGGTAATCATAGGCCTCAATGACATGAGTTCGATCGTTACTCGAGCCCCCGATGGCGAGCAGGATAGAATAAGGCAGGCGAGGACGAGCAAGTGGGTGATAGAAGCCAGACTCACCGGGTCTGCTGGATCTAATAGGTATGGCTCCAGTGGCCTCATCAACCATGGATCGGCATTCAGAATTGCTGCTCACCAGCTCATTAGACAGCACATATTGCCTTAGGTACTTTACAGTCATCAGTCTCAGACGAACCTACACATAGAATACAAAATATGACTTAGTAACACTTAATTTTAAGTACCTTATGCTTCAGCAAACTCAAATCTCTTTCGCATGTTTGAGACTATACATGAAAAGCCTAAAAAGCTGTCATCATGACAACTGATACAGTATATGGACAAATGCACTAGCCCACCGATGCATTACACATACAGGAGCTGCTCGGCCATGGAAATCTATACCACAAAGCTCCTGACACATAGCTTTTGCACTGATGTTAATGCCAGAAGAGATTTGTTGACTTTTATTCACTATGCATCTCAGCACTCAGCATCCCTGCTCTAAAGTAGTCTGACACTTCCTAGCTGAGTTGCTGTGATTCATAAATGCTTGCACTTTGCAAAAATCCCACTTACAATTGATCATGGAATATCTAGGAGGGAAGAAATTTCACAAACTGACTTGTTGAAATGGTGTGTCCTCCTACAGCACCATGCTCAAATTTGGTGCATCTTTTAGACCAAACTACTCTTTCATAAATGTTTGCAAAGGCAGACGTCATGGCTAGGTGCTTGGTTTTATACACCTGTAGTGATTTAGAAGTCACGTTTTGTGTTCGTGATACAGAAACACAAAAACAACCAGTAAAGCCCCTCAGGATTGATATTTCATAGAAAAGGAGGTACCATAATGAACTTTACAAAAACAAGCAAACTTAAAATTTAAATAGTTTCTTAGTTTTATGTTTGGCTGCTCTTTTCAGCAATTCTAGAGTTGAGGGGAATGCCTGAAACAGGCATTCAGTGCAGCTTAGAAAGAACCAGGGCATAAAGTGGAGAAAGAAATGCTTTAGTATAAAATCACATTACATATACAGGTCTTCCTTTTCTGCTTTAACCTGTACATGTGTGTCACTCTTGACTGATAAGTTAAGTTGCTTGTTATTTATCGCTTTGCAAGAGAAGACAAACTCATGAGCTTGAAAATAACGTTCAGCAGAACTCCAGATGTTAAAGCATCCTTAAACCCAGATTGACTTAGATTGACTCAACTTGACTAATGTGGCCTTACTGCATTGATTTTTTTCTTTCTTTTTTTTTTTTAAACAAATGTCTGGATAGCACTATCACTAAAATCCTGAAGCACTGAGTCCAAAATAAATGTAGTAATGGAAGGTAATACCTTAGGCAACAGAGTGGAAATGTGTTGCTCCCGTTCTGCAGGTGCATGGGCGATCCACTTAATCACAGCTTCATACACAGTGTCCTCCTGGACATCGAGGTGATCAGTATCAAGGATATCGGTAAGTTCCTCCACAGTGAGGTTTAGGAACTCCTCCTCTGCAACAACCTGCTCAAAGTGGTTGAGGATGTATTGGTAGGCCTTGGCACGCAGTTTGGGTAAAAAGGATATGGTTGTCAACTGCCAGATGCCAACGCAGTTCACTGGGCAGAGCTGCTCCCCAAGGAAGTCACAGCAGATTTTTACGAGGTCCATTACATTGAATCGATTGGCTGCTAGCAGAAGTTCTCGTACGTTGTCCTCCGTCACGGAAACTGAGCCAGTGTACGCAAAGTCAATGATGAGCTCCATCATGTCAGGAGACAGGCCACGTATGTTGAAGACCTTCTGGTCTGGGGGGTTCAAGTGTGTGAAGTCAACCCTGAGGGTAGAGGAGACACAGCAGAGAATTTGAAAAAGCACGAAGACAACAAGACAGTAAATGATGTCATGTACAAGTAGCTTTAAACCACAACACAACTACAGACCCAAGGGCACTGTGATCATGAATACTAAAACTGAGGAGTTGCTGAGGCTCAGATATCAGTAACTATGACAGTATTGTAATACTGACCATAATGTCCACACACCAATGACTGATGTGCTATTCTATCAAGGTATTATTTTTCTGCATTAGTAGTGTGTTTGGGATCATTGCAATGGTGAATATGAAGCTGTTGCCAATTGTAGCCCCAAACCATGACAGAGCCTCTACTGTGCCTGTAGACACTCATTGTTGTACCTCTGGCATTACCTCCCTTGTACATATTGACGATGATTTAAATAAAAAATTTCAAATTCAGATTCATCATTCCTTGAAACTTGTTACCACTGATTTTCAGTTCTTCACTTGCTTCGCTGCTTCACTTGATCGCCACAAACACACAGCGCTGCCCCGCCCCCTTCTCCTCTCAGCCGAGGGTGCGGGTCGAGTGAAGCAGTGATGGCGTGAGCGCGAGTCACTCAGCCGGGTTCATTCATTCATGCCTGTACAGTTTTGGCGTGGTTACGGCCAACAGTAACAAAACTGAATTATATATAAAGGCGACTTTTGCTGGCAGTCTCTCACCAAACCTTTCAATCTCACTGACACTGCCACATCAAGATTAACGCGGAAGCCTATGTCCTTATATTAAAAAGTTTTGCGAGATCTCGCAAAAGTTCCTCTTTTTTTTTTTTTTTTTTTTCTCCCATGTTTTTTTTTTTCCCGCATGTCCCTTGCGGGGTTCCGTACCATCGTGTATCAGCAGCAGTTTTAACAGCAAAATTAAAAGTCTAGTATATTTTAAGTGTGGAGGTAAACATGCAACCTGCATTGCTGGCAAATGTGTTATGAGTTATCTTTTGGGTATATCTGTTCCATGATTTAACATGTTCCTTTAGTTCACTTGTTGACACTGTTCCCAGACTCAGATAATAAATGACATATCTTGAGGACATAAATCCATCAATTTTCCCTTGTTATCAACTAAGCAACTTACCAGAAATACAGACTACAGTTACAGAGGATGATCTTGTGGACTGGAAATTCGACATCACCCACTTTGAGAATTGCATCACACAATGTTCTCTCAATACGGAGCTCATTATAGATCGAGCTTGACATATTTGAAGGCTGCTCTCTATTGTTCATCTTGAGTTTCGATGCTTTGTGTTTGTCTCTTGGATCAGTTAGCTTAAATGTTGAACGCTGTCAAACCTTACTGTGTGATTCTGGAATGGAAGCTTATGACATCATAATGACTTGAAAGCAGTTATGCTGACGAATTGTTTTGTAGTGTATCTTTTTATCTAGTGTATCTTTTTATTTCAAAAATAAACAAACAAAACTTAATGTTTGTTTATTTTTGTCTTAATGTCTAGACCCATTTACTCTTCGTAAACAATGATGACGTAGGTAGCGATGCGCGCGCATTCTGAAAATGGAAGTATGGCGGAATGCAATGGCTTGTCAAGCTACGCTAAGGGATTATCCGCGAAAGATCGAGAAAACTACCTCCGCAAGTTAACTTTGACCACCGGCAACTGGCTAACAGATCCCTGCAGTATTAACACAGGGTGGGTGGACGACGTTAGTAACTGCGGTCAAGTGAGCCCTCATTTTCGAAGACGCACTCAAGCTAGCCGCACGTAGAATTACGTTGCGCTTTTATACCGCATATTACGGTACAGCTGCCAGTCGCCCTAAAAAACACACGTCTTGTTATCCTTCAATGTCCACCATTGCAATGCATTTTTCATAATTTATGATCTCAGTCTTTTAATACAAAAATGAATTTATGTATACTCCACTGTTTTACTCAAACTGACATTTTTGAGGTGTATTTATAGGAGTACTGTTCGAGGTGACGCAGATCTTTTGCCTGATTCTTGCTCAGCGTGACCCCCACTGTATATGGACTGACTTTCATTTCAAATAACTGTACAGTTTTCAAGAAAATTGCTTTCATTTACATTTCTGTACTTCATTTGTTCCTAAACTGGCGTACTCATTGGGGCCCACAATAATAAGACGAAATCAGTTTTAATGTATTCAAATATATGCATAGTTTCAATGTTATATAAAGTTGTTGATATCAAATGTGATCCTGCTAATAAGTGGTTAGTTTGTGATATTACCGGAGTTTAGTGCTTGTGTATTGAAATTGGAGTCCCAGTTAAGACAGTGGAAGTCACAATTTCAGAATGATAGAAGGGACAAAGATGAATTCCAAATATGTATTTGAAAAAGACTTCAGATTAAACACACTGGCAATATAGAACATTCATGCATGAACAGTGATATTTAAATCTAGACATGGCTCAAAGTCATATCATAGAAAATTGTCAATATTCAAATATCTTGCTTTTATAAAGCAGTAACAAGGAACACAATATTTTTAACATGGGGACTTATTTCAGACACAGAACACAATTCCAGGGTGAGCTCTTGTGGGTTACAGGTGCGGCCCTCAGAGCCCCACCTTGGATCGTCCCCAGATGGTATAGTAACATGTACTGTGGCAAAGGTATAGTAGAGATAAAATGTCCTTACAAGTACCAGGAGGGTCTTCAGGGAAGTACAGAAGATAAACAGTTCTGTCGGGACAAGTCATTAGTGTTGAAACACTCACACCCTTACTACTACCAGATTCAGCTCCACATGGTGTGGACGACAAAAGAGTTTGTTGTGCAGCGTATCCTAAGAGATCAAGAACTTCTGCAGGAGACCTTACCAAAAGCACAAAAAGTCTTCACCTCGTGTGTTGCCAGAACTACTGACAAGAAGATACGACCCAGCCTTGGAGATGCAGAGGGCGTGCAAACTCTGTGGAAGGCCTGATTTTGGCAAAACAATCGACTGTGTCAGTTGCAGCAGCCACTTTCACTACAGCTGTGTACAGATCAGACGGAGGCCAGCAACATGGTTGTGTCAGGAATGTGTTGAGGCCTGAATGTCTTCATTGATTATATCAAAAATGTAATTTAATCTGTGACCTTTTCCTTATATTTAAGCTGTTTGTTATTATTACTCTTTGTACTTAGATACACCTCACTTCAACAAGACATATTTAAACTTTCTTTTCAAAATAATAATACATGCCCATTATAGATATTTTACTATTCTAGTCGGACTGATGGATACCTGTAAATAGTTTTGAGCAAAGTCATAGATCTCATTTGGTATCTCATTTTGGAATTAAAGTCTGTGTTTATACCACTACAAACAAAAGTGATATTGCACTGTCTAGTTGTCTGTGAATGTGTATGGAGATTGTCCTTATAAACATTAGTTAGCAGCTAATGTTGAAACTTTCTAATTGTGTTCTCAAACCATAACACCTTATTCATGAATACAATGACATATTCAGACAATATGCATCATTTGAAAAGTTTTAGGGTTACAGTTATTTTTTTTCTTTGTTCTGCTGATTAGTTTCTAGGTTAATTGATTGGTGGTTTGGTCTCTAACATGTCAGAAAATTGTAAAAAAAAAAAGAAAAAAAAGTTTTGTTCTGTGCACAATCCAAAGATAGGTTACTGTCACACAGGAGGAAAGAAGCAAATTTTTCAAATTGTATATTTATTTAATAATAACTAATGGATTCATAGTTGCAGATTGAAATAATTTTGAGAGGAAAACCAAAACAATGTTACTGTTCAAACTATTAACAATGCAGTGCTGTATGTGAAATCACAATAAATCATAGAATGCACTCATTTTTTGGCTTTTTTGGGAACAACACTCTTGCAGAGGTTTGTGAGAGTGCCACACACAGTCACAACATCATCTAAAATGTTAACTTGAGACACTGGAATTACTGTTTGCAGAATCTTAAAGTTCTTCCACCGTCCTATTACTCCTTCCACGTGTATCCTGACTCGAGATAGTTGTCTTGATGAATCCACTTCATGTGCAGAGAGTTGCTTTTTTTCCTTTTGTGAAATTAGGTATACGAAGAGTGGCACCATGAGCCGCGAGTTCATCTCGGATTAGAAATCCTCTGTCGGCCAGAATCTCATCACTGGGTTCCAAAAGTTCCAAAAACCCTGACTCCTTTGTTATCTGCTTGTCTGAAACCCGCTCACCCCAACCAGGTGACAGAAATAAAATAGCTGCAGCTGGAGTAATGCCAATCAAATATTTAATGGTGTTGTTGTCTTTATAATTTGACCATGTCTGGGCCCTGGCAGTCAGATTACTGGGTCTAGCAATGAAAATTTCAGTGCAATCTATGATGCATCTGCATCTTTTGAGGTTTCTCTTGAAGATTTTTGGCATGTTCTTTGATAAGGCCCCCTTACTTGGCCATTTAATGAGTGGCTTGAGGATTATGGACATGGCAGGTAACCAGCTTCTACAAATATTTGATATGGTGGTTTTTGATACCTTAAATCTATAGGCTAAATCAATATTACTTAGGCCCAGTCTTAATTTCATTAGCGCAACCAATAGATGATCATGTAGAGTGAGTTTATGGCTAATTCTTTCTACACTATCTGTTGTTTTTGCAAACAGCCATTCAAAGATAATGGAGGTAAGTCCTGTAAAAAAAAAAAAAAAACATTCCTGATGATTTTAATATAGTTTTTTATTTTTTCTCTCACACACATTTCGGGCCTCTCTCTCTGGGGTTTTTTTTTCTTTTTCTTTTTTTTTCTTCAGCTCTCAGCGGAGATGGTCGCACTTTTCTTCTCTCCCCAGCCTTCCTTTTCCCCCTGCTTTGCTGCTTTAGAGCCTCTCTTCACACAACTTCCGAACTGGAATTTATAATTATGGATCTGGTCAGCTGGTCTCTCACAGCCATTGTTTTGATCAAATTTTCACCATGAGGAGACTGGGGGAAGGAGAACTCTATTCCCTCTTATCAATTGACATTCCAGCTGACTACGTTATGGATTCCTGTGTGGCGTGGAAGATGACATGCCTGGCCGTATTGTCAATAGAGGACACACACATTTGACTTATTGACACTGGGGTTTCTCTGAATTGGACCTGGAGATACCTGGCTTGTCGTTGCAATTAAGGAAGTCTAGGCAGCTGTCTGGCCTTGGTAAGGCTGCTTATGACGGGACCTTGTCACTGGGACCTGAGACAGAATTTTTTTCCACTTCATGCAAATGTGATCCCAGTGACAATAAAGAATCCTTGAATCCTTGAATACTCAGCCACTGCCTCTCCAGCATCCACCTGCCTGCCCTACGAATCATGCCAGTTTGCTCTCACCACAACCACTGGATCCTGGAAACATCCCGCCAGCCCAAACCCCGACAAGGTCCCCCCAAGGCCATTCTGTCCGAGACCCACCGACTCTCTGTGCATTGCCAGACAAACATTCTATGCTACCACCTTGCTTTCTCTCCCACTTATCATTTTTTGTACTTCCACAAACGAGAACGGTCTTATCTGCTCCTTGAGTCAACCTCCATCACAGATTTGTTCCTTAATTTCTGTGGAATCCTAGAGTAAATTGTGATGAGACTCTGCACACATACAGAGGTGGTCAGCTAGATTCATAGTCAGCTGGGAATTTCACGTCAACTTCCTGTGCTGATTTTTAATGAATTTTTCAATGTATTTTTCATACTGTATTACCTTTGGTAAAAATGAGTGTTTTACACTTTCAATCTCTGTGGAATCCTAGAGTAAATTGTGATGGGACTCTGCACACATGCAGAGAGGGTCAGCCAGAAGCTGAATCTGTTGAGAAGTCCATGTCAACTTCCAAAACTGATTTTTAATGAATTTTTAAATATTTATTTTTATACTGTATTACGTTTGGTAAAATATGACTATATTACACTTTCAATCTCTGTGGAATCCTAGAGTAAATTGTGATGGGACTCTACACACATGTAGAGGGGGTCGTCCAGAAGCAGAATCTGTTGAGATTTCCACGTCAACTTCCTGTGCTGATTTTTTATGAATTTTTAAAAATATTTTCCATATTAAATGGACCTGGGTGAATATGAGTGGATTTGTCACCCGATTTCTGTGGATTCCTGCAGTTATTTGTGATGAAACTGGGTCCACGTGCCGAGGGGGTCAGCCAGAGTGATACTCTGTTGAGAAGTCGACGTCAACTTCCATTGCTGATTTTTTATGAATATTTTAAATTTTTTTATTTTGATATTTTCCAAATTGAACAAACCTTGGTGATTTTTGTGCAGATTTGGTCTTTAATTTAAGTGGAGTCCTTAACTTGCCTTAGATGAAATTTCACAGCCAGGTAGAGTGGATAAGGCAGAAGCTGAATCTACAGAAAATTTTTATGTCAGCTATCAATGATAAGCTTTAATGGCCTTATAAAAAATATAACCACACTGGACTGAGTTCATTAAATAGGCTCAGAATTGTCAATTTATAATTACAATTGTACAGTCCTATAACTTGACCCTGGGTTTATTTCTCGTGATTTTCTGCATGAATATTAGCCACATCCATCCATCCGTCCACCCTATTGCGCTTTTTCTGTTAAGCTCGTGGGTGGAGGGTTGTCAGGCTGGAGCCTGTCGCAGATGTCTGCAAAATCAGCTGTGCAGGCCATGATAAGGACTTGAATAAATTTGTAATGACAGCGAATCAAATTTCACACGACTAAAGGAACACATCTTTATTGAGGAAAAGTATAGCACTTCTGGGGCTGTACTTATCTTAATTTCGCCAAAACAACACACACACACACACACACACACACACCACAACTTTGTCTTAAAATCCATAATTTAATAAATGTTATTGTTATATGTCATAGTGTTTTACAGAACGAGAACACATATATAAATCAAAAGTAACTACAGGTTATTTTTGTTCCGCTGTACAGAAATCGGCAACGAAGGACGAGCATTACCATAAAGCTTAGGGTAGAAGCGCAAGAAAATTTACGCGGCGGCTGATCTGCGACTGACTTGACCGCGGCTCACAATTGACGGCTCACTTGACCGCGGTCCTTGAACTGCCAGAACGCCTCTGGCCTTGGAGGCCAGATTAAATCCTCTGGGCTCAATCCTCTTGAGTTCCTCCAGTCACGAGCAGTTGTTGCAGTGTAGCCATGCTGGAGGAATCTGCTGCCACTGTGACGCTGTTCCCATTTGGGTGTGCTTGTTCTGCAACAGTGATTAGGTGTGTGGTACGCGTCAATGCAACATCCACATGAATGAAAGACCTTTGGTTCCATCTAGTGGTTAAAAGTCAATGTAAAGGCAAGGACGTTTTGCAAAAGTCAGAATAAATTAGCAGAAATGAGAACGAACAGGGGACTCGGATTGGTTTTAACGCTGGTTTTAACAAACAGAAACACACTAATGTGATTACTGCGAGCAGAAATACGAGGCTGCAGGACGGTAACAAAACCTCAGTAAAAACGAGCATTTAAACGCAATCTTATCGATATAGCCTACTGCAAAAGAACAAAAGTAACGAAAGTTATCAGAATACATTTACTCATCTAAGAAAAAGTAATCAGTTTGAGAAGGATTTTGGTCCAAACTCCATACCAGTTGTGGCGGTATTGCTTTATTTCGTTGTTTGCCAAAAGAGTGAACATGAAGAAGAAGAAAATTCTCGCGAGAATTTTGCGACTTCACGTTTCTTTGGATTTGCGTCTCAAACTCGCCGGCACGAGAGAAATAGTATGTTGGCTCTTGGTATGTTTTAATATTTCTACAAGCAGACTAAAGCTTAAAGGGTTATTATATTTATAATATATTGTACACCGTAAAACAGAGACGATTGTGTGCTTCGTTTGGACTCTGTTTAGTCATAAATGGAGAGTCTTTGACTAATGAAAATAACAAAAGTACGGAGAGATTTTATTGCTGATTTAGTTGTATAATATGTAGTAAATAACCAGTATCAAGTAATGCGCAAATAAGTTTAAAAAGGCGTGGTTCGCAGTCTCCGCTCTAATTCCTTCCAGATGTGTTTGTAGAAGCAGTCTGCATGCCTAGGTGCTTGATTTTATCCAGCTGTGGCCACGGAAGTGATTGGAACACCTGAATTAATTGAATTAGATGGGTGAGGGAATACTTTTGGCAATATACTCTAGTGTAAAGTACTTGGATTTCAGATAATGAGATTAGCAAAGAACACAAGATTAATATACTAATGCATTAGTACTTAGTATAAAGTATAATACATCTGGAGGTTAACATCTGAAAGTAAAATAGATAAAGTAATAAACACTGAACTTCTGTAAAGCAAATCCTGTAAAAAAAAACTAAGTCCACCCTTACTGCTTCCATAGGAATTCAGATGTAAGTAGTAGCCAGGTGCTGCTAATCAAATGCACTTGATTAATTAATCATCAGCAAGGGTGAGCATCTCTATTAAGGGTTTATATATGAGGTTTTATGGTAATTTGCTGGTCTGACTCATTCAAGTGTGTGTAAGCACAATGCCACAGTCTTCCCAGGAGTAGACAAATTCAGCAGCAAATTCACCCCAAGGTCAGACCGTTCAATTCTCAGAGACATTGCGAAAACCCCATGAGCTACATCTCAGACTCTACAGCCCTCAGTTAGCATGTTAAGGTTCATGACAGTACAATTAGAATAAAACTGAATAAATCTGGCTTTTTTGGAAGGGCTGCCAGGAGAGGCATCTTCTCTCTAACAAGAACATGGCAGCAAAGCTTAAGTCTGCAAAGTTGCATCTGGGAAGAAAAAAAAAGCAAACACAAGAGTTCTGGAACAATATCTGTTGGACAGACAAAAATGGAGATGTTTAATGCACAGCACCACATTTGGAGAAAACAAAACAATGCATATCAAGACAAACACCTCATAACCCCCTGGAGTCACTGAATTTACCTCCTCTGTATACCAGAGTATACAATGTGAGGCCATCTGTCTAACAGTTAAAGCTCAGCCCAAAGTAGATCATGCAAGGTATTGCAATGGTCAAGTTAAAGTCCAGACTTCAGTCTGATTGAAATTCTATGGTGACACCTTAAGAGAGCTGTGTTTAAACTGATGCCTGCAAACTTCAATGAACTGAAGCAATGCTGTAAAAGAAAAAGAGTGGGCCAAAATTCCTCCACAATGATGTGAGAGAATGATAAAGTCACACAGAAAATTATAACTTCAAATTATTCATGCTGAAGGTGGTTCAACAAGCTATTGAATCATGAGGTGTGATTAGTTTTTCGCAGGACTGTATATTAACATGTCTGCTTTTCTTGTTTTAGTTGCAGTGATGTCACAGTGTAGCCCTCCTCAGTAAATATGGCAGCAGTTCCTGGAGTGATGGCCCTCCTCACCCTGCAACGATCAGTGACGTTGCGGCACAGCTTTTTTGGCTTAATTCCAATACCTTTGGCATCAACCTGCTTTCCCACGAGGCTTTTCAGTGCTGCTAAAGAAAGTACTGAATCAAAATCACCAGTAAACCCAGAGAATGAATCTTTGCTTGAGAACCTGAATCTCATGGGAGTTGATGTGAGGATGGCACGCCAGCGTCAACCTGGGGTGCTTCGTAAAGCCTTCACTAATGAGCAAGGCCTTGCTCAGTTCCTGCAAGGAAAAGGCGCCAGTCGCAAAGTGATTGCCAGCATCATATCCCGCTATCCCCGTGCCATCACCCGCTCCATTGAACACTTGGAGCAACGCTGGCAGCTGTGGAGGAACATCTTCAAGACGGACGCAGAAATCGTGAGCATCGTGGATCGCTCGCCTGAGTCATTTTTTCGCTCCAGTGATAACGACAACTTGGAGAAGAACATAGCTTATCTCGTCTCACTAGGACTAAACACAAAAGACCTCCACCGGCTGCTGACCACAGCACCACGGACGTTTTCCAACAGCTTAGCGCTCAACAAGCAAATGGTGGAATTTCTGGAAGATATCTGTATAGAGCTCGGTGGATGTAACCCAGAGCAGTTTGCAAAAACCGTCATAACCAGAAACCTCTACATTCTCATCAGAAGCACTAAGAGAGTCAAGACAAACATAGACAACCTGAGAGCATCTCTTAAGTTGAAGGATTCAGAGCTGCTGGCTCTTCTTCAAAGCCACGGGGCAGAAATTCTGGACCTTTCTAATGAGTACCTAAAAAAGAATTTTAACAGCCTGGAGGAGAAGATGACTGCTCTTGGGTGTCGGAAAGCTGACGTAAAAAAACTGATCATCAGCTATCCGATGATTCTCTACATTGGGCCTGACACACTGAGCTCTAAACTAGACTGTCTCCTAAAAGGAGGAATAACAATTAAGCAGATACTGGAAAAGCCCAAAGTTTTAGACTACAGCACACAAAACATTACAGGGCGACTAAAGGAACTGCGAAGAGTGGGCTATGACTTCCAGAAGAATGGCATCAATATCCTGGATTCAAGTCGAAAGCGGTTCGATGCAAAGATAGAAAAGCTTTCTGCCTCACCAGATGAATTAATGTAGTTGCCTGTTTTATAATGTCAGACAGTTTTGGTTGATGATTTTCCATCATTTTGGCTTAAAAATAATCTGAGATCCTGTGATTGATCTCTTTTAATAACCCAAATTTCATAAATGTGTCCTTGATGCATCAACTGGTCTCTATAATATCACTAAATAGTAAAAATAAATAAATAATAGTAACACAAGCTGAAGGTCTGTGTATATGTAATTATATTGAACGCCAATGGGTAATGGGAAATTATTAGATTACCTCCTTATATAATAACTGATTTCAAAAATTTTCATGTCACTACATGAATATAGTTTTAAAAGGGAAAAAAATGAATTGCAAAAAAGGAAATGAATTTGTCTCATTTACTGTTAAAGTCCTATAATTACTGATGTAGATTGGTGACAAATCTGCAGTCTGTAATCTCCTACGGAGGGTGTTTAGAATCTATATTACAATATAAACACAACAGTTTTTGAAGGCACGTGACTCTCAGTCAGGTAACCATCCCAAGTCTCAAACAGATGCAGCAAAGCCACATCAGGCAGGCTGTGATACATTTCTTTGGCATGTCCAAGTTGCAGCAAGTTACTTGTAACCCCATTCCGAACTGATCCCACACCAGCAGGTAAGACTCTACAGTTATGGAGGTTTGCTGTCATTACTTCAAAAGAAGCATTCTCATTCATAAGCTGGACCCATTCCTCATACTCTGGTGTGGCTGGGCTTTTCCAGTTCTGGCTCCTGAAATAAGACTAGAGCAAATGCTGGTTTTGACGCCTCAGGTAAATGTGATCTATCCCCAGGGCTGGCCCAATCCATGAAGGGGCCTAAGCAAAATTTGATTTGGCACCCCCCTCATACCAGTTCATTGTCACCATTATTAATGCTGGAGGATTGAAACTTAATATTAACAAATGTTTAGGATGCATTACGGTTTCAGCCCCATGTACGCATGCCCATTGAAAAACAATTTCACTTACTCTGATACATATTAAATCCATTTTATGACTAATAAAAGACTAATGATAGAGACATTTCATGTATACTGTATTTTATTTTTCGTTACTTACCCTCCAGCCCAGTAGGTGGACTTGATTGTTGTTGGACTTCAAAGGCATAGAGGAAGATACCGAGTGGTACACGGAACCAATGTTCTCCAGCAAAGTTCACCACGGACCTTGTTAAGCAGTTGCGCAACTGCTTCTTCACGATGCTTATGCATGTTAGAGTTGTGAGATGGAAGGAGAAAGCTGTACGTGTTTGACTTGAATTTTGACTTGGCTTTAACGATTTTTCTTTTAATTTCACGGTTGGAGCAAAGCCGCTGTTTGTGTGTAGGTAAGTGGGCTAACTCAGTTTCAGTCAACTGGAAGATAACTGCAGGAAATACAAAGAAAGATAAATCAACGTAAAATACGGAGCACAGTTACAGAAAAAGTAACTGTGCAGTCAGGGTGATAATGACAGGAAACCAGAGCGCTGTATTATGAAGCGAGTTCAACATACCCATATCTGGATTCATTTATCCTAATATTGGCGAGCAGGATAAACGGTCACACGAAGCTGGTTATCAGCTCTCTTAAATTAACCCAGGCCAGGGTTTCCCCTGCATGTTTACATGAAAGGGGTGCTGTTGGCACCATCTACCCAATCAAAAAGGGGCGTTTCACGGGTCATATGAGTTTTCTTCCACAGAAAATGATCCCTGTGAGTGCCACCTACTCCCCAGACGCTATCAAATAGAAATCTGTAAAGAAAATGTTTAAAAAATATACCAATAAAATGCAAGACTGTTGTTTTTTTTAAAAAAAGGAGGCGAGGAAATCACTTCAGGTTCTCTGCAATGAAATGAATTTGATTGAACAGGGGTCCTTGGTGTGTGTTCTGTGTTTCCAGTAGAGGAAAAGAGACTTTGTAGCAGATTAGATGGTACAACGTGTCTGTGTAGGTCAGGGGTGGCCAACGCCAGGCCTCGAGAACCGGTGTCCTGCAGGTTTTAGATGTGTCCCTGATCCAACACACCTCAATCAAATGGCTGAATTACCTCCTCAGTATGCAGTCAAGTTCTCCAGAGTCCTCCTAATGACTTCTATATGTGATTCAGGTGTGCTGGATCAGGGACACTTTTTTTTTTTTTTTTTTTTTTTCTTCAGCTCTCAGCGGAGACGGTCGCACTTTTCTTCTCTCCCCAGCCCTTCCTTTTTCCCCTGCTTTGCTGCTTGCTGCTTTAGAGCCTCTCTTCACACAACTTCCGAACTGGAATTTATAATTATGGATCTGGTCAGCTGGTCTCTCAACGCCATTGTTTTGATCAAATTTTCACCATGAGGAGATTTAGGGAAGGAGAACCCTATTCCCTCTTATCAATTGACATTCCAGCTGGCTACGTTATGGATTCCTGTGTGGTGTGGAAGATGACGTGCCTGGCCATATTGTCAATGGAATACACACACATTTGGCTTATTGACACTGGGCTTTCTCCGAATTGGACCGGGAGATACCTGGCTTGTCGTTGCAATTCAGGAAGTCTAGGCAGCTTTCTGGCCTTGGTAAGGCTGCTTATGACGGGAACGCGGGAAGGGTACAGACTCAAACTCAGACTCTGTATATCTGGAGCTAATTAGGAGGGGTAAGATCTTGGAGATGTATGTATCTGTTTCTGCACGGTGAAGGAACGAACCAAGAAGATTCGGATTAATTGGATTTTTCGCCACAGAGAGGTTCCAGTAAGACTGAAGGCTGTCAACAAATTAATCAGTACCAAAACAAGTCGTAGAATCAGGAATTTGGCTCCCTGGCGGCCTTGGACTGCTGCTTATCAAATTGTCTCCAGGATGTTTGTAAACAGATGCTCTACGCCCCCGCCGTCCTGTCTTCTTCTGACCTGTGTTGGACTGATCTCCCTGACCTAGCTGCTGATGAACTCTACATCTTATCAGAACTGTTAGCTGAGGAGGGAGTTTGAGTCAGCCCCACAGTAGCCCGCCCCCCCCCCCCTCCTCGCCTCCGCTGGTTCCCCTGTCCATCCCTCCCCACCCTAGTGCTCCCATGCTATATGTTTCTGCTCTATCGCAGAGGTTTTTGTAACCTGATACTGTGTATGTGCGTATGTATACAATGTATGAGATGATTTTTTTCCCTCACTCATCCCTATATGTTTTCACTATTGTTTCTGTCTTTTTAATGGCAGCGCCTCCACAAGGGGGGCAGCATGGCCACAGTTCACCTATCTCCCCATGTTTGTTCTGTTTGTCTCTTGGATGGGTGTTCTGTTAACTGTAATTTCCCCATTGTGGGATCAATAAAGTATCATCATCATCATCATCATCAAAACCTGCAGGACACCGGCTCTCGAGGCCTGGAGTTGGCCACCCCTTGTGTAGGTTCTCATTCATCCAGGTCATGGTAATCTCTGGAGCTTGAAAAAGGGGACTGGACTTCTTTAAGTTTCTTTTAGAAGATCCTGTGACATACAGTTGCTCTTCATTCAGTGGTTTTTAGTCTAAACAAGCTGCACATATAAAGCATACCCCCCACCCGAGAATCTATATTGCACTTTATTGCTGTTAAAATCAGTGAAATCATGGTGTCTGACAGTTTGTTTTTATTCTCTCAGCTGCAGAGTCTGTGCTGTTTAAGGGTTTCAGAATAAAGAACATAAGCTTAGTCTATGCACAAATTTGATATGAGGTCTACAAGTGGGTAGAGTGTAGGTATCCTGTTTTAGAATCACATTTTAACAGTTATGGAACAATAAAGTTGTTGTAAAATAGTTTGCTGCCAACCGTAAAGAAAAAAAGATGACTTAAATATTTACTAGTTCATTACTGATGCTTATCAGGGAAGCAGAAATACTTTAGATACTGGAAAAACTTTAGACCCTCCTGCTCTCCCACCAGAGATCTGAGTGACGCTGTTTCCTGGAGAACTGATTGGTTAGTAGGTGGTGATTTCATACCTGCGGATCTGGAACAGGTTAGGTTGCCTCATAAGCTACCATGGCAATTTACCACGGTAAGAAGTGAACAGCCTTTGTAATACAGAAAACCCAGGGTTAACCCTGAAGCTACCTGGATAAGCCAAAATCTTGCTTCATGGTATAGGGCCCAGTACCTGAACTGGTTGAGCTTGTGCATGAACATAAACTGCCCTAATGTGGGATTTGGAGCTTAATGGTTCTGTGAAGTGGTATGCTGCATTTTGACTAGATCTGTGTTAAAATATTGCAGGAAAAAAGGCTGTAAGGGTGAGATGGAAACAGCAGCAGAGGAAAATATTGAAAAGAAGGCAAGTGTGCCTACGAAGGGTGAAGCTGCCATCAAACCAGAGTAAGTAACCAGTAATAATTGTGTCACACTAAAAAGTGCTGTCCAGGCAAAATGTGTGTGTGTGTTGACAGTGTTGTAGCAAGTGCACTATGCACGCATCACACCATGTTGCCTCTTGTTCTCATGGTCAAAGGTGAAGCCCTTTGCTTTGCATTGGCATCAGTATCATGGTAATTTTGGGCTTTTATTGATTTCTTTCAAGTGTTATTTTTCCATCTGTAATGACTTTTAAAAAATAGGAACTTAAAATTATATAAAAATATATGATTTTAAAATATAAAAAAATTATATATAAAATTATACCTGCAGGCTCAAATATATACCTACACACCCCACTAATATTTGGTTAAATGCCCTTTAGCAAGTTGCACCTCAACCAGATGCTGTTGGGAGCTATCAACAAGTTTCTAGCATCATTCTGGCTGGATACTTGACTACTCTACTTGGCAGAATTGGAAACTTTGCAGCAGGACAGACAGAAAGAATGACTCTGGGGACTGAAGACAGTAAATTCCCACATGTTTTTGATGACTGTAAGCCAGTAAGTAAGATGGGAGCAAGGCAAGCAATGCTGAATAAATAAGAATGTACCAGTGGTTGAGTCTATGAAATGCCAGAGCAGACCGTGTTACCTGAGCAAACAATGCAAGCAAGGCTCTTGCTATAAGGAGTCTTTCTGCATCTGAAGTTGTTAGACATGCATATGAATTTATAGTAAATTATCTTGTCAATTGTGTACGAAAGGTAATAACTCATTTGCATAAGATAAGTCCTACAGAATCTAACTAGTTTGCACCACTAGCCACATCATTTTACCAACTGTGGAGTAATTTAATGCCAGGCAGGAGGAACAGAGGACCACAGAGAAGTGTCATGGATGTAGTGAAGAAGGACATGCAGAAGGTTGGTGTGACAGAAGAGGATGATAAGGATAGGGTGAGATGAAGGCACGTGAAAGTAAACGGTTTTTCTAAAGGTCTAATTATTGTCTTGTTGAACTGTTCAGCATTATCTATAATTTATTTTCACTTTTCCATACTGTGGCCAGCTTCTCCATTCATTTGTGCATTGCAATGTGGAAAACCTGTCCATCAAGCTCTCTTTTTGTCCCAGTGTGAATATAGTTCATATTAAAACCCGGTCTGATAAACGGACTGGTTCTTATATGGCACTTTATACAAAATGCCTCATTCACTGATTCACACCCATTCATGCAAGCACTTTTTTCTACGCCTGTTTTCTCTCTAACATTCGCACACAATCACACTCAGATGAACACATCGGAGAGCAACTTAGGGTTCAGTATCTTGCCCAAGGATACTTTGACATGCAGACTGGAGCAGCCACGGATTGAGCTACCAACCGTCGGATTAGTAGATGACCTGCTCTACTTCCTAAGCTAATGCCACCTGTACTCACACACATACTGTTCTTCTTGTGAAAAAAGCAAAACAACCCCCCCCAGAAGGATTAATTTCTTTCTTCTTATATTTGCAGATTCCTTACAACCAAAGAAGAATTTCATGGCTTCATAGACGCAGAGTGGCAGGGCTCAAAAGGAGACAAAGCCAGTGAAAGTGACATGGTCAATGAGACGAAGGAGACTTCTTTGGAGGAACCTGAAACTAAAAAGCTAAAACTAAGTCCTGAGGATAAACCAGATGGCAAACGTCTTCGGGGACAGAATAAGTCAAGGCCCCACATAAAGCCCACAACCTATGATGAAAAACGACTTTGTCTCTCAGTCATTCAGGTATGAACCTCTGACCTGCCATTCACAAATGCTCCATGCAGTACATTTTGATCCATTTTTGTGACTTTTTCCTTCAATTTAGAAAAGGGAATGCCCCTTTGGAGACAAGTGCCACTTTGACCACGACATCGTGGCGTACATGGCCTCTAAGCCTGCTGATATCAGGGAGAGCTGTTACGTCTATGAAACATTTGGAAAATGTACCTACGGTGTGTCCTGCCGCTTTGCGAAGGCCCACACTACGCCTGACTTCAAATCCATGGAGAAGGCGGATCTCGTCAAGGCTTATGAAGACAAGACTACGGTGAAGAACAGCTTGAGTAAAGACCTCCAGAGTCGGCTGAGGAAGCGTTTGGTGACCTTCAAAAAGTCTGAAGAGTACCTCAAAATACTCTCAAGCAACAAAGATAAAGGAGCGCTCCAAGGGAACAGCAAGACGAGTGAAAAAGGTTTTCAGAATTCTGCCTTTATGGTTTATCCTTTTAAATTATTATTATTTTTTATGTGTTTCTTTTTTGTGTTGTATTGCTGTCTTTATCTGGGAAGTGCTTTGTTCAACTTTGTTGTCTTTTAAAGCGCTCTATAAATAAAATTGGATTGGATTGGATATTGTAACTTCTACTAATGTTTTTCAGGAAGAAGTAGCTACTGAGTATGCCGCAAATTTAGAATAGCACTCTTATAATATCATCAGACTCATGAATGGCAGTTTTATTTATTTTTATTCTACATGTTCTTCCTTTTTGGTGCTTACATTACCCAGCAGGTAACTTGCCTGCCATCAAGACCCACAAAGGCTTTATGCAACTTTTTTTTACATATGCATTAGTATGCTATGATTGGATTTCATTGTGTAAAGTCTGTGGAGTTCCCCTTCAGGAGCTGCTGTTTCTTATAATAACATGATCCTTTATTTGGTCAGCTTACCCAGTTTTAGCAGCTCAACTTGCATGTGTGTTGACCTGTTGCTGCATATTGATACATGCATTATCTAGTATAGTATATATGTTCAAATTTGTTCTTTTGTCTCACACAGGGGATGCTTGTGCAGCTGAAGCATCTGCAGATCCAGCGGGAGAAAAGCAGCTGTGTTCTACTGAAGCACAGGTATCGTCTATTCAGAGCGCTTCTTCTTACTGTTGTTTAGCTTGATGTTTATTGCATACATATTTTTCATGTTTCTGGGTACCAGCAGGCCAGCCCAGATAAACAGCCTCCTCCAGTGAAGACTATAGGCCCACTGACTGATGCCGATGTCATCAAGCTGCGCTCGTGTGAAAAGAAGCAGGTATATTTCTCCTAAATGCTTTAAATAGTAAACAGGATGTTTTACTAAATTGCACTAAAATCAAACAGCCACTGCTCCTCTCTGTTTAGAGGATATTTATAGTATTTAAATTACAGCCAGCTGGTGTTGCTGAATGTCTCTGTGTTTAAGGTGGATTTTCGAGACAAGCTCTACCTCGCTCCTCTCACAACTGTAAGTGCTTCAGACTGAAATCAGTATTGAAGTTAGTAGTAGATGTGTTTTGATGTAGTTACATCTTTAAATCCAGAAATGTAGCAACTGAAATTAAGTAATGATCTGTAAATGAGGTTTGGATCTGATTAAAGTATGTATTTTTTTTTTTAATTTCCTCAGTGTGGAAATCTGCCTTTCCGTCGTGTGTGTAAGCGCTTCGGTGCAGACATCACATGTGGGGAGATGGCCGTGTGCGCAAACCTCCTGAAGGGGCACCAGTCAGAGTGGGTCCTCCTGAAGAGGCACGAAAGTGAAGATGTGTTCGGTGTTCAGGTGATGGCATCTTAGTTGGTTTAAACCCTTCAAAGGGTTCAGTGTTATAAAGGGATGTTGTTGAGACATCTAGATTTGTGTGAAATGTGTGAGAGTGCAAATACGTTGATTTCTAATGTCTGAAGTCTGTCTTTAGGTGGAGGGCAGTTTCCCCGACACCATGACGAGGTGTGCAGAGCTCATCAACACCACCACAGACGTTGATTTTGTGGACATTAATTCTGGATGTCCCATCGATCTTATATACAACAAGGTAAACTCTTAACTTGCCAGGCTGGCACATTTGTTCTGATCTTAAAGCTGAAAATGTTCCAGCTTTACACATGTGTGCTGCACTGTAAGAGATTATCAAATAAGGAAGGTCTGTTTAGGTGAACTGACATGTTGTAATGACTGAGAGCTTTGTAGTCAGAAGCACTTTGTGTGTTTAGAATACAGCACAAAGAGCACAGACAGATGGTCATGTTTTTTTCCCTCATCAGGGTGGAGGCTGCGGCTTGATGACGCGTACCAGGAAATTTGAACAAATAGTCAAAGGAATGAATTATGTAAGCATGCCTTTTTAATCAATGGAAAGCATTATTCATTTGTCCAGTGAAGGCAGTTTTATGCTAATGATGTAATAATGAGAGTTTTGTTGCTCTTGTGGCCAGTTGGAAATACAACAGCTTGAATTACACGTACAGTTCAATTAAAGGCTGAATGACAACAGGGGCTTTTCTTCCTGTAGGTCCTTGATGTCCCTTTAACAGTCAAGATCCGCACCGGTATTCAGGAGAAGTCCAGCATAGCACACAAACTCATCCCAGAGATGAAGAATTGGGGTGTCTCAATGATCACAGTAAGTAAAGGAGATGTGTGTTTGAGCAGTGTGAAATCGTGCCTGTGCCATAAGTCAACATGATAACAAAGGAAGTCACATTTAATTTCCAGGTTTAGAGAGTTGAAAGCTAGTAACATCACAAGTATCTGAATCTGCATAATTTAGGTAAATGTAAATGTCATGTGGCGATAACATTCTTGACATGCTATTACAAGCACGTTACATAATGTGTAACATTTTGCACGCTTCTCTGTGCATATCCTTTAATTATAAGTCAGCTTTAAGTTATGACAGAACATTGATGTTGTGTGTTTCCCCACAGTTGCATGGCAGATCCAGAGAGCAGAGATACACAAAGTTAGCCGACTGGGACTACATAACAACATGTGCTAAGCTGGCTAGCCCTGTCCCACTTTTTGGTATGTGCATTTGTAAAGGTTACATATAATGCAGACTGTTTGCAAAATACAAGGGGGAAAAAAAAAACACCTGATGTTTAAACAGTTTCAGTATTCAGTTTGGTGATCTCTAGGTTGTAAAACCTGGCACGGGTTTTAGTGTAGTGTTTTATTGCACATGATATGGTGAACTAAAGTCATTTGGGTTTATTGTTCCAGGTAATGGAGACATTCTGTCCTATGAGGATGCCATGAAAGCGAGGGAGACCGGCGTTTCTGGTATTATGATTGCACGGTTAGTGTCACTGGCATGCCGTGTAAACAAAATGATTGAAATGCTTTAAAAACTTGTCAGGTATTGATATAGTTTCCAGACAATTTTTGTTTCTGTTGATCTACTGGGATTTTCCCACACAACCATCTCTAGGGTTTACAGAGATTGGTCCAAAAAAAGAGATAATATCCAGTGAGCTGCAGTTTTCTGGGTAAAAATGCAGTTTTGACGCCAGATGTCGAAGGAGAATGGCCAGACTGCTTCCAGCTTATAGGAAGGCAATAGTAGTTCAAATAACTACTCACTACAACCAAGTTATGCAGAAGAGCATCTCTGAACTCACAACATGTCAAACCTTGAAGCAGAAGGGTTACAGCAGCAGAAGACCACACCAGGTGCCACTCCTGTCAACTCAGAACAGGAAGCTGAGGCTACAATTCACATGGACTCTCTAAAACTGGACAATTGAAGTTTGGAAAACTGTTTCCTGGTGTGATGAGTCTTGATGTCTGCTGCAACATTCAGGTGGTAGAGTCAGAGTTTGGCATAAACAACATGAAAGCATGGCTCAGTCCTGCTTGGTATCAATGGTTCAAGCTGTTGCTGACCACAGTGTACCCTGAGAGCTGGTTCCAGCAGGATAACACATCAAGTCACAAAGCTCAGATCATCTCAAACTGGATTCTTCAACATCACAGTGAGTTCATTTTACTCAAATGGCCTCCACATTCCCCAGATCTCAGTCCAATAGAGCACCTTTGGAATGTGGTGGAACAGGAGATTTGCATCGTGGGTTTGCATCCAACAAATCTGCAGCAACTGTGTGATGTTATCATGTCAATGTGGACCAGAATCTCTGAGGCATGTTTCCAGCACCTTATTAAATCTATGCCACAAAGAATGAAGTCAAGGTGTAACTAATGAATTGGCCAGTGAGTGTATTTTGCTACAATTAAAGTTGTTTTGAAACTTTAACATGAAAATTGTTCTTTTTCTGTTTTGCTTTCCTCTGAGTCAGGAAACTCAGAGGGAAATAAATCCAAACAGAATACTGAATAGAAATTACTCCAAAGTATGGAACATTAAATTTGGCATTACATTATTTTTAACTTTTTTTGTGGTTGGTTTTCTTCAGGGGTGCTCTCATTAAGCCCTGGATCTTCACGGAGATCAAGGAGAGCAGACACTGGGACATCTCGTCCAGCGAGCGATTGGACATCCTGAAGGATTTCACCAACTTTGGTCTGGAGCACTGGGGCTCCGACACTCGAGGCGTGGAGAAGACACGCACCTTCCTGCTCGAGTGGCTCTCCTTCATGTGCCGGTAATCAGTAACACATATTTCAAAGTTTTGCATTTGTTCTTATTTGAACAAGCAGGAACAATGAATTTGAATTCAATTCAGAGATGCTGTACAGTTATTTTATTTTAATATTTTTTAGATTAACCGACTCTTAGTTCAGTAGCTTTAAAATGTGTGATAGACTATGTTGTTTTGGCATTTTAATTATTTTGTGATCCCAAAAGACAAGAAGAATAACGGAAAGAGTCACAAATCTTGTGAATCAGCACTACTTTAGATCACTGCATATGCTAATGGCTCCAAATGTCTTTTATTTAAAACAAAACAAACAAAAAAAAACATAAAGCTACTACACATGGAGCCTTTCACTTTGAATTTTTCCTGTGTCCTGTGGATAATGTAAACATTGCCTTCCTTTCCCCCTCCATCTCTCTCTCAGATATATTCCAGTGGGCCTGTTGGAGCGAGTGCCTCAGAAGATTAATGAGAGACCTCCGTACTACATGGGCAGAAACTATTTGGAAACATTAATGGCCAGTCAAAACGTTGGGGACTGGATCAGGATAAGGTGAGCACAAGCACACCTGCTTTTTCTAGAGTCACCTTTCAAGATTGCACAAAACTAAGGGGAAAAAAATGCAAATATTGCAATTAGTGTTTTAAATAATGTTTTTTCATTTTCCAGTGAAATGCTGCTTGGACCCATACCAAAGAATTTCCAGTTCCTGCCCAAACATAAAGCCAACTCCTACAAGTGATTTTCTCTTTGTTCAACTATTAAAATCATCAAGATTTTTGTTTTGTTTTTTATCATGAGAACAAGCTCAAGAAGAGAAGATATTTTATGTTTTAAATGATAAAGACTGTGGAGTAGTTTGTTTATTTGATCTATGCTGCAGTAGAAAATACATGGGTGTTCATGCAATTGAGTGCATTAAATTTTTTTTTTTGCCAAACTAAGATGTCTGTCATTATTTTTTTACTTGAGGGAAGCATCTGTTACATGAGCTATTTAACAATTTTTAAATAAACAAATCCCCAGTAGAGTTTGTGATTTTTGTTTACTTGGATTTTATAAAATCTAATTTCTAAAGTTTTTTTTAAACATTTACTTTTCATTACTTTTCCTTTTCAGATCTACAAAAAAAGAAAGGAGGGAAACAAAGCAAACCAGCAAAAAGCACTACATGAGCCCACAAATGATCTGGATTGCTTTGTCCCTACAATTTGTTACTGTAACATCAATATTTCAGTCCTTGCCTGTCATTGACACATAAACATGGTTTATTTCTTCCATCTCTTTTGACACCATTCCTCGTGTCTTTTAAGGCTTATAAAGCACAAATATGTACTGTTAAACAAGTGAGCTATAACTGCTGTTTACCAGGATCTTGAAAATCAGTTGATTCGTTTTTGGATAAAGAAAAGTTGTTTTTTTTTTTGTAAATATGCTTTCCACTCACTTAAAAACAGTCCATTAAAAGGTATCTTCATAGCAGGCAGAGACATTTGAATGAGTCAGCTGGCTGACAATACTACATTATTTTTAAAAGATATTACCCAAGTCCCTGTTGCTATCCAAATCATTGATCTATTCTCTGCAGCTTCTGGACTCTGCTTAAATCTGAAGAAATGGGAGCTATTCTCTCTCAAAGACTGTGATGCTACACATGTTCACAACATACCAATTAAAACTAAAACCATGTATCTTGGGATCAACATTGTGAAAAACCAGATAGATTGATACTCTGAAAACTTTAATTTGATTATTGATAAGACAAGGAAAAAGCTCAATCAGTGGCTTCAAAGAGATTTATCACTGAAAGGCCGTATTGTGCTGACAAAGGCAGAAGGCCTATCTCGTCTAACATATGCAGCTGTTTCTGTGGCTGTCAACAAACAGCTCTGTGATGCCATCCATAAGTTTTTGTTCAACTTTATCTGGAAAAACAAGACGCACTATGTTAAAAAATCTGTGATTATGAACACTTATGATTCTGGTGGATTAAACTTTCTTGATTTTACTACCCTCAACACTACCTTTAAAATAAATTGGATAAAGCAGTTTTTACACAATCCCACATCTATTTGGAACTTCGTACCTAAATATATCTTTTCTGCCATTGGAGACCTTTAATATGTTCTTTTATGTGAATAGAAAATAGAAAAACTTCCCCTTATCCTGTCAAACTTCCATAAACAAATGTTGTTGGCATGGTCATTAATCTATAAGCATATTTTCTCTCCACATAGATACTTCATTTGGAACAACCAGTATATTAGATACAAAAACAAATTGTTGTTCTTTAATGTGTGGTTTGATAACAACCTAATTTTAGTAATTAAATGAAAATGGAAATCTTTTATATTATACTGAGGTCCTTCAGAAGTATGGCATTCGTGTTACCAAACAAGAATTTGCTGTCGTAATGGATGCAATACTCTGGTATTTTAACGCTATTAAGAGGAGCTGAAAAACCAGCTTGTGTATCTTCTCTTGACCCCACATTAACATCAGTATATTTGTTTTTCTATCACATCCAAAAATCAACATTTTATTGTAAATAAATGGGCTAGTTGCACTAGGGCTTGTGACACCGCAGCGTTTAACATGGGGAAACCATATCTGATGGGGAAACGCAACACCGGCTGGGACTCTTTGTGCTCGATTTTTTGGCTTTGATTATTAGACCTGATTGTTATTCTCTGACAAAGTAGCTGGAAACGCACAAGGACGGAACAGGTTAATCACAACGTTGCGGCTGCGTGGACCCGACAAGTAGTCACATTTCTCCAGAGGTGAACGTCAGGTTACGTCGGGTCAGAGCGACTCTGCCGCTTTCTCGTGCACACGCACGCACACAGCTGTCACCGCGGTCAAGTGAGCCGTCAATTGCGAGCCGTGGTCAAGCCAGCCGCAGATCAGCCGCCGCTTAAATTTTCTTGCGCTTCTACCCTAGGCTTTATGGTAATGCTCGTCCTCCGTTGCCGATTTCTGTACAGCGCAGTGGCGGCTGGCCAGTAGGGGGCACTTGGGCGCCGCCCCCTTTAAATTGTTTAGATAATAAATGATTTCTGAACTGCAAAATACTTAGAAATGTATTTATTCATACTGTGTGTCCAATAGACATGTTAGAATTTATTAAAATAGTAAATACATAATTCTATTTAATTGCTCACATTGTGCACACTTCCTATCCTATGTGCAGGGCGCCGTTCTAATGAGAGTGTATGTAGGCGCATCAACTTTTGGCAAGCAGGTGATCTGAGGCTGACTTTTAATTGGTTATTTAAGGTTTTCCACAGGGCGCAGCGCTCTGCGTCCCGGACACACCCATTCTGTTGTGTCATTACTGGTAGAGTGTCAGTACTGGCTAATTTTTTTTAAAACATTGTGTGATTGGACAATCCCCGATTCGACTCATTAGCGCAGCTGCAGTTCGTTAGGTCGATTCACGTTTACGTTTGCAAAGTGGAGTAGTTTCAAAATGAGAGAAAATTCTGTTTTGTCTTTACAAAAAAATGCTTTTACAAAGCGTTCACTTGAAGAAAAAAACAGAATAAAGGAGCTTGGACCGGATCGTCCCAATTTACAAATTCAGCAGCAGGCAAGTGATCGTGGACGATCCTACACGCGGGCTTTTTCCAGCTCTTCTTATGACAAGCGGAGTTGGCTAGCTGGATGTGATGTGAGCAATGCCTTTTACTGCTTTCCGTGTTTGCTATTTCAAAGTTCTGGCACGGAGGCAATGTGGACAACAACTGGGGTAAGAGACTTAAAACATCTTTCAGAAAAATGCAAACGGCACGAAAACAGCCGCAGCCATCTAGACAATGCAATGAAGCTAAGTTTTTGGGGGAAACTTAGCATTGCTCAACAGCTAGATGAAGGCTACAGGATTGCTGTTAGAAGGCACAATGAAGAGGTGACAAAAAATGGGCGCATCCTTTCTAGAATAATAGACTGTGTTAAGTTTTGTGGAGCCTTTGAGCTGGCCTTGCGTGGTCATGACGAAAGTAAGAGCTCTGAAAATCCCGGGATCTTTCGTGGGTTGGTTGATTTTGTTGCTTCTCTTGATGGAGTACTAAAAGAGCACCTTGAGAATGCTACTGTGTTTAAGGGAACTTCGAAAACTGTGCAGAATGAGCTACTGGACTGTATGTTTTCTGTTCTGAAGGAGCATATAATCAAAGAAGCACAGAGCAGTGATTTTCTTTCAATCCAGGCAGACGAGACTGTGGATGTTGCTACGCAGTGCCAGCTTGTGCTTGTACTAAGCTATATCGATGCCAAAAACACTGTGCAGGAAAGGTTTTTTGAGTCTATCCCTCTGCAGTCGGCTACAGCTGATTCCATTGCTACAGCCCTAAAAGAACGTCTTGCAACTATTCTTCCTGAGGATCAAAAGGCTAAGCTAATCTGTCAGGCATATGATGGAGCCAGCGTGATGCGAGGTGCCACTGCAGGTGTTCAGAAGAAGATACAAGATGTGTACCCAAATGCCCACTACATCCACTGCTATGCTCATCAGCTCAATCTAATAATGCAACAGGCTACTTCTCACCAGGGTTATTATAGTTAACGAAAACGAACGAAATAACGAAAACTGAAATTGAAAAAACATTGTCGTTAACTGAAATAAATAAAAACTACAATTAAAAGGAAAAAACGATAACTAACTAAAACTGTATTGTGAGTTTAAAAAACTAACTAAAACTAACTGAAATTATTGTGTATTGATCATTTTTCCGCTCTCCGAGTTTAAGCTGGGAGCGCCGTCGGGCAGCTGTGTGCGTGCGTGTGCACGAGAAAGCGGCAGAGTTGCTCTGAACCGATCGGGTTCAGAGCGGGTCCACGCTGCCGCAACGCTGTGATGAACCTGTTCAGTTCTTGTGCGTTTCCGTCTACTTTATCAGTGAGAGAATAACAATCAGGAATAATAATCAAAGCATCAATATAAGGCCTCACAAATGTCAGCAAATTCTTGGAGGGAGACTGCTGTCGGAATGGACGTGAGGAAATGAAGGAAGTGGAAAAACAGGGACAAATATGTTTGCAGCCAAAAAACTGAGCACAAAGAGCCAAGGTAATTAACACACACAACACACACAGCTACACAAGCATAAATGCGGACATGAGGTCGGACACTTCTGTAGGTTGTGTACAGAGGCAGCAAAGACCCTGCAAGTCTAATCAGCGAGCATCTAACCAAGCTAGCTCCAAAACAGAAGCAGCTTCAGGTGGTGAGAACATCAGGATGCAGCTGGATTTGACCTTTGACTCCTTCAAAGAGTTTGTTTTTGTCAAACACTACATGTAGGTGTTGTTAATCTACTGCACTGACACTGGAGTTTATTGGGAGTTTATTGTAGAATTTATTGAGCTTGGGAGTTCATATTTTTCTTTGTTTCTCCCTGTTGATGTTCATGTGTGTCCTAATTATTACACATTTAGCATGTAGTGCTTCTGTCTTGTGAACCGTTGGTTGTTGAATATATTTCTTTATGGTATCTTGAGTTTTTATTACACAATAGTCACTTTTGCGCATTGAATCTTGCACCTGACAAAGTATGAAAATACTAAAACTAATACTGAAACTAACTGAAACTAAACTAAAACTAAGCATTAAACCTAAAATAAAAACTAATAAAAACGAGAAAAACCACTCTGAAAACTAATTAAAACTAACTGGATTAGAGAAACAAAAGTAAAAACTAACTGAAACTAAACTATAATGTAAAATCCAAAACTATTATAACCCTGCTTCTCACATAACCAAAGTTAGAATTTTTTTTTTCTAACCTTAGTGGATTTTCCAGCTTTTTTTCCAGATCATCCAAGCGCACAAGCGTTCTTGATAAAGTTGTGGCCCACAGACTACCAGCATCCAGCAATGTCAGATGGAACTTTCACAGCCGTGCCATCAGTACTGTGTTTGAGCACAGAGAGGACCTCATCCGCTGTTTCGAAAGCATACAAGACTCTGGTGAGTTTGACCCCATTACCGTCAGAGAGGCTGGAGCATTTGCCATGCTACTGGTGTTGTGGATTTAGCTGCAACATCTGTTTTTAAAGGAAAAATGCCCAGACGTCCGATTTGAACTTCATCTTGCTTTTACTAGAACTGCATCTAATTAATACATTTGTACAACACACTTGTTCGGCTGGCTAACATGCTTAAAACTAGCTAACAACATTGTCTTCTTCGCCTCTGCCCAAACGCGAGGCAACACCGCCATCTAGTGGGGAATCTAAATGCATATATTTGAAGGAAAAACACGTTCTGGAATAAATGAAATATGTTACATTAATATCTTTTATCAGTAAACTATTAACTAAATTATTGGTTCTGTGTGTTTAAATGAATTTGTAAAACACATTCAATAACCTCTCACATAACTAATTTGCACCTAAACCATTTGTTACTAAATATTCAACATCCTCCCCCCCAGAAGACAGTTTAAGCAATAATTTCAAAAGGATATAGTAGCTGAACTGGTCTTCTTAATGTTGTCCCAGTTGAAGTACGCACAGCGCAGGATCTGACTAGTCCATCTCTTCCTGGGAACACTTCCGTAATTAGTCCTGTTTTCCATGTTAGACGTGGCATCTTGTCATCTCCAATTAGAACTAGATCTCCTGTTTTGAGTTGCATTGGATTTGGGGTTTGACGAGTGTGTGCAGATCTGAGGTCCTGCAAATACTCCCTCCTCCATCGGTTCCAAAATTCATTTACAAGTCTGTGACGGTATTTCCATCTTCGGGTCAGCTCTTCTTTGTTTGCATTTGTTGTCTGACCTTCTGCAGAAAATGGCTTTGGTGGTAAAGAGGTGAGTCTTTTCCCAATCAGGAAATGAGCTGGCGTCAGAGGTAGAGGTTCTTTCAAATCATTGTACACAAATGTGAGTGGTCTTGAGTTGATAGTGGCTTCTATTTCTGTCAATAGAGAAGTTAACTCTTCAAAACGCAAAGATGCTCTGCCCATGACTCTTTTGAGGCATCCCTTTACAGAACGCACTAATCTTTCCCAAAACCCGCCCCACCAAGCTGCTCTCTCCACAATAAATTTCCACTTGATTCCTCTTTCAGAAAAATATTCGAACAGCTCAGGCTCTTTCATAGCTTTCCACAGGTCCTTTAGATCTTGATCAGCCCGTTTGAAAGTTTTTGCATTGTCCGAGTAGATTATTCTGCATAGTCCCCTTCGTGAAACAAATCTTTTGAGTGCCAAGAGGAAACTTTCTGTTGATAGACTCGACACTAATTCAAGGTGCACTGCACGTGTCACTGCACAGGTGAAAAGTGCGACATACGCTTTCTCTGTAGTGTTCTTTGTCTTTACAAACAGTGGGCCTGCAAAGTCTACACCTGTGATTTCAAAGGGCGGTGCTTCCGTAACTCTGTCTTTGGGTAGAGGCGCAGCTGTTTGCTGTGCTGCTTTCACTTTGAATCTTTTACAGATAGTACAATCTGAAATACATTTTTTGACAAGCTGTCTTGCACGTGGAATCCAGTATTTCTCTCGCAGATGAACAAGAGTGTCTCTTACGCCTGAATGCATAACCTTTTTGTGACTGTATTCCATCAGAAGTTGTGCAAATCTGTGACTTGAGGGTAGCAACCATGGGTGTTGCTCACTGAAACTCATGTCCGATTGTTGCAGCCTTCCTCCTACACAGATTAAACCGTGCTCGTCCAGAAATGGTTTAAAGTCTCTCAATTTTGAGTTTTTGTTCACATTTTCTCCAGTTTTCAACTCTTTTATTTCCCTTTCAAAACTGCTAAGTTGTGCTTCACGTATCCAGACCTTTTCAGCTTCTGATATTTCCTTTGCTGTTATTTCTCCAGCTTTTCTTTGATTTGAACGACAGTTGTGAAGAAATCTTTGAATCCATGCAGTTATTCTTAGAATAGTTTGTAGTTTGCTGTACCTTTCCAGTTGAAGCAATGGCTCAGATTCTACTCTTTCACTGTTACTGAGATGTACTGCGACTTGACTTGCTGTAGAGGCTAAGCCAATGCTTTAAGCCACTGAGGCGCTACACACGGGCTAACCTAATTGACGCGCTGATCACGGTGCCTGATGAATCAAAGTCTGAGTCATACTTGCCAGTTGAACACTTCGTCCATTTATTTTTATCCACAATCATCAGTGTCCATTATACTTGCACATATTTCTAGAAACACTTGAAATATCAACACCCATAATTCTCCAAGGTCCTTGCATCTTCAGCGGTCAAAAACTGTTTTTCCCTTCCGGGTGGAACACCTGACCAAACCAAAAAAAACCCTTACCATATATAGTCAGGCCCACCAATTACCCTGTGATGCGTGATACCCAGTAAATACATATTCTGCTCCTACACACCGGCCCCTAATTGTTATGGCCGACTGACATAACAATTCAATAATAACAAAAGGAGCCCAATGCGAAAATTTCAAACACCCAAAGGCAAGCAAATCAGTTTACACCTCATGTATCAAACAAAGTTTAGAAATAGGTCTCTCAACAATATTGCTCTTAGTCTGCAACCTAACAGAACGCACCAAACCCCTTTTGTCAGGAAAAACCTCCAGCACTTTAGCAAGAGGCCAGGAACCACGTGGGGCTGAAGAATCCATGATGACGACAACATCTCCAACTATCAAACTCCGTTTCTTTTGATTCCACTTCTGTCTCTCTTGTAACAATGGTAAGTATTCCTTGACCCACCATTTCCAGAATAGATCTGACATATACTGAACTTGTCTCCAGCGACGTTTCACATACATGTCGGAGGATTCAAAAAGCCCAGGTGGTAAGGCAGGTTTTCCCTTTAACAGCAGAAGATGGTTTGGTGTGAGAGGCTCCAAGTCATTTGGATCGTCAGACAGCTTGGTGATTGGACGGTCATTCAAAATGGCTTCTACTTCACACATAACAGTATGGAGTCCATCGTCATCTAGCATTTGCTGATGCAAAACTGAATTAAGGATGCGCTTTACCAGGCGTATCATACGTTCCCAAACTCCACCATGATGGGATCCCGCTGGCGGATTGAAACTCCATTCCACTCCATTTGAGATGAGAGCTCCTTGAATCTGCTCATGATTCAACGAAGCAAGAGCTTCTCTCAGTTCTCTTTCAGCTCCAACAAAATTGGTTCCATTGTCTGACCTGATATGAATAACTTGACCTCTCCTGCTAATAAATCGACGTATAGCATTGATGCAAGCATCTGTCCCAAGTGAATTCGCCACCTCCAAATGAACTGCTCTACATGCCATACAGGTAAATATCACTCCATACCGTTTGCTAGTTGTTCTGCCTTTCTTGACTTCTATAGGTCCAAAATAATCCACTCCAACGTTTGTAAACGGAGGCAAGTCTGGAATGATTCTCTCCTTTGGAAGATCTGCCATTTTTTGCTCCATTGCTCTCCCATTATAACGTCTGCAAAAGCTGCATTCAGATATGACTTTCCTCACAGCTGCATTTGCATTGGTAATCCAATACCTCTTCCTGAGAGCTGACAGAGTATGGTTTCTTCCACTGTGTCCTAGTGACTGATGGATATGCTTGAGGATAAGCCTAGAGATATGCTGATCCTTAGATAGGATGAGAGGGTGTTTTTCCTCCAGTGGCATCGCTCCTTTGCTTAATCTCCCACCAACTCTTAACATCCCATCTTCCAAAATTGGATCCAGCCTGTAGATGGAACTTTGCCTGCTTACCGTTCCCTTATTAGATAGAGAAGAAATTTCATCCCCAAATCTTTGCTGCTGACAATAGCATATGATGACCAACTCAGCTTCCAACAAATCTTTGAGTGTTAGGGTTTTAACCTTTGATGTTACTGTGGCCTTTTGTACTACCCTTTGCCCAGCTTGTGGATGAGAATCTTTCAAACCCCTTCTTTGACGACTGAGCTGTAACAAAAGTCCTTTAAGCCTGAGAAACCAAGCTACTGACACCTTGAGTTTCCTCCAATCTGAGAAGTAAGTCATGAGTTGGTCAGTGGCATTGAGGGAATCGATAGCAGTGGAATTAACCCAGGCCTCCTGTCTGATCTCTGGATCATCAGAGTCCACCTTACCAACAAAATCTTCCGGCCACTCTTCCTCAGCCCTCCAAAGAAAACTGGGGCCCTTGACCCAACTGTGGTTCTTAAGAAAGTCAGGTACTTTCATCCCCCTGGATGCAGCATCAGCTGGGTTGTCTTTAGAGCCAATGTGCTTCCATTGGGAAGGGTTTGAAATCTCTCTTATAGTGGAGATTCTATTTGCCACAAATGTGTAAAAACGCTTGTCCTCATTATTAATATATTTCAAAACCGCTGTACTGTCTGTCCAAAACACAGATTCATCCAGCTGCATTTCAAGCTCTGCTCTAAGCATCACGTCCACTCTGGCTGCCAGGACTGCAGCTGTTAGTTCTAATCGTGGAATCGTTACAGATTTTAGTGGTGTGACCCTGGCTTTTCCTAAAAGGAAAGCAACATGAACATGGTCTTTGCAGTCCCTCAGTCTGATGTAAGTTACAGCCCCATAGCCATCCTTACTGGCGTCGGCAAAATGATGTAATTGGCTGTGTTTGAGGCCACCAAAACCCTTAGGCTTTATGCATCTTTCCACCTTAAAAAATGCTAATAACTTGATTTCTTCCAACCACCTTTCCCACTGTTTCAGGATATCCGCTGGCAAGGCATCATCCCATCCACAGCCCCTCCTGCACAGCTCTTGTTGCATCATCTTGGCAGGCAAAGTAACTGGTGACAGAAAACCCAAAGGATCATACACGGAACTAGTTGTGGACAACATTCCACGTCTGGTTAGAGACTGCTGTTTCACCTCCATCTTGAATCTGAAAGAGTCTGACTCGACACACCAAAGCAGACCTAACGCCCTCTCAACTGGAAGATTATCTCGATCCAGATTCAGCTCCTTTAAATCCTTTGCCCATTGATCCTCTGCGATTGACTGCAACACTGATCGACTGTTACTTATCCATTTTTCCAAAAAGAATCCACCTCTTTTACAAAGAACAATGAGTTCCCTTATCATCTGGATAGCTTCTTTGTCTGATCCCAAGCTCATCAAACAGTCATCAACATAAAAGTTTCGTTTGACAGCGTGAACAGTCTCATGAGAAAATTCACCTCTGTTGTCATCAGCAGTTTTCCTGAGCGCAAAGCTAGCACAACTAGGAGACGAAACTGCTCCAAACAAGTGAACAGTCATTCTATAGTCTTTGAGCTCTTGGTGGAAGTCTCCTTCTGGCCACCACAGAAAGCGCAGGAAGTCTCTGTCTACTTCTGCAACCTTCACTTGGTGGAACATAGCCTGTATATCACCCATAAATGCAACAGGCTCCTGTCTGAATCGAGTGAGCACTCCAAGCAGGGAACTGGTGAGATTTGGCCCTTGCAATAATTCACCGTTCAATGATGTTCCTTGATATGTGGCACCACAATCAAACACCACTCGTAATGCACCCTTTCTGGGATGATGGACACCATGGTGAGGAATGTACCATACCTTTCCGCTTCTACCTTGCAACTGCTGCTCAGGCACTTGCTCAGCATAACCTTTATCCACGACCTCTTTGAGACAACTTGAATATTCCTTATGAAATTGTGAGTCACTTATAAATTTCCTCCTTAATCCAAGTATCCTTTGCTTGGCCACTGTAAAGCTGTTTGGCAAGATAACATCTGGTCTTTTAAAGGGCAACTTCAGGCAATACCTGTTATCCTGTAGAGTTGCAGAAGACTCCATGACTTCCAAAAATCTGATGTCCTCTCTCGATATTTCCCTCTCCTCTGAGGTCCTTTCATTAAAGTCATGGTTATACTGACTGTTCAACATAGATTCCAGTTTAGACACAGATATTTTATTTACCACAACAGAAGAATGGTCCACATCACAAGTGCCATTGTTTCCATTCAAAGGGCCGTTGATGACCCAGCCCAACACTGTTCTTATAGCGTATGGGCCATCTCCAGAGCTGTTGACGACTTCCCAAGGTTCCAATATCTTAGGAGCATTGATTCCAATCAACAAGTCAACATTGGCATTTATGGTAGGGATATGAACCTTTGACAAATAAGGCCACCTTTCCATATCTGCGGTAGAGACAATATCATCTGAAGTGACTGGCTTCTGTTTCTGTGTGAGAACTTCTGGCAACGGATAAAAATTGTTTCCATCCAGCCCTGACACCTCAATCCCAAACAAGGAGTATGCTGGAACAATCTTTTCCTGCCCCATTGTTTTTAAAAGAAACTGAGTCCTTTTTCCTGAAATATTCAATCTCTGCATGAGATGTTCTGAACAGAATGTAGCCGTGCTACCAGGGTCCAGAAATGCATACGTCTGCATGACCTCACTTCCCTTGGTGGACTTGACCTGTACCGGAATAATGGAGAGAGCACCACGATTCCTTCCGGCCCCTATATGCCCACATGCCTGAGGAAGAGTTGATGGTTTAACTCCAGTTGGCTTATTTGTTTGTTCTGATTCAACATTTGTCCTTGGAATATGAAGCACAGTGGGATGTTGTTGATTACACACTTCACAGATCAACCGTTTATTACACTCCCTGCTTATGTGTCCAGTGCATAAACATCCAAAACAGATTCCTTTCTCTTTTAAGAAACGAATCTTCTCTCTGTGTTTCTTACCTTTAAACAGCTGGCATTTCTCCAAAAGGTGAGCACATGAACAACAATAACAATGCAGACTCTGTTTCTGTAGACTACTTGTCATAGATTTATCTTCAGAGGAATCTATCGATGTTACTGTAGTAGCAAAACTACGTTCTGTACCTCTGGTCCTTGTTTGTAATTTAAACTTGCTAGAAGGTCTTGAACCAGCTATGTTTTGTGGTACATGTGCCTCAATATCCCCAAAAATTGGGTCAGATAGAATCCTCACATGCTTTTCCAAAAATACAACCACATCAGTGAAATGAGCTCTCTGGTTATAGGTTTCCATAATGTCATGAGCAACAGCTCTCCATCGTTCTCGGAGTTTATATGGTAGCTTGGAAATCACCATTTTCATATTGCCTGGCATATCCAACTCCTGCATATAATGAAGCTCCTCCATTGCATTACAACATCCACGCAAGAATAAAGCATAAGCTTGCAGAGCTTTAACATCCTCAGACTTAACTGACGGCCAGGCTAGAGCTTTGTCTATATATGCAGTAGATAACTTGTATTCATTCCCAAAATGCTCTTGAAGAAGATCTTTTGCCACAATGTAGCCACGTTCAGGAGCCATATGCTGGCAGCTGCGCACCAACTCTTTGGGCTGTCCTCTTGTAAACTGTTCCAAATAGTACAAACAGTCAGCTTTACTAGCTTTATCCTCCACTCCTTGTTCAAATGCCTTAATAAAAGCTTTATATTGGAATGGATCCCCTTCAAACACAGGAATGTCGCGTGCTGGCAGAGACAATAAACGCTGTTGGTGCACAAGGGCAGCAGTTATTTCATTTTGCTTATGCATAATGATGGCAATGTCTTCAGGTAGAGCCTGATCAGTTCTTTGCTGATTTTTCTGTTGTCTATTACTTTGATTTATCCAAGCAGTTGTTGCAGCAGGCTGTGAACCCTGTGCCATTTCCCAATGCCTTTGATCCTGTGTGTCAGAATGCTGCTTTGTCACTGAAATTTTCCTTACAGGTTGCTTTGGCCGCACATCCACTGGTTGCAATTTGGTTTGTGTTAGTGGCATGTCCTTTGCCATGGGATCAAGAGTGTTGCTTGATGCCAGTTTCTTCTTTTCCCTTTCAAAATAAAAGCTCATGCCATGTGTAGATGCTAGAGAGAAACATTGTTCATCCGAAGCCTGAAAAACTGCCAACTTAGCAGTAGATGCTGCTAGCTCAGTTTCCAAAATGAGCTGCTCCTTTTTCCTCTTTATCAGATGTTCCTGTTCCTCCAATGCATGGCGTTCCTTTAGAGCTGACATTCGAGCAACAAGTGCAGCTCTTTCTGCTGCGGCTTTAATTTGTGCAGAGGAAACTGTGCTTGACCTATTACTGGTGACACTTTTGTTGGAATGTTTACCGATATTGGAAACACTGTCATTAGGATTGATATCTTCAACCCCACCTTGATCACCATAATCATCAAGATTCAAATTACCAGCACCTTCGGTTTCAAACACAGGAATTTGTTTAGATTTGACCCACTCTTTCGCATTTTCAATAAATTCATCATTGAACATCATTTTTGCTTTAAACCATGTTTCATGTTTTTCTTTTTCTTCATGCGGCAATAAAATCATCATTGAATCATGCATACACCTTGTTTCATCACATAAATCAATTAAACCATCAAGAGACCTTTGTACCTCTAAAAACATCCCGCTTTGCATTAAACCTTGTACTGTTTTCCTTAAATTACTAGCTTTATTTAGCTTTGCCTTCCTACCAGCTTGCAATCTGTCTAACCTATCAGCAACTGCTTTAGCAGAAAGTTTGACCACCCGCTTGCCCGTTTGTGTGCCACTACAGCTGGCCACAGAGTCCGAGATGCCAGCGGCAGCTGGCGCACCAGCACCAGACGGACTGTCCGCCTTTGCTGCACAATCTTCCATATTTACAAGTTCGACAGTCGACATAGCAAATCAGTCAGTACAAAGTTAACTGTTCGTCCACTTCAGCAACCAATGCATTGGAATTACGCTATTACGTGTGCACACGTTTATTTTTAAATGGCCATTAATACCGATGGTAGCGCTACACATACCAGTTGAGGTCAACGTTGTTCAAATCCAGCGAAGAGATGGTCCGCTTTGTCGCCATCGCTGCTGATCCACTCCAACAGCTGCTCCAACAGCAACAATCCTCTCCGACGGCGCCTTCGGCAGCTGAGGCCGATCAGCTGATGTGCCGCTCCCAAACACACAGCCTCCTTTCCGCACCCACGCTGTCGCTGAATCCATCAAACACGAAACTCGTATCCAACTCCAATAATCCACTTGTTCGCTGAACTTGTAGAACAGTTTTTGACTTAGATTGTAGAGGCTAAGCCAATGCTTTAAGCCACTGAGGCACTACACACGGGCTAACCTAATTGACGCGCTGATCACGGTGCCTGATGAATCAAAGTCTGAGTCATACTTGCCAGTTGAACACTTCGTCCATTTATTTTTATCCACAATCATCAGTGTCCATTATACTTGCACATATTTCTAGAAACACTTGAAATATCAACACCCATAATTCTCCAAGGTCCTTGCATCTTCAGCGGTCAAAAACTGTTTTTCCCTTCCGGGTGGAACACCTGACCAAACCAAAAAAAACCCTTACCATATATAGTCAGGCCCACCAATTACCCTGTGATGCGTGATACCCAGTAAATACATATTCTGCTCCTACACTTGCCTTTAACTCCGCTTTAACCTCTTCTTCTGAAAACATGTTTTCTGTTGTCTCTGGCGGGGTGGTTTGATGCTCCCTTTCTTTCAAAAATTGTGGGCCTGACCACCAGAGCTCTTCTTCTTTCAGCCTTGTTGCAGACTGACCTCTTGTTGTGAGATCAGCTGGGTTAAGTTTCCCATTACAATGTGTCCATAGTTCCGGAGGTGTCAAAGTTTGTATCTCCATGACCCTGTTCGCAACAAACTGTTTCCATTTCTTTGATGAGCTGCGAATCCAATGGATCACTATCATGGAGTCTGACCACATTTTGAGTTGGCTGAGTTGCATATTTAGTGCATTCAAAAGGTTATTTGCCAACCTTGCTCCAATCAAGGCTCCCATTAATTCCAACCGTGGAAGTGTTATTGTTTTGATTGGTGCCACTCTTGACTTGGACGCTACCAGCGTGGTAACAGTCTCTTCTTCTGGTGTTTGTCCTTGCAGGTACGCAACTGCGCCATAGGCCCTTTCGCTTGCATCTGTGAAAACATGGAGAACTTGTGAGAACTAAATGCATATATTTGAAGGAAAAACACGTTCTGGAATAAATGAAATATGTTACATTAATATCTTTTATCAGTAAACTATTAACTAAATTATTGGTTCTGTGTGTTTAAATGAATTTGTAAAACACATTCAATAACCTCTCACATAACTAATTTGCACCTAAACCATTTGTTACTAAATATTCAACAACTGGAGGATCAGGATTTTAAGTTCTTTCTGCAACTTTTCCACCATATCATGCCTCATGTGGACCTTCTCTATGCCAAACTCCAGAAGAAGGTCATAGATTCAGTCTGTATCCAGGAGAGCATCCAACAGTTCCAGCAGGACATTCAAAAGATCAGGTAATTGTTTAAATAGCTGATTTTTCTTTTTCTTCTTCTTCTTCTTCTTCTTCATTATTATAATATTGTAAGTATTTCTCTTTGGCAGAAATTCTCTCCACTCCATGGTTGGACAAAGCAGTGTAGGTAGTAGTCAGCCAGTGAAGAAGTGTCGGACACTCAGTGTAGAAGACCATGAAAGGATTGCTGCAGAGGTGAGTTGTTGTGGAAAATCACTGTTGCACTGGTTTATAGTAGTGTTATTTAATATATTAGGAAGATGTGCGTTGTAGTTAGAAATACCTTTAGTTGTGTCTATGCTGTGTAGGTATGTTGATGTAATGTTTGTCAGCAAGATATTTTATTATTTAAGTTGTACTGAAGTTTATGGGTAATGGGGAATAAAACATTTGGTTACTGAATTTTGTATAATCTTGTCCCACAAAAATGCTGTAACACATTTCATAACACAGCCTTAAAAAATGGCAGCAAATGTTATTAAAATCAGTAAGTTTATAAATAAAATGTGTTCCTTCTTTCTATGACTTAATAGAAAGGACAAAATAACATTTCATATTTAGAATGAAAAATGTGATTATAAAATCATAATCTTCATGTTTGTCCTTCTCTCTTAAGGTCTGTGATATCATACTGGGACACACCAGGGAGCGCTTTTCTTTCACAAACCACCTTGTTAGTGCCACACTCCTGCAGGGGGACAGATTTGAACAATACAACACAGCATTTCCTGAAGATGCACTGAGCATCACCTTAAAAGCCTATCCAGTGCTCAATCGAGGTAAGCTGAAGACAGAGCTTACTCTCATCTACAGCAAGGACGAGTTCAAAGCCTGTTGTGGGGCTGTGGGCCTACTCCAGCTGTTTATGGAAAACAATCTAGAAGAAGTCTTTTCAGAAACTGTCACGCTCTTGAAGATCCTCATCACCACACCCATGACCACAGCAGAAGCTGAAAGGTGCTTTTCAACTCTGAAAAGAATCAAGACTTTTCTGAGAAACTCAATGACTCAGGACAGGCTGAATGCATTGGCCATGTTGTCAATGGAGAAAAGACTAGTCACAGAGATGACTGACTTTAACAAGAATGTAATTGAGAAATTTGCAGGGCAGAAGGAAAGGAGGGCAAAATTCATGTTCATATAGTGCTATTTTTTAAGATTTGTTTTGTTTGTTTTTCATTTGTTTGTTTGTGTGCGCCCCCCTCAGTTTTTTTAGCACCAGCCGCCACTGGTACAGCGGAACAAAAATAACCTGTAGTTGCTTTTGATTAATATATGTGTTCGCGTTCTGTAAAACACTATAACATATAACAATAACATTTATTAAATTATGGATTTTAAGACAAAGTTGTGGTGTGTGTGTGTGTGTGTTTTGGCGACATTAAGAGAAGTACAGCCCTAGAAGTCCTATTTTTTTTTCCTCAGTAAAGATGTGTTCCTTTAGTCATGCGAAATTTGATTCGCTCTCATTACAAATTTATTTGTCTTCATCATGGCCTGCACAGCTGATTTTGCAGACATCTGCGACAGGCTCCAGCCTGACAACCCTCCACCCGCGACGCTTAACACAATAAGCGCAATAGGATGGATGGATGGATGGATGTGGCTAATATTCATGCAGAAAATCATGAGAAATAAACCCAGGGTCAAGTTATAGGACTGTACAATTGTAATTATAAACTGACAATTCTGAGCCTATTTAATGAACTCAGTCCAGTGTGGTTATATTTTTTATAAGGCCAATAAAGCTTATCATTGACATAAAAACTTTCTGTATATTCAGCTTCTGCCTTATCCACTCTACCTGGGTGTGAAATTTCATCTAAGGCTAGTTAAGGACTCCACTTAAATTACAGAACAAATCTATACAAACTTCACCAAGGTTTGTTCAATATGGAAAATAGCAAATTTAAAAATTCATAAAAAATCAGCATAGGGAGTTGATGTGAAATCTCAACAGATTATCACTCTGGCTGACCCCCTCTGCATGTGGACCCAGTTTCATCACAAATAACTGCAGGAATCCACAGAAATCAGGTGACAAATACACTCATTTTCACCCAGGTCCATTTAATATGGAAAATATCAAAATTAAAATATTCATACAAAATCAGCATAGGAAGCTGACGTGGAAATCTCAACAGATTATCACTCTGGCTGACCCCCTCTGCATGTGGACCCGGTGTCATCACAAATAACTGCAGGAATCCACAGAAATCAGGTGACAAATACACTCATTTTCACCCAGGTCCATTTAATATGGAAAAAATCAAAATAAAAAAAATCATAAAAAATCAGCAATGGAAGTTGACGTCGAGTTGTCAACAGATTATCACTCTGGCTGACCCCCTCTGCATGTGGACCCGGTTTCATCACAAATAACTGCAGGAATCCACAGTAATCAAGCGACAAATACACTCATATTCACCCAGGTCCATGTAATATGGAAAATATTTTAAAATATTCATAAAAAATCAGCATAGGAAGCTGACGTGGAAATCTCAACAGATTATCACTCTGGCTGACCCCCTCTGCATGTGGACCCGGTGTCATCACAAATAACTGCAGGAATCCACAGTAATCAGGTGACAAATACACTCATTTTCACCCAGGTCCATTTAATATAGAAAATATCAAAATAAAAAAATTCATAAAAAATCAGCATAGGAAGCTGACGTGGAAATCTCAACAGATTATCACTCTGGCTGACCCCCTCTGCACGTGGACCCGGTTTCATCACAAATAACTGCAGGAATCCACAGTAATCAAGCGACAAATACACTCATATTCACCCAGGTCCATGTAATATGGAAAATATTTTAAAATATTCATAAAAAATCAGCATAAGAAGCTGACGTGGAAATCTCAACAGATTATCACTCTGGCTGACCCCTTCTGCATGTGGACCCAGTTTCATCACAAATAACTGTGGGAATCCAGAGAAATCAAGTGACAAATCCACTCATATTCACCCAGGTCCATGTAATATGGAAAATATCAAAATAAAAAAATTCATGAATAATCAGCATTGGAAGTTGATATGGACTTCTCAACAGATTCTGCTTCTGGCTGACCCCCTCTGCATGTGTGCAGAGTCCCATCACAATTTACTCTAGGATTCCACAGAGATTGAAAGTGTAAAACACTCATTTTCACCAAAGGTAATAGAGTATGAAAAATACATTGAAAATTTCATAAAAAATCAGCACAGGAAGTTGACGTGAAATTCCCAGCTGATTATGAATCTAGTTGACCACCTCTGTATGTGTGCAGAGTCTCATTACAATTTACTCTAGGATTCCACCGAGATTAAGGAACAAATCTGTGATGGAGGTTGACTCAAGGAGCAGATAAGACAGTTCTCGTTTGTGGAAGTACAAAAAATAATAAGTGGGAGAGAAAGCAAGGTGGTAGCATAGAATGTTTGTCTGGCAATGCACAGAGAGTCGGTGGGTCTCGGACAGAGTCACTGGGACCAGAGCCAGAATTTTTTTCCACTGCATGCAAATGTGGTGCGAACGACAATAAAGAATCCTTGAATCCTTGAATACTCAGCCACTGCCTCTCCAGCATCCACCTGCCTGCCCTATGAATCATGCCAGTTTGCTCTCACCACAACCACTGGATCCTGGAAACATCCCGCCAGCCCAAACCCCGACAAGGTCCCCCCAAGGCCATCCTGTCCGAGACCCACCGACTCTCTGTGCATTGCCAGACAAACATTCTATGCTACCACCTTGCTTTCTCTCCCACTTATCATTTTTTGTACTTCCACAAACGAGAACTGTCTTATCTGCTCCTTGAGTCAACCTCCATCACAGATTTGTTCCTTTTCTGTGGAATCCTAGAGTAAATTGTGATGAGACTCTGCACACATACAGAGGTGGTCAGCTAGATTCATAATCAGCTGGGAATTTCACGTCAACTTCCTGTGCTGATTTTTTATGAATTTTTTTATTTTGATATTTTCCAAATTGAACAAACCTTGGTGATTTTTGTGCAGATTTGGTCTTTAATTTAAGTGGAGTCCTTAACTTGCCTTAGCTGAAATTTCACAGCCAGGTAGAGTGGATAAGGCAGAAGCTGAATCTACAGAAAATTTTTATGTCAGCTATCAATGATAAGCTTTAATGGCCTTATAAAAAATATAACCACACTGGACTGAGTTCATTAAATAGGCTCAGAATTGTCAATTTATAATTACAATTGTACAGTCCTATAACTTGACCCTGGGTTTATTTCTCGTGATTTTCTGCATGAATATTAGCCACATCCATCCATCCATCCATCCTATTGCGCTTTTTCTGTTAAGGGTTGTCAGGCTGGAGCCTGTTGCAGATGTCTGCAAAATCAGCTGTGCAGGCCATGATAAGGACTTGAATAAATTTGTAATGAGAGCGAATCAAATTTCACACGACTAAGGAACACATCTTTATTGAGGAAAAATATAGCACTTCTGGGACTGTACTTCTCTTAATTTCGCCAAAACAACACACACACACACACACACACACACACACACACACACACACACACACACACACACACACACACACACACACACACACAAACACACACACACACACCACAACTTTGTCTTAAAATCCATAATTTAATAAATGTTATTGTTATATGTCATAGTGTTTTACAGAACGAGAACACATATATAAATCAAAAGTAACTACAGGTTATTTTTGTTCCGCTGTACAGAAATCGGCAACGAAGGACGAGCATTACCATAAAGCTTAGGGTAGAAGCGCAAGAAAATTTACGCGGCGGCTGATCTGCGGCTGGCTTGACCGCGGCTCACAGTTGACGGCTCACTTGACCGCGGTATCAGCTGAGGGCATCCGGTGCAGGATGGGGAGGGTAGGGGGAGGGATGTCTGCGTGAAGAATAAAGCCACAGGCATCTTTTAGTAGTAGCTATTCAGCGTGGATTTACGTGTAAATTAAGAACAGATTCAGATTTCTTTTTTAAGAAAAGATTTTGTTTTTATGCGTTTTATGGTCATTTTTATGCGTCTGTGCTTTGCGCGCGTAAAAGTGTCCAGGTTAAACATCTTTTTTTTTAAAAAATTCAGTAACATTCCAATCGCTTTTATAAGCGAGGCAAAAGTCGACATATTTCGCGTTAATATGTATTACATGGCCATCGGCCTAGATACACTGCGATTTATTTCCAGATGATGAAAACGGGGGGAAGATATGTTCTTAAAATGGCAGAGATGGATTTAAAAACAGCAACATCAGCGATGGAAGCATTGGTTCGCGCCACCGTAAGTGTATATCTGTGACTATGTTATCAGTGAATGTATACTGAATTTAATCTGGACTATGTATTTGTACATTTTTTTTTTTTTTGATATAAAAGTGTAGCCACCATCTTTTAAAGCGAAAAGCGAATTACTGGCATGGATGGCACCTCCCGGCACGTTTCTGTGGGCCCAATCCGTGTGCTGTATGTTTCTGAACCTCGATTAAAGTCCGGTGAAACAAAATAAAATTAAGAATTATTATTATTATTGTGTCTAACCAAGTAAATATTTATCATCTTCGATTGTTATATATTTATTATATATTCATTATGTTTTTCCCTTTACCGACATTAATGGGGGAGCTACAGTCTGAAGCGTATATCAGACTTGATCTTAATTATCATTCAAACATGGAAGAAATTTTATGTAAACGTCATTAGAAATAACCGCACGGGTGCAGCAGACCCAAATAACACGGTTCTTTTTTCGGCACACTGGATGCTCGTTTCCATGGAGACGAGATGCAGGTCTCATTGCTGCTGCTGAGACAAAAAGTGTGTTCGGATGCATCTGGGAGCATCGGCCATTGCAGGGTTAATTTTAGACACGGCTGCGACAGACCGCGGTGGACTGGTCTTGAGGTGGACACAGAGCACGTTCAACAGCAAAGGCAGTCACGCGCGTTATCTTTTCGGCCGCCATTGCCCGTTTCCTCCAGAGCCCATCATACCTGGGCGAAGACGTCGTTGTAATCGCTCAAACCCCTCCCCTCTTTTCACTACACAGGCTCCGATCCTGGAAATGCCGTCATGGCGCCTAGATTCCAGGTGAAGGTAAGGATGCGCTGCCCGTTTTCACGCGCTGGCCTTAGCAGCAGCCGTAGTGCGGACTGTTCATCTGAGATGGATGCAGAGAGCCACAGTTTGCAGCTGTGCGCTCAGGCTGCAGAAACTGGGGTGCCTGAGAATGCGATAGGCTCAGCTGCTAGAGGATGAGAAAAAGACAGGCCGGAGTTGACATTGGAGAAAATGAAAAGACTGAAGTGGACTGAGGGAGGAAGGAGGTTATTTGCCTTAATCCAGTTTCATGCTTCAGTGCAGGTCTTAGCTACCCGCCCATTCCTTCCGCACAAATATAATTCTGTCACATGTGACGAAGGTGTCTGTTGTTTTTCTAGAATCTGGAAATTGGGAAGACAGCACTATCAGTCAGTATCTGTATGAGTTTCCTCACTCAGCTGTATTTTGTGAATGTGGAGCATTCCTTTCTGTATCCCCTTTATAATATTCCCATTGTTCTGCATCCCCATGTATGCTTTATATTTTGTTAAGTAGTCCTGATGCTGCATCACATCACATCTCATCACAGTCACACAATCCCCAAATCCCCTATGCAGCACTGTCAGTCTGTTTGTCTTGTCCTGGTTTTGAAGTTAACTCATGATGTCTGTGATACCCTGCAACCAGTTTGGTAGTAGGTTCTGTGTCAAGGGCATTCACAAAGGGAAAAAAAAAAAAAGGAGGTCCCCGTGGCTGGCAAAAGGACAGAATATTAAATATGATCATGCTTAACGTCACCAGACATGAAATGAGTGCAATTGTCACACAAACCAGGATGTAATGGGAGTGGAATCAGTCTTTTACCAGGGCAGAGTGACTGCAGGGGTAAAGTCACAGGTTTATGCAACAGCCAGTGTCCTTTTCTGTCAGATCCATGTCCTTGAGTGGGCAGCAACACATTAAGTGCTCCAGAGGGGCAACGTTTGACTCGCCTTCCAGGTCTATCAGCTGTGGTTTCACAGACTGAAGGTGCTGCATTGACGTATAGAAAAAGACAAATGCATTATCAAAGCATATTTTGTGTGCCAATATAAACCATTAACAAGTAACACACACTTTGTATCCTGTGTCTTTGCACTGCATATTATGCACAGTTTCCCACAGCGGCAGTACTGAAGCCATCAGTGTCTCCACATTGACTATGCTGACTTGTTAAAGGAGTGTTTTGAGAAAAAAAAAACAGAACTCATTTGTGGATGTACAGCTCAACTAGAAATTTAAGGCGTGAATTGTCTGTAGTACACATTTACATGTGTTTGCTGAGGAAGAAGTATGTTGTAGATTTTCACAGAGTCATAAAAACATGTGGCTATCAGCTAAGAGCTCATGGCCACATGCATGGCTGAGATTTAAGAGATGGAGCAGCTGAATAATTAAAGCCTCATCTTAATCCATACTTAACAAGCTCAGTGCCCTATGTCACCTGCCTGGGACAGCTCTTTCACATTGCCCAGTCTCTCTCAGTGTATTTCCTGTGAAGCTGTTCCTCTTCAGTGGTACACCTGCAAATAGGGCCGGGTCTAAAATATGAATGCTCTTTTGGTACTGAGCAAAAATATGTCTGTAGAATCAAGAATCAAAACTAAAAAAAAAATGCTTGGCCTGGTCAGATTCATAATCTTGTACATTTATGCTGTAAGTTTAATTTCACTTTTATCCAGTTAAAGGTTTGTTGAGAACAGTCGATCATCTGCATGTTGCATTCCTAAACACAAACAAATGTCACCTTTGGGATGTTTGAATACTTAGCCTGTTTTTCACTACAACACCCTGTGCAGATAGTCATCCTTTTACCTCTTTGCCTCCAGCAGTCTAACATGAAGAGCCTGGAGCACGAGTTGCACTGCCCCGTGTGTAAGGAAGTAGTCAAACAGCCCGTGGTCCTGCCATGCCTGCACAGCGTCTGTCTCTTGTGTGCCTCCGAGGTCTTGGTAGCAAATGGCTACCCGCCTCCAGAGCTTCCACCGGAACCCAACTCGCCAGCCTCCACACCTAACACCCGGTCACCTCGTCAGGCACGCAAGCCTACACCTAAAAATGAGCAACGGCCCATTGACCGCGTGCTGCGATCAGGTTTGTACCATCTCTCGCCATTTATGATTTAAGTTTAAGCTCACTAAGAGGGAAAGAAGAGGCGGAATATTTTTAAAAATTTTTGTCAATAACTCATTCTTTATTAAAAATAGCCTGAGGTTCTTTGGTGCCAGAGGATTGCATTTTTGTGTCATTAGAGAAGAAATGGAAACCATGTATTTCCTTGATTTGACTTTTTTTTCTTTCTCTTTCTGCTTATAACTGGTTTTATTGTTGGTTTAAGGTCCTCACCCGCCTTCGCCATCCATACCACGATCTCCTGGATATGGGACATACCCAGGGCGACGCCGTAAGGAGGGTCCACCCTTGGTGATGATGTTCCCCTGTATCCCCTGTGGCAGAGATGTTGAGCTGGGAGAGAAAGGCCTAACTGACTGTTTGCGTAACCTCACCTTGGAGCGTATAGTGGAGAGGTAAGTATATGCAAATATAGGCTCAATCTTCAAAAAGAAGATTGGGAGTTCAGGTGGTAGAGCAGGACATCTACTAATTGGAAGGTTGGTGGATCAATCCTTAGTGTCCTTGGGTGTGAAAAATGAAAAAAATGAATGTATGTGTGATTGAATGATGAGACTTGTAGTAGGAAGTGTTTTTAGTGCTCAACCTGAGTAGAAAGGTGCTGTATAAGTACAAATTAATGGGGAAAAAAAGGGAAAATAAAACCCCACAGCATGATGATGTCCTTCAGTGCATATGATGTTTATAGACAGATTTAAATGAGGAGAGGACTTAGACCTGAAAAACATCACACTGTCAATATCCAGCAGCAGCTGATCCAGCACTGAGTGTGCACTGCAACATATTGTAGTTACCGTGGCTGACTGTGTGTTTCCACAGTCGAGCAGCTTTGTGTTCCATTTATCACCCAATCATTACCATTTGTCTCAAACTCACCCACAGGGTAAAATTGCTGCTTTTCTAAACATTTGTGTTGCTTTGATGAGAACTTATTTCTATGTCCAAACTTGACTTCAGCTCTTTAATCTGTTATTTGTTTCGTGGTCAGGTCTCACTTGATTAACAAAACAAAACAAAAAGGGGGAACAAGCTTGATAACTTAAGGCTAAATCAATCTGACTTCTCTTTTTACCTTTCTCAGGTACAGACACACAGTGAGTCTGGGCAGTGTGGCTGTGATGTGCCAGTTTTGTAAGCCTCCTCAAACTCTGGAAGCCACCAAGGGCTGTGCTGACTGCAGGTCCAATTTCTGCAATGAGTGTTTCAAACTCTATCACCCATGGGGAACGCCACGCGCACAGCATGAGCACATCCAGCCTACACTCAACTTCAGACCAAAGGTACTGAAAAACACCGACACATATGCTGTTCATTCACATCGGCTTATAATAAAATAAAGTAAAAGTGACAGAAGAATTTAATTTTTAAACAAGACATAGTTTATAAGTCATTAATTGTATATGTAGTTAAATAAATGGTAAAGGGACTGCAGTTATATAGCACTATATTATATATAATGTGTGTATTTAAGCTATAAAATGCCTGATTGCCATGTATGGCACCTTTATTTCACGTTACTGTATTAATACATTTTGCTCCCTCAGCACAGGCTAACATTAATAGCAGATAAAAGATTAATAAAGCATTGCTAAAGGAATTTAGAAAGCTGCAAAGTACATCTGATAACTTTATTTCAAAGTCTTAACAGAGTCTTGGGCAAAAATTTGTCACAAATTTGTCTCTCCTCACATTGTATGAACAAATTCAGTTTCTGTAATGTGGTTCTGGATGCGAATTGTAGTTGTAATATTGAATTGTGTATTTGTAGAGATTTCTGACCCACATAGATTACAATAACACAAGGAAAAAAAATACAAAGACCCATTTACATTGACTTCACTTTTGTTTTTGAAAGCCTTCCATTAGCTTTTGGCTGTTTAGCCGAAGGCAAAGCAATTAATTACACAAACATCCTCATACCTGTCTGTTACATTGCTCTGTTTTTTTTTTTCTCCCTCAATTAAAATGTGCTTCAAATTTATAACCAAAAAGCATTGCTGCAACAAAGGAAGAGTCAACCAAACACAGATTTCCTTATTATTTCACTGTCTTGCTCAGGTATTGACTTGTCCGGAGCACGACCAGGAGAAGCTGCAGTTCTATTGTCGGTCCTGTCAGCGGCTGCTCTGTCCCCTCTGCAAACTGCGCCGCATTCACACTGGACACAAAATCCTCCCAGTGGCCCAGGCATACCAAGCGCTGAAGGTTTGAATCTAAATCTGACATCTATTTCTGTGAAAGGCTTACTATGGGTGGGAATGCATGTAATGCAAACATGTATCAGTGAAGTCAGTGTTCACATGAATAGTGTGAAAACCACCATTTCACACAGTAAAAGGTAATTTTTCATCGTTCACAGTATAAAATGATGTTTTATATTCGCCAAAGACTGCTCTATTTTGTAACATGCAGACTGCTATCTGTAGGCAGCTGATATGCGCATGACTGGTGTGTCAGGACGCCACAAAAAAAAACGCATCTGCCAAAATAATGCGTTGCACTTCACTAACATTTGAAGTTGAATAAAACGATGCAGTGGAATTTTAAAGCTGCATTAATTCAAAACAGTAATGCAGCTTTAACCATGAGACAAACAGAGTATAGTATGTAAGATAACGCAGAGTGAATGTGTGGCTGTGTGAGACTAATAATCTGATGCATTTGCTGTTTTGTGTGTTGTGTGTTTGGTGTTAATTTGACAGGAGAAGATTACAAAGGAGATGAACTACATTCTGTCCAACCAGGACACAGTTCTGGCTCAGATTACCCAGCTGGAGAGTTCCATCACTCAGACTGAGGTGATTAATACTCGTGGCCCACAAAATCTCCCTGAACGTGGAATTAACACCAGTCGGCAGCTACTACAAGACTGTTGATGCTCGTGTCTGCTGTTGTGTGTTTGTTTGCACGACTGCTGCATGCTTTCTGGGTGATGCAACCTGTTTAACTCAGTTTTACACTAAACCTACTACCTATTATCCCTGGCATCTGTATTTATATAATTACATATTTATATAACTACAATAAAAAGTAGAAATAGCACATTACAAAACAACAAAAAGGCCATCTGTTTGTCCTGTAAACTGGTACAGTCACGCAAAACAAACATTTTGTTTCATACAAGATGTATAGTTACAAATGTGCTTTGATTTTATACATGCAGGTGACAACAAAGCATGCTGTCAGCAGTAACTTTCTTGTTCTTGGAAGCATCCTATAATGAATCATCTTACATGTGCTGTCTGCTGCACCTCAGAACTTGCCCATTTGTGTTTTTCCTCACCAGGTAAACAGCGTGTCAGCCAGAGAGCAGCTGGCTCAGAGCATCAGGGATCTGACGGCTGCTCTCGCAGAGCGTCACGCTTCGCTCACTCAAGCCCTGGAGGGGGCGCGACAGAAACGAGGCGAGGCATTGGCTGCTCAAGTGGCGGAGAGACGGGGCTTATTAGAGCACGCTGGGCTCATGGCGTTTACCCAGGAACTGCTAAAAGAAACAGACCAGCCCTGCTTTGTGCAGGCTTCCCGACAGACTCATAACAGGTTCCCCGTTTGTTTACGTTGGGCATCACTTTCTGACTTGACAGAACAGATCTTAGATTAGGTCCGTCTATGGTATTTCCTCTTGCAAACAGGTTTAAGCAGCAGGTGGGAGGGTCTGAAACCAGAAATGTACCTCATTATCTGAAAGTTTGGTTTAATATTGCATCTGACATTGTAAAAATAAATATCCATCCATTTTTTTTTTTTTAATCCTAATGCCTTTACCAACTGTCATAGGACAAGAGGCAGGGCACACCCTGGACAGGTCTAAAAGTTAATACGTGAAAGAAAATAAGGAAAGCGCAGTTGTTACCATTTAAAATCAGTCCCACATACAGTTCACTGCCCCTACCTCCATAATGTATGCGCTCTAAAAAGCGCATATGACTAATGTGCTGTTGGCTTTGGCCTGTTCATGAAGTCTTTTGATCACAATAAAAATGTAGAATAACACCAGCCTTAACTTTTCTTTGTCACACATCCTTTACACCTCATGAGTCTTCCTCAGTCTCCCTCCCATCTTTATGAAAGTCTTATGTAAACTCTGTTCTCTCTCAATTCTTCTGACACTGCTCTCCCTGTTTTCCGCTGCACCAGGTTGAGTAAAGCAATTGAGAATCTCCAGCATTTCACACTAGCAGCCGATCCATCCTTCAGGCACTTCCAGCTGGATGTCTCCAAAGAACTCAAACTCCTGACAGAGTTGAACTTCATCCAGGGTGAGGAGGGGAGTAGTGAGAAGAACAGGAGAGGAAGGATAGGGGTGAGGATGGAGACAGTTGAAGGGTAAAAAAGATAAGAAAGGAAAGAAAGTAAGCAGGCAGAGATAGAGAATAAGAGAGCTTTTCTTATTCATGTCTTTTAAATAAATTAATACCAAGTACATGTGAGCCAATGAAAGAAGCAAGGTTTTTACTACATATATGACACATTAAACTTATAAATTTGAGCTAATCATTACATTATTGCCATAGTGCCCTTGGCTCCAGTGATTGATACCCAGCGTAGCCTGGCCTACGACCAGCTTTTCTTGTGCTGGCGACTCCCCCCAGAGTCTGCACCCTCCTGGCACTTTTCTGTAGAGTATCGCCGTCGAGGAGTGGTACCAGGAGGAGCGTCCAGAAGCGGAATCAGAGGAGGATTGGCCGCTGCACGCTGGGGCTGGCAGCGATTGGATGAAGTGAGTGGAAGCAGTGCTGTGATTGACAGGTTGGAGATGGACAGCGTGTATGTGCTGCGGGTAAGAGGCTGCAACAAGGCGGGCTATGGAGAATACAGCGAGGAGGTGTACCTGCACACTCCGCCTGCACCAGGTGAGGGTACACACTGAGCTTCACAGTTGTTCTTATTAACATCTGAACACCGAGATTTTGCCACACTGAAAATGCACTCAATCAGCAGGAGTGCTTGGGAAGAAAAGGTTACTTATATACATGTCACGGCTTGTGGTGGGAAAGCAACCACACCTAAAACCCTTGAAGCTGCACTGAGACTGTACTCACATTTAAAGGGCAGTGACGTTCAGGCATTGCTTCTAAAAGTTTCAGTTTCCTGTTTGAAGTCTTTTGATTTTTCTGTTTCTAAGCACTGTGATTATGTCAGCTATCACATTATGATCGTTTCTGTTTCTTTCAGCAAGCTTTTAATTGGTAATTAACATACCATGTAGATACTTAAACTGTAACATTTTTTAGACAACAGTAACATTTTCAGTCACTCGAAAAGGTATAATGTGAAAAAAAAAAACCCAGATGATTTCTTCTGTGATGATTCCAGATGTTTGTTAAGTACATTCCAGGAGTAGTTTGAGGGACCAAACCTCTGATAGGATTCCCTTTGAGCACCTTTGGGTTAGACTCAAATGCAGAGTTGGTTTAATGGGAGCAGACTGGCCAGATTTCAGTACCAGCTTGTAACATGGATGATTTGGATATTTATATTTGCAGGTAGTCTGAGTTCTCCCTATTTCTCTTCCAAATATGCTTGCTGCACCAGTATTACTCTGGCTTCTGCCTGTTTATTGAAGCAGTAGTTTAAGCTTTAACTTGTACAATTGTGTGACAGTACCTGTCTTCTTTTTAGGTACAGTATATTGGTATGCTCCCAGATGTCAGCATTTTACGGTGCAATTAAATCATATTGGCTCATTCTCCCAGACTTGGATTAAGCCTAGACAAACAACTTTGGGTTTTTTTTTCTCTCCAGACTGTTGCAAATATCTTATAATTACTGTGAAGAAAAGTGTTGAAAACTCAGAAAATAAGACATAAATTCAGAAGACTCACCCCTCTGTTGAGCGTAAAATGCATCATGCACACTTGACACGTTCACCACATCGCACCTGTTTTTTTGTTTTTTTTCCTTTACAATTAAAGCATTGGGATGCTTCCTGTGGTGAAATGCTTAAAAATCCATTCTCTTTCTTTTCTGCCCATTCCCATTTTCTTTTTTTTTTTTGTCCCACTTATTTCCATCTTTCTCCCACCATCCTCACATTCTTACCCTTTATTTTCTCATTTTTCTCTCATGTATTATTTCCATTTCACAGCTTTCTACTTGTCATCTTCAACTGTGCTACTTCCACGCTGCCAAACTACATGCCTCCTACAGAACGTAAGAAGTGCACTCATTTCCCTTCACCACCTCTCTGTACCCCATACCACTTAATTATTTGGTCTTCCCCTATTTCTCTTTGTGGTCATCCCACACATCCTCTGTTCTTCCACCCCTGCTTAGACAGCCACTCATCCCTCTGCATCCTACTTTACCTCCTGTAATGAGATCCGTCCGAGTGCTGATGAGGTTTGCAGTTTGTTAAGACCTGATGCTTAACAACATGGATCTGATTCAGATCTAGGGCTTTTTAATGGTCGATTTGAGCGATTGCTGAATTCCTTGTGTCCTTGTTGGCTGTTTTTCCTTCCTGCTATTGCATTTCTTCCCTCTGTACTTCCCGTGGAAAAACTGCACTTACCATTGCCAAAGCTTATTTGCAATGCCTTCTGTATTTTATTCCCTGAGTCATCAGTGTATAGTGTAAATCAGTGTCCTTTTCTCTTCCAGTGCTGGTGGAAGGAGGTGCATGCCTGCTCTCTGGCCCTCTCCCTGTAGTTTCTCCTCTCAGCTGCTTCTTATTCTCCTCACTCTTTTTCTCTTTGCTGGCTTCTGATTGTAAATCTGTTGACTTTCTGTCTCCTGTAACGTCTAAAACCCCTACGTGTCATCTCTGTATGTACCTGTCTCTTTGCCCCTCCCCTTTCTGCTGTGTCCTCACACCGTCTCCTCCCAGTGCTTAACTTCTACCTGGACTCTCGCTGGGGTCTCCATGCTGACAGGCTGGTGGTCAGCAAAGAGCAGCGCTGTGCCCGCAGTGTCCCTGGTCTCTCTCTGCTGCAGGCTGCTGACCACGCCCTCACTTCCTGTCACCTGACTTCTGACCTCCTTGTAGGTGATGTAGCCATTACACAGGGACGGCACTATTGGGCATGCTCAGTGGAGCCTGGGTCTTACCTTGTGAAGGCAAGTCAATTCCTGTAATATGCTGTATGAATATGTACTGCCCAGTACTGTGTGTGGAATATAGTATTTATTTATTTTTTTATTTGGTTTTTGAGCACCCTTTAAGGCTCCAAATCATCAGATTAAAAGAAGATGAATAAAAAAGAAATGTGGTCTATAAAACCCAAGGAAAATAAGAACGCTCCCTTAAAACTGTGTTTTAAGACAAGGCTAGACTCGGCCGAATGGATTTCCTTGGGCAAATTTCAGAGCCCTGGGGTCCTGACTGCAAACACTTCAACAATTTCCTTTTTAGTTTAAAAAAGTGTTTCCTAAAACATACAAAAGACCTCTCTCTCTCTCCAACAGATCTCAAAGTACATACTGGCATGTACAGTACTTGGAGAGTTTGTAGTAAGTAGTATAAGCCGTGAAGGGCTTTAAGAGTATTAAAAAAAAAAATCCTACAATGTAAATTTAAAATGTTCTGAGAGCCAGTGTGAAGATTTCTGAAAAACTTTCTAAGTACATGCTAACACATTTTGTCAGCTCATTTTTTGTATCAAGAGGAAATGAGATGGACCTTGATGTAAGGGTTTGGCCTTCAAAATGAAAAAAAAAAAAAAAAAAAGTCTCATTCTGTCTTTAAAATGTATTAAAATGTAAGTAAAATAAGAATAAAAATATCTAGCTCAGCTGAGGTTGGCTACAAAAAAGGAGTGCTTTGTTATTTACACAAAGGTTGCTTCTTCTGTCTTTTTTGAACAGGTGGGAGTGGGCCTGGAGTCAAAACTGCAGGAGTGGTTTCACCTTCCGCAAGACATGGCCAGTCCCCGGTGAGCAAAGGGAATGTGAAATTGGCAAGGAATTTTTTTTTAAAAAAGAGAGGAATAAATAGTATAGTGGGTCCCAAATGGTACTAGATCTACCCTAATAGATATATTAACTCCAGCAGTTACTTCTGTTGTGGTTATGTGGACTTGAAATTACGATTTATTGCAATATTAATGCTTATTTATGTATGTATGTGTATTTGGGATCCACAGTTTACAAATAGGATTACAAATTGGTTTTAATTGTATCCATTTAATATGAAATCAACAAAACCTTAAGTATGCAAAAAGGGGAGGTTCTAAATACTTAGGTACCTACAAAATATCTAAAACTTCAAATGTTGTGATTGAGAGAAAGTGGTCATAATAGAAGTTGATTGGCTAAAGAGTCGATGCACTCGGATTCTGGCTGTGAAAACTGAATGGTAGAAGTCCAAATCCAAACTTGATATAACTTTCTGGAAAATTGTTTAATATAAAATGTATAAAACTATAAGAGCCTCTCCCAGCTCTTATAGTAACTAATAGCGTCTAGTTTAAAAGGTATTTAAGAGCACTAAATGTGATGAGGCAGTGGGAGTACATTATAGAAAAAGAAGTTTAGCCTTTGTTTTTTAAGGTGTGCTCTCTCTGCAGCTACGACCCAGACAGTGGCCATGACAGCGGGGCGGAGGATGCCCTGGATTGTGCTCCACCCTTCTGCTTCCTGACTATGGGGATGGGCAAACTCTACCTACCACAGCACAGCTACCACCATCAACAACGGGACCCCATCACCAACGGCAACAGCCCGTCATCACCCACGGGCCTCACCTACCCGCTGCCGCCCCGGCTCGGTGTGTGCCTTGACTTTGAGAAGGGACGCGTTACGTTCTACGATGCCCACTCTCTGCGGCCTCTGTGGGAAGGCCATGTGGATTGCTCCGGCCCCGTGTGCCCGGCTTTCTGTTTCATTGGTGGAGGAGCCCTGCAGCTGCAGGAGCTGGTAGCCAATCGCAATGCAGATCAGACTCCGGTCAGACGGGTGACCATCCAGCCCAGAGTTTCCAATTTAAATAATAACTGACGGCTGATCTGAGGTCAGTAATTCGGAATGCATTTGGTAATTGTGAAGTATTTACGAAGCTAGAGCAAAAAGTTAGACATCTCAGCGATTTTGGTTTGTATTTAATTTTCTTGTACAAGAAAATGTTTCTATAGCAACAAATATGCAATGTAATTATGTTTCTTACATTTTTGTTACATGCAGTTTTGCAAGAATTACTGCTTAAGTAGTGTCTGGTCTATCCAGCACCTAATATGTAATGATATCTTTGATGCTTGCACTTGTAGCCAGACTATACTGCATACATTTATAAAGCTAATGTATACACAGCTTCACACAATGCTGTCTTTCATGTAGATGCTTTTATTCTATCATTTCATGTCCTTAATGTTCCTCTTTTGTTTCAGAGATATGAACCTTATGTGAATACAAAAGAGCTTTTATTGCATCTATAACTAAATCTGTGTTTAACCATGGCTAATGCTAGTCATTCAGCCATTATGATCCCAACCAAAGTGATTGTTTTTCTGGGATGTAAATGTGGTAAATTAGAGGTAGAGAGGAACAATGAGGCAATACTGTAATTAGAGGCTCCAATTATACCTCTGCTGCACAGCTAATCACTAGTTTCCACACTCCTGTTTGTGCATCACTGTTTTGTATTTCAAATAGTCTGATGTCTATGTGTGTGTGCGTGAGTGTGTGTGCGCATTTGGGTGTTTAATTCCCTGTGTGCATGGGGGCGTGTGGCTTGACTGATAACGCCACCGACTGGCAGATAGTGAAAAGTTGTTTTCTCGCAAACAATACTTTTGATTTATTTATTTTTTAACCTTGCTTGATTGTAAGTTAATTAGCAGCGCTTCTTATGAAAAGAATAGAAGATTAACGTGTAAACTTCATCTGCTGACAGAATGTTTGCAAAAAGAAAAATGGATTAAGGAAGTAAACACTGAATAAATTCAAATTGTTTAAATTATTACAGACTCACCTTCGGTTTCATTGTGCTGCTGTGGTTCTTTGAATTCCACCGGTGTTTCAAACTGTTCTTAATCAGCTTCTTTTACTGTGTCCGGACAGTGAATCGTTATCGCTGTTTGACCACTAGAGGGCAGCAAGACACCGTAGAGAAGGAAGGCACTGGAGACATGTTCCACCACATGATAACACGCTGCAGTTAATGTATGAATAGATTTGTTTAGAAAGAAGAGTCACTGAAGTTATTTCCTATATATTATTTAGTAGGATACTGACGTGCTGTTAAATGGATATATTTTTCCAAATGCTTTTCTTAAATAGACACATTTGCGCACAGATATTCTCCTTGTCTCAAATGTCACCTGTCTTTTTTGCCATATAATAAATATGATGACGATAAAGATATAGAGACTATAGACTGTATATTGTAGTGACACAACTATTTTCCAGATTCCAAGGTTTGCCTTGTACCACTATTTTTGGCTCATGCCACAGGATAACCACAGGCAGGTTCACTTAAATTAAAAACAACAACAACAAAAAAACCCAAAACAAAAACAAGGCTGCTTTGTTTTCTACATGAATGATCGCTAAAGTTGACCTATTATGCACATCCTGTTCCCCCTTTCTTCTGTCATATATATATGCTGTTATGGTTATAATAAGAAACTTTTTCAAATAATGAGGTAAGCTTATCCATACAACTAATTCATATCAACTAAAATGCAGAACTTTCAGAAAGTTTTTTCTTCTTTTGGATCTGTATGAACTGATTCTAAATTGGCCCAAAGAGTCATTTTGAGCTTGAAGGGTGTTAGCCCTGCAACAGACTGGTAACTTATCCAGGATGTACCCAGCATCTCACCCTACTACATCTGAGATAGGCTCTAGCCCCACTGCAACTCTGAATTGGATAAGTGGAAGGATGGATAGATCTGTATGATGTCAAAGAGTGAAGATAATATCTTTATAATAATATCCTTATAATTTCCTCCAGGGCACACTGCTCTGACTGTGAGCACAGCGGCCCCACACACATGCTGTTCAAACCTTCTGTTTTTCAATGGGAGCCAATCAAAAGGAAGTTGGCTTACAGGGAGAAGAGCAGCTTGTTTCAGACAGAGGCTGCACCAAGGCTCAGCTTAAGATAGATTGCTTTGAAGTGCGAATCATGCAAAGCAACTCTAGTAAAAAATTTGAATATGAAGCGGAAAATGAGCACGATAGATCCACTTTAAATTTCTCCGCTCACTAGACCAGCATACTAAAGCCAAGTATGTGGCTATTTAGCATATTGCAAGCTGTGCATCTATTTCTTAAAGGCCAAATTCATCCCAACACAGCATTCAGCGCACACAAGTGGTCTGAAAACGTTTAAACAGATGCACACGGGAGGATCCGACCAGGACAGCAGTCTTTGGACTTTAAACCATTACATCTCTAATGATTTGCTACACTTTGGCCACTGATATCTGTGACATTAAATCATTCACTTAACAGCACACAAACCTTTACACGTTGGCTGATCTAACTCATAAAGTCTAACTAAGTCATTCAGGCCAAGTTCTTGAACTCTACAGAAAAAGCATTCACTGCCAAATGGTCTCTTGGAATTATGCTGTAAAGGGTGTGTAGGATGTACCAGTAAATCAAACTTTACTGTTTACACACATGCAATAAAAAGTTAACTTATAACAGACATTCTATACGTACCCTTTAGTCCCAAGCCTCTGCTAACATACTGACTAAGACAGGAGTTTACTCTGATAAAGAGAAAAGGACGCCACCTATTGGCTAATGAGGACTTGGTGCGCGCCTCAAATACTTCCAACTGTTGAAATATTTGGCCTTTCCTGATAGGAAATAATAGGCTTATGTTTTTTTTTTCACATATCAAAAATAACATGCCTGCTCATGAGATTTTTTTGGTCAATGAAACACCCAGGGTGAGTGTAATGAATAGAGATGACCATCTGCTTTTGATAGATATTAACACCTCACATGTGCAGGCACTTAGCATTCCTTATGTAAATGTAATGTAAATCACTGCCGTTTACCTTTTATGAGGTTCAATATGAAAATCCACATATGTGTTTAATTGGACCCACATTCAAGGGGAAACTGTATGGGGATTTGGGTTTGCCTCGACCACAAAGGGAAAATAAAAATGGAGGAGAAAAAAAAGAGATTAAGAGAAAAATAATAAAGCATATAGCCTTGACACAAGCCAAGGTTCTTTTTTAACATCCTAATACACTCAGATAAAAATACAGCCTCCACAGGGAGATTTAGCTCTGATCCCCCATGATATAGAAGAAGTGGAATACACTGTAAAGTATGAATTTGGACTGCGCAGCCCTCCACCTACCCCCCTGTGCTTGCTGCACCTCTCTTCTTTAGTCCAAATCTGTAACAGATTGGGTTTAGTCTGACTGGAGGTATGCAGCCACAACACCACATGTAGGGGTCTGCATAATCCCTCCTTTGAGTATTAAGCACACAGCATGGGCATTCTTTTAAAGACCTGGCAGGAATTACGAATACATAATCTCCATGATCATCATTTAGTATATAGTTCAAGGGGAGAGGATTGGGGGGGGGGATGTCATCTGAATTTATGAAGGATCTCAGGGGTATATACAATCTGTGAGAGACAGTGTGTGTGGTGCCATCTGGAGAACACAGCATGGAGCTGAACCTCATGTTCCACAGACCTGAGATGTTTATTTAATGCACAGAGTGGTTTCTATAGCCTGAAGTGGAATACATTGTTCAAGAGGAACGATCGTAATGCTATTCTCCTGAGTCAAAACCACTACCATGGATCTCTGTGACGGAGGCCCGCAGTAATAATTAAGTAGGCAGGGGATGAAATTTAAAAAAAGACATTACTATAATGTGTTTGTAATGCAAACGTGGTTTTGACAGCTGCCATCCTAAACGCAGCTGCAAAAGCTTTTATTTAATTGAAGAAGTATATTAATTATTCATCTTCACTGGACAAACTATCATTTATTGCAATCACAACAGGTGACGAGTTCTTCTCCGTGTGTAACAGGTTATTTGCTGATAGGATTGAATCACGCTCAGATCATTCGTTTCTTTTACCGAGTTTCCTCTGCCTTTAAATCCAATAACGCTGCCTTGATATTTTTCTTCCAGACGGAGTCATTGCTGAAACATTTATGTTTCCTTTACTCGTTCATCCATCTACACATAAGACAGAATGGAATTAATATAATGCAACTTCCTGCTTTTATCACATTGATAATCTAAATCAAGGTGGAGGGCGGGGGGAATCAATCAGCTAAATGTTGGCTAAGAGGATTTGAGGGGCATAGCGGGGCCATCTCTCCTCGCTATTATAAATGAGAGGTGACAGTAATGCTCGATGGAGCCCATATGGCCACTGTAACCCAGTGCACTGTAATTGTGAGAGAAGACACAGGGCTAATTCAATTTAATGTTTACACTCCAGTGGCATATCCCACTCTATCAGATTTGTTTACTACCCTTTGTGTTCTCAATTGAATGACAATTAGCATTATGCAGTGACTGTATAGTTTACGGTGTAACACATACTGCATATCTTGCACAGCTGTGCAACTAGATTGTCTTTGGCATGATACTGTACATTACGGAACTAGTTGGGGAAATACATTGTTACCACTCCCATGTATGTCTGTTAAATATAAAGCTACAGCTTTTTCTTGGCTGGAAGCAGTGACTTCTTAGAGAAGGAGCCTCAAACATATGGAACCAGAACCAGCCTGCCAAAGGATCCAATCTGACCCAGTGCACGGGTTCACAAAGTGTAAAAGTGCAGTGAAGTCGTTAAAAATTACAGTACTTCAAAAGAATCTGATGCTATTGCTGAAAATTCGGCTGTTCCAGCATTACATCAGAGGGGTGGGAATGTGTGGGAATTTTACAGGTATTTAAAGATCTTGACAAAAGTTATTTGAATCATAAAGATGTGAAATTCTGTTGTTGTTTGGTTCTCAGTAGCCTCCATGTGAAGATGACTGAATGTGAAAAACCTGAGACATACTGGCGAATTGTGCTTCTGGCTGTTCATCATCTGGGGAAATTTTTAAGGTTTTTGTTATTATTATAATTATTTTATACATATTATAAAACATGAGTTTTGCTGGTCTGGCCGACTTGACCGACCAACTGGGTGGCCCGTGAATTAAAATGGGTTGGCGTAGCTTCAGATTTAGTATGTCTGTACTTTTTCCCCTGTAACTTAACAACTTGGATGTTACTGTTTCCATAAAACCAAAGTGTGGAATAGCATTTGAAGGAAACTAATGATACAGAATCTTTGTAACAAATGGTGTGAGCAGGTGTGGGGCCAATGCACGTGTGGTAAGAAATCAAGATTTTGGGATTGAGCTTTACAATATGCACGGTGACATATCCATTCAGTAAATCAGTCAGTCAGTCAGGATGCAGCACACTGAGAGTGGTTTTCCACCGTGGTCAAACATGCTGAGTCGGACCTCAATGTCCCCTGCACAGTAAAAATTCCAGGTCTCTGAAAAGGAAAAGGCAAGTCAAATCAGTGTGTCAACAGGGGATCTGTAAACCACACGTTTCCTGGACGGCTCTGTCAAGACCAGCTGTGCATACATCATAGCCTGCCTGATCTGTGCGCACTGTTAAAGAAAGATGGATATGAAGGGGGGCGGGGGCGGGGGGGCAGAAAAAGAGGTAGACGTGGGAAGTAATCCCAACAGACATCCAGAGAACATGAAATAGAGAAGGGGGAGTTGGTATCTAATCTGTGAAAACAAATAGGACCAGCTTTCTGAAGTCTAATGACTTCTTAGGCCTATCTGTTACCACCTCACAACAGCCCACCCTAGCCTTTGTGTCTGTGCCTCATCACCTTCCAGATGCTCGCCCAGTGAAGGGGTGAAAGGTTGGCAGGTGCCTTAAGGAGCAGGGAGGAGCCTTGAGGTTAGATTTCTGTGAGGTTGAGCAGTTGTGATCTTTGGGTTGAGAGGGGTGGCGGGGCAATATGGCTTGTGTCGAGATAGACAGGACTGCAGAACAGCAGTCTGACCCAGTCGACTTCATTCATGGGTAATGACAGACAGAAAGCCTGCCTGAGGAGGTCGCCACATTGAACTGCTGCCTCCCACCCCAAAATCCACAGTCCTCCAATCCTTGACCTGCATAAGGGTAACATAAGGTCAAAGGCAGTCACCAGTGGCTTCAACAATTGTGTCTTTGTGTGGTTTCAATTGCAGAACTGAGCTGTAATTGTGAAATACGTGAGTGGCTTCACCTTTCAAGTGACAGGCACTAATTATATTTGGCATACTGCACAATAGCTTAACTCTGTAGCCTCTCTAAATGCATAATTAGTTTGTAGAGTAAATCAATAACATATGGATTTGTGCTTGGATGACCAAATCTATTTCCCCGATCATGCAAAGCAAGAAAAGGAACAAGAAAGGTCATTCTCTGCATAATGAGACACCAAAAGCGATATCTTATATGCAGTCAGTGATGCTTACATCCATCGACTGGGCGTAATTAGGTTTTTGTCTTTAACTTCATGTTCAGTTTGGCATATCTGCCTATTTAATACTTGTTTCAGTTTATCCCGAGCCTCCTTAATTCGTCAGTGAAATTAGTCAATAAAGTTAGCCATGTCTACACTAAAATAAATGTGCTTTGCCTTCCTGAAGGTCTATAGCTGTGTTAATTTAGCAAAACAGTAGCATCTCCCAAAGAGCTGTTTGCATTGCCTCTTTCAAGGGAAAACAATGTAGTGAGCAGACAGGACTACTAGACAGAATTCCCCCTTTCCCTCCCATTACCATCAGTTATGTAAACACAAGACGAGGTCAGTTTATTCCAGTCTAGACATGCAGCTCTCCATCATCTGCCCCTTGCTGTGTACACAGCACTGACCCACATTAATACATTTATAATCAATACCTCCTCAGGTCCTGTGGGCATACTTGCCTATCAGATGTTGAAGGAAATTGTGCAGTCCAATTTAAAATGGCCGGGGGGGTGGGGGGAACTTTCATAGCCATGTGCCAATTAGTTCCACTGTCAATAATGGTAATCCTAAAGGACATTGTGTTTCAGGGTGAGAGGAGAGAATGGATAGAGGGAGGAGGGAGACATCATCAAGCTTGTGCCCGTTGTTCATTGTTAATGGCTGTTACACTGACAAGAAGCATTTGATCACACACACACACACACACACACACACACACACACACACACACACACACACACACACACACACACACACACACACACACTGAGACCTATGGATGTGGCTGAAGGGGTTGTGTTATGGGGCAAAATTACACACAACCCATGAAGATAATAAGTAATGACGTCTTATAAAGGTCAACAAACAAAGCACTGTGGGACAAACACAGGCTGTGTGATGAGATTCATTAGGACAGCACTGATAGCGTGGAGAGAGAGGAGAAGGAGGAATGTGGGGGTGGGCACACATTCCCTCACTGTTTCACTGCTGCCATCACAGCAGCAGCTGAAACAGGTGTGTCTCTTTACTCCGGGCACTGAGGGCAAGTGCTGCTCTCACATGGTTAAGGATGGTCACACTTGACCACACTTTGACCTTACACCCAACGGAGTAGCCCGAGACTTCATTTAGTGGGCCCTAAGTAGCACAGGGATCCCACAACTATTATGGCTGCAATTTAATACAGACTCTGGCTGTCCGTAAATGATCTCGGCTCAAGGGTATTTACGAGCTGTGTGCTTATCAGTGTCAAAACCTTCAGGAGTCCTGCTTTGAATTCGGGACCCCTGATGAGAAGGGTAGCTGGGTCCTCCACCCCGATGCACCTACTTTGATTCACGGTCACCTCAACTGTCTGAAGAGCCTCTTCTTAAACTTGTAAAGTCAGCAAACAAACTCTGCCTCACTCAGTATGAGTGAGGCACAAAGTTGCCATTTCAAGCTGAAAACACATGAGATAACTGAGAAGTAGTTTTGTTCAAGGACACATCGACACAAGCCTGGCCTAATGGTCTAATTTCGGAGAACAGACACCTTATTGGGTTGTCACCAAATGTCAAAATTGACAGCATTATGCGTGCTACAAAAATTAACAGTTGAGACTTCTCTTGATCTAATGCGGATCTCCCTGCAGATGTGAATTAAAAACTGTTAAAAAACAAATACATTAAAGGTTTTGCTGACAGGCAACAGTGACAGATAGTGGCAGGGAGAGCTAGCTAAACAAATTGCTCTCCATCTGAATCTTCTCTGTTTATTTAATGTCAGTGCAAAATATAACGAGACTATTATGCCTCCCTGTCTCCCTATCCCTCTCAAAATGTGTCAAAAACAGCAACGCGGTGGTGGAAGATGGAGCTGGAGGTTCCACTGTAAGCATTTTAGCATTTAGACAGACACAGGCGAACATGTTTTTATGATCACATTCCTTGATTAGTGGATGATGAACTAAACCAGTGAATAATTCAACATCCCAGCAGCTTCTTCTCTGCTCCAGCACTTTTTGTTTCATTTGATTTGCTCATGAGATTTCTGCTTCTGCTTTGTAATGACTGAGGCTTGAAATGTTGAGAAGTACAATACTCAAGCATTATCCCCATTTTTAACACTTTTTCTGTTTTGTTTTTTTTTTCTCTTAAAGCAAGCTGTTGCTCTGACTGTGTTTCAGGTTTCACCCCCCCGGCCGCCCTGAGTGCCTCTGGATCACCTACACCCATCAGTGGAGCTGGAGATCTTCAGCTGAGTGTCATCTATTGTTGAGCTTGCTGTTGTGGCCTAGGAATACTTGATAACTCATGGGAGGCAATCTGTTTTTCGCTTTCCTTTTCTCATGTTTTTGCGTTTACATCGGAAACAATTTGATTCCACGGGCCAATTGAGTTTTGTTTCTCTAAGCAGTGTGGGTTTTCTTTCCCTTTTTTTTCCTTTTTGTTTTTTTTTTGGCCTTGGGAGACTGAAACTTATCTGCTTCCTTTTGTTTTTTGCACTTGGTTTGTCTTTGTGAATTATCTCAGTGTAAATAAATGTCATATTTTACTACACTTAAGAGTGTTTCCGCAGCTTTTTCCCCTTGTTGTGCTTGGTCCCATATTTCCAGTTACTCCCAGTGTTCCCCTAGACATCACGTAAAGGTTGAGGCATTGACACTAAATTACATTTAAATGCTTAAGTAAAAGAATAGATTAAAAACAAATCAGCACAAGTACAAAAAAAAATTATTTTATTACTAAAGTAACTGTGAGTTTGCAAATGCTGAATCAAATACTTCCAGCAGATACATTGTAAAGTTTCTAATGAATTGTCCAATTAAATTAGCTCCTGAATAAGTTTAAGGAGAAATGGGCCGTGCTTTTTTCCGATGATTCTTCATCATTCATCGGCTAATCCTGATTTTTTTTTTTTTTTTTTGCCTGTCATGTCTGGCAGATCTTGCAAACAGAACTGTGATCTGAATGCATTGTTGTGCCAAACATATTTGCTATTTCAAGATGAGCTCTATAGGTTCTCTATAGGCTCCTCTTGTTACTGTGTAACCCTTTATTTTATTTGAATTATTTTTAACATGCTATTTATCAAATTGTGCCAGAAATGACAGGCTTAAGAAATAGAAAAGAGAAAAGAAAGAAAAGAGAAAGGGAAAGAGGAAGAAGAAGAAGGGGGAAAAAAAGGAGAAAAAATAGAAAAAAGAAACAGGAAAGAGTGCAAGTAAGTAAACCAAATAGTTAGCCACTTGTTAAACTTAAGATATTGACAATATCTGCAAAATTAAAGATTGTGTGGGGAAAAAAAAAATAAAAATAAAAGAAGAATAGTTACACAAACCAACCATTTTGTGTTATTATGTGGGTGCATGTGTTTGTGTCATGAAATGTGCTTACCAATGAAGGCAGAAAGCCGCAGCCCCGCCCATCAGAACCTAGAGGCAGGCAAAGAGAACCCCAGGAAGCCCAGGCCACCAGCAGCCCATCAAGACATTCCAAAGACAACCGTACACCCCTCTCAGCAGACGGAGGACGGAGGTCTCAGATGGAGTCCCAGCAGCCAAGGAGCAAGGGCACCAGAGCATTCGAGGCAACGAGAAGCCAGCCCCCTGCACGGCCGGCAGCAGGGCCCCAGGGCCCCCGACACCCGAGGGCCGCCCGAGCCCCCACAGGGCCCCCCCCCACGCCGAAGAAGCCAATGCAGCCCCGCGCCGCAGCCCCCAGGGGAGCAGGTCACCACCCACATCAGAACATCCGGCCCCACCCAGGAACCCGGAGGTACCCACACCCCAGGGGGGCAGGGGGGGAGAGGCAACCAGCAAGGAGTGGTCAGGAGGCAAGGCACAGGCCCAGACCCAGGTCCAGCCAAACATACAACCACACGCACACTGGCAAGCACACCCGTGTACACATTTATGCACAAACACACTCACCCACACACATATAAACATAGATACACCATATTCACTCGCCCACCCATACTCACGAAGACTGTGACAAATACAAAGACACACATTCATCCATAGCTACCCACTCTCTGAAGATGGGAGCGGAAACCACCCCAGGGCCAACAGTGACCCCAAGACGCCGCCAGCCCGGTCCCTAAGGAACCACCCGACCGCGACCCCGGGTGAGGCGTAAGAAATCGGGGTGTGAGATGGCCCACCCCCCCTCCCCCTGCCCAACTTATAAGTGTATGTGTTTATGTTGTGAATGAATGAGGTGTATAGGGTGCAGTTAAAATTGAGGGGGCAGTTGTGCCACAAGCACCAACTGCTGGACGTCAGTGCTCGCCCACACTGCCCCCCCAAAAACCCTCCATGTCTAAAATGCAAATAAAATGACCAGGAAGGTGGAAGAAAAAAAACAAACAAACAAAAAAAAAAAAACACCCAACCTGGAAGAAGAGAGCCAGCAGTCCACTGGCTCAATAGGCACCCCGACCTCCCACACCCCAGCACAGGGCAGGGAGGGGTGAGCCCGGGGCCGTGGTGACAGCATCCCAGAGCACTGCAGTACCTGAGACTGGCGCCACCGCCCCCATCATAGAGGGTAGCCCACTCTCACTAGACGCCCATTCACTCAATAGACACAAACAAGTGACAGGACATGCTGGCCTGAGTTGGAAATACGGTGCCCTGTCCCCACCAACCACCCCACCGCCGTCCCCACCCCCCACCCCCCCGCAGTGCAGGCACCCCAGGGCCCCAAAAGCGCAGACCGGACGTCCCGACGCAGGTCAGGTCAACCCACCCCACCCGGCTAATCCTGATTGAAACTGAGGTTGATGAGCTCTAGGCCTTTGCTTATTGGTTTAGTGTTTTCCAGCCAGGCTGTACTGATTTTTGAGTTGATGTTTTCCGGCCCATATTTTCATGGAAAAACCTGAGCTGGAGAGATTTCATCTTGTTTTGCCCCTTGTTTGGATTCCCAGACATGTATCACTCCTTCTTGCTCTTACTCCAGTAAAACTCCCTGCATGGAACCTGGACTGTAAGTCACTCTTTGCTTTTTCTCAAACACATCAACACTCACATCTAATGACAGCTTACCACACAGCTACAGTCTCCGGCTCAGGAAACAGAGGGTTCCTGTTTTTGAATCCAGGCTCAATTGTTATCTTAAACAGCATTTTGACAGTCCCCACACACTCTGCCCCTCCTCTCTCCTTCTGCCTGTTTTTTTTTTTTTTTATACCTCGCCAGCTCTTACGTCACACACTTGAGATATTACACAATTATTATCTAGCCAAATCTAGATCCTTATATAGCTCTGCAGTAGCACACATTCTTATCTGGACCTTTCACTCGGCTAATATTGACAAAGCCAAAGAGATAGAGTCAACACAACGCTCCATTACCACTTTTCCTGTTATATCTATGCGTCTTATCTTTGCTCTCTGGCTGGAGTCACACAGTCACTCCCATTTCTGCTCTTGAGGATCAAGTATCTCTTCTGCCATCACTGTCTCTGCCAATCTCCGTCACACACAAGTCTTCATGCTTTTTTTCTCATTCCCTTTGTTTGCACTGCTGTATTTGTCAGTCTCCCTGTATTTACTCCCCATTGTGGGAACCAAGAACCTGCTGCACGTAGGTTTTTGTGCAGCTGAAGGTGTTAGAGGGATTGAAGAAAAGTCTGGATAAGCAACAGCTGGATTTAATGCACCATTAAGGTCATTGGTTGTTCAAGCTGCACCTGCAAATCTCCTGATTTCACTCCCCACACCCCCAACCCGTCTAAACCTCCCTGCCCTGTCTGCTCCCTCCCTCCCTCCCCTCATTTTTCGGTTGCCCTCTCCTCTTTCATTCACATACTTGGTCAGCCCTTTCTTTTTATTTGTGGTCCTCTCAGCTTTCCCTGTCTGGTCCTCTCTTGTTCTATCAGCTTTGAAAGCCCCCCCACCCCCACCCCTGTTCTTTAGCAAAAATAACTCTTTCACTACACACTCCCCATCTCCATTTTTATTTTGCTTTACTCTGCATGTCCCACTCTGTTTCTTTTCTTCTTTTTTTTTTTCTGTCTCAATATCTCCCTCTCATTCTCAGTTTCATGCCCCTCCTGCTCCCAGGCTGTTGTGTTGTGTCTGCCAGGCCTTCTCGACTGGAGGACAGGTTTCCTGAGTACTGGAACGGAACAGGAGCTGGCAGGGAGATACACTGAGAAAAGCCAGCTTGACCGTTCCCACTGAGCCTCACACACGCTCACACTGCTGCTCATACCAGTGCATTCCAGGCAGGACACAAGACAAGCTATGATGTATGTAATGATGTGGCATATCATGGGTAATTCCACCAGGATTCACTTTATCAGTGCAATGGAGAAACTTGACCTTGATAGTCTGGTGTGTATCATGTCATGTCTGCTTATGAGTAGCAAGTGCAGGGCTAAATGCAAAAACAGCATTGTTAAGGCCATTGACTGACAATGTAAACACCTTGCCTGCTTCATTTTTTTATTATTTACCCCAAAAGATCTCCTAAACATGCATTTTCCAGCATGTTTAGGCCCTCAAAAAAAAGGGCTAAACATCAGTTTTCCAGATCACCTCCATATTTGGTCAGTCTGAACTTGTCCATGATAAGTTGTGAAGCTTTTTGAGTTTTCACAGAAGGACGAGTTCATGGTGCGATGGTGAATTTCAATCATTTGCTGTGAAATTTTAAGTTGTTGTAAATCACATAGGCATTAGCCAGTATGACTCAAACTTCTCATATTTGATAGAAATCCAGCCCTGAGGATATCTACCTGAAAATCTTTAATTATTAATTGATATGCTGCTACAACCTGGATGACAGAACCACCTAAAATATGGAGAGTCTTAAGGAGCTGATGTTGCTTTATTGTGTAAACTATCAGTTTTCATCAAACAGCGGTACCCTGGGGGCATGGTGAATTTTGATGTTTCCATGAAGCACAGATTTGCTGTAACTCCATAAACTGTAATAAAGATACACGTAGCTACGTCACCCATTGGGTTCTGAAGTCCTGGTTTGAGGTCTTGAGATGAGTGTTTCTGCCATTGCCAACTTAGTTCCAAAAATATCTAAGGTGATGAGGAGGGGGTGTGAAGCTGCAGGCTGGCTAATGACTTGTGACTGACAACTTGTTAGCCAATGAGCGTGCAGTTTCATACTACTGATAAACCGCCATTTTGAAAAGTAGTATGACCAAGATTTCCAAAAAGACTTAATTTTTTTATTCAGTATGACCCAAAACAAGTGACTGACCTCATGACCTCAGCAGGAAACTGTTTACACAGATGAAGTCAGAAAGCCGTTTTCCGTACAGGTGTAAAGGATGGGAAATTATATTGCATCCACAGCTATTGCCATCTAGTGGCCGTCAGATAGAATGCAGGCTCAAGGCACTTCCGCAATTGATTCATTTTTTAATTTAATTTTTTATTTCAACCCTTAAAAAGTCCTGACAGTTTTCACACTTTTCCGTCATGGATAGATTTTCATATTTTATATGGTTTACATGTGGGTGAGGCAAAAATGGCTCTATAGCGCCACCCACAACATATAAATAAAATAGCCCCTGCGCTAAGTTTCATCTACATGTATGAAACTTTGTAGCCTTTTGTAGGCGTATCTTCAACCCAATAGGAATTTTGTCATTTTTAATTTAAGATGCAATTTTGGTGCCATGTTTGCCATTCTCAAGCACTGTATACTTTAACAAACTCCTCTGAGAGATTTAATCAGATTGATGTGATCTTTGGTCAGTTTAATGAACAGACTTTGGTGATGTTCTGAATTTTTGTTAAAGGGTGTCTCTGTGGTCGCATTGGGAATTTCAGTGTTTCTCCAAGAAGTTTTTAGAACTCTTTGCCCAGTCTGCCCCAATCTGCACAAGATTGCTACAAGTCCAGATCTGGAGATACCGTATCTACATATCACTACTGACTCACAGTCATAGCACCACCTAGTGGCAACAGGAAATCAGCATTATCGTCATAAACATTGTGGGTTATACATTATATTTTCATTGTAGTTTCTACATGATATGCAACAACATGACATATAATTACTGGATGTTCTCCACTGCCACCTAGTGGGCACAGGAAATCATGTGTATCTTGTTTGTGGAACAGCCAATTACAATCCACAGTTTCAGACATGCACATGAAAGCAGGAAACACCTTGATTGCACTCAACAAGGGTCCTATCATCACTGCTTGCACCTTAAATTTGAGTTCATTCTTTTTTTCCTTTTGCCTTTATTTATCGCCACATTTTTACTACTATTTTAAAGTTTTATACATACATTAACTTTTATAATCAGGTAATGAATTACATTAAAATATTTGAACTCCCACAAATGTGGCTTTTCCATATGCCACTGAATTGTTCAAAATCAGTAACTCTGAGACTTTTGTGAAGCTGTGGGCTCATGATTTTGATTACTGGATCATTAAAAAGCTAATAAAACATAATGGAGATGCATTAGTCATGCCTACTTGTGCTGCTGCTCCTTTTTTTAATGAAAATCACAAGCAATAAACATGTAGGCCATTTAATAGCAGAAGCCAGGGCTGTTTTACAAAGTCACAGAGTCATTCTCATGATAAAGTATCCTTGAAAATGCAAACTTGTTACAATTTGAAATGTTATGCAACATGCCGGCATAAACCTCGTCTAGCCTCCAGTCTTGCATATTACAGTCTCCATTAGCAGAAGAAACAGGCTCTAGCCCTCTGGCATAAACGCAAATTGTCACTCACACTATTAACACTAATGCGGATAAACATAAACACCACCATCCTAAGAATAACTTTCTATTTTCCCCCAAAGAATAATGTTTATTTCTCAGCTGCTCTTTGGTGTATTCCTATTTTACAGCTGCATGAATACTGTTTACATCTCCCACTGGTGATTTTACCCAGGAGAGATCTGTTGTCCCCTGCACCTGGACAGTTCATCATCCTAGCTGAACAGATATGCCCCAGAGCACCCAAGGAGACACTGAGATCAAATAACTGTGAGCTCCGGGCGGCCCCTAATTAAATTGCTGTTGGATTCTTCACTTTGGAAAAAAGCATTAGTATTTATGGATGGCTTTTAGGTGGTGCTAATGGTAATCTGATTTTCAAAATGGCTTTTCTAAATTAAGAGGATGACACAGAGGTCTAATGTAAGTTAGAGGTCTAATGTGTGTTAAAAGCCTGACTGTGGGCCTCATTAAAGACTGGCTTGACAAAGTATTTGCTTTCTTTCAGCTGACAGGGTACTGGTGTTGTTAATAAATCAGAAAGCAGTTTAGTGAAGTCTTTTAATGAAAAACGAAAAGACAGCGACAACATTAAGATTTATTGAGAAGTATAAAAAAAACAGGGAGCTGTTATAATTAATCTTCCCAAACAGTCTTCTGACTTCTACTTCAATAGTGGTTGATAACTACAACAAGACTATTCCCAGGACTGCGCTCTTCTGGACAGAGATTTCGGATGTCGTTCCTGGAATCTGCTGTAGTCATTCTCCCAATTTTGGGGTCACTGCACCAAGCGTTCCAATTACCATGGGGACCACTGTTACCTTCACCTTCTACATCCTCTCTAGCCCTTCTTTCAGCCCTTGGTATTTCTCAAGTTTCTGTGTTCCTTCTTAATATTGCTGTCACTTGGCATTGCTACATTTATTACCATGGCCTTTTTCCTCTGCTTGTCCACCACTACTCTGTCCTGTTGGTTAGCCATCACCGGTGTGTCCATCTGTATCTGGAAGTCCCACGGGATCTTGGCTCGGTCATTCTCAACCACCCTTGGGGCGTATCCCATTTTGCCCTCGGGACTTCCAGGGCATGCTCAGCACAGATGCTCCTCTATACTATGCTGGCCACTTGGGTATGGCATTCCATGTATGCCCTGCCTGCTAGCATCTTGCACCCTGCTGTTATGTACTGTTTTGTCTCAGGGGCATCTCTGCACAGCCTGCACCTGGGGTCTTGCCTGGTGTGGTAGACCCCAGCCTCTATCAGTCTTGTTCTTAGAGCTTGTTCCAGTGCTGCCATGATTAGCGCCTCTGTGCTGTCTTTTAGCCCAGCTTTGTCCAGCCATTGGTAGGATTTTTGATGTCAGCCAGTTCTTCTATTTGCCAGTGGTACATGTCATGCAGGGGCCTGTCCTTCCACATGGGTTCCTGTTCTTTCTCGTGTTTTTGCTGCCTGAGGTATTCATTAAGCACGTGATCAGTTGTGGCCATCTTCCTGATTTACGCAAGAATCTTTGCTATTTTATCCTGGATAATGGTTCTGACACTCACCGTACAGTCTCAGGGTGCTGGACAGGGTAAAATCCTCTATGCATGGTAAAGAGCTTTCTTGTTTTGGCTTGTCAGTGGCACATTTGGCCAGCTGATTATCCCAGCAGGGTATCTAATGACCAGGGCATAGGTGTTGATTGCTTGATCTTGTTTTTCCCCATTCAGCTGACTCTGAGTGTAAGCACTTACCTTACTCTCTGCAGGAACTTGCCGGTTGCAGCTTTCCTAGTGGCCTCTTCATGGTTCCCATTTGCCTGTGGGATTCCAAGGTACTTGTAGCTATCCTCAATGTCTACAAAATTGCCTTCTGGGAGTGCAGTCCGCTCAGTTCTGACTACCTTCCCTCTCTTTGTTACCATCCAACTACACTTCTCCAGTCTGAATGACATTTTGATGTCACTGCTGTAGATCTTAGTGGTGTGGATCAGGGAATTGATGTCTAGTTCACTTCTGGCATACAGCTTGATGTCATCCATGTGGACGAGGTGGCTGATGTTTGCTCCATTCTGTAGTTATTATCTGTAGCCAGTCTTGTTAATGATCTGGCTGAGGGGGTTCAGATCAAAGTTCCTTAGGTCAGCCAACTTGGCACAGATACGCTACGTCTTAACTAGCTGTTCGCGGCTAGTAAGGGCAGGAAACCGGTGGTTCAGCGGCGATCGCCCGGAGTTAAAGGATTAAGCACCTTGAGGCACCTTGAGGTTTGTTGTGATTTAGCACAATATAAATAAAATTGAACTGAATTGAATATTTGAGACTCTGCCACTGTGACTGTTGCTGGATCCTGTTCAGGGAGGTTGCTGTGATCTGCTCTTAGATCCACTAGCCACTGAGCATTGTTGTTATGTGTTGCATCTCTCTCCCATACGCTCTTCGAGTATTGCTGTTGCCCGTCTTGGTGGGAGGACTGTTCTCATATTGTTTTCTTGCCACTGAGATCACACCTGGGATGGATTAGTGGAGATCATCTGTTATGTATAGACCCAACACTGGTTCATCCTTTGAGTTAGATGCCAGTTCTTTCATAGGCCATAGGCCATTCATAGGTTAGTGTTAAGTGGCTTAACAAACAAACAAACAAACAAATAAATAAACAAACAGAATCCTTTCCCTGAAAAAGGTCACCTACAAGGACTTGACTAAAAATGAGTGAAAACACCACCAATGTCCAAAGAAAAATGTTGAAAGACCTTCAGGAAGCCTGGAGAACCTTTCCTCAAGACCACTTTAAAAAAAATAACAAGAAAGTCTGGCTTCTAGAAAGCAAAATATTGTGGCAGCCCAAGGGGAGGGGCCACAAGCGCAAAGACTCATGGGACTGTTCATACTGGCGTTAATGTGTTGCGACACAGTGTTATATATGAGTTATTCCAGTTATGTTGTATTGGTCTCTCACTGTTATTATTAGTTTGTAATGTGAATTGCACCTGTCTAGTATTGAGTATGGCTAGTAATGACTGAGGTGCCGTTTACATGAAGCCGTTTTCACTGGAAACGGTGTCGTTTTGATGCGTTTCAGCCTTTCGTTTACACGATGGCGTTTCAGAAACGATCCGCGTTTACACGAGGACATGTGAAACGATGGAAACGATGAAAACGATGTAGTTCCCATGCCAGGCCACAAGTTGGTTTTCTCTTTGCAAAGTTTGTTTATGCAAGACGCGCATGCGTGGAGTGACACAGTAGGTAGTGCGGCAAATTGTTCATTACTTACAAAACGGCCAATGTGAGAGGTTTTGTGTGGACTGACGATGAGGTTGGATCACTGCTGCACACAACGCTTAATTACAAAACGGTAAAAACACAAGAAAAGCATAAGAAACACTCGTGAATCCGCGAGTACTGTTTATCAATTTGCGCGTGCGCGAAAAACTGTGGCCGTCGCAACCATAGTGCGCATGTGCGAGTCGAGCGTTTTCAAATCACCCCGGTTTCAAGTGTTTACACGAAAACGCAAGCCGGTGCGTTTCTGAAACGCTCCACTCTGGACCCCGTTTCTGAGGTGCCGTTTACACGAAGCCGTTTTCACTGGAAACGGTGTCGTTTTGATGCGTTTCAGCCTTTCGTTTACACGATGGCGTTTCAGAAACGATCCGCGTTTACACGAGGACATGTGAAACGATGAAAACGATGTAGTTCTCATGCCAGGCCACAAGTTGGCGTTGGTTTTCTCTTTGCAAAGTTTGTTTATGCAAGACGCGCATGCGTGGAGTGACACAGTAGGTAGTGCGGCAAATTGTTCATTACTTACAAAACGGCCAATGTGAGAGGTTTTGTGTGGACCGATGATGAGGTTGGATCGCTGCTGCACACAACGCTGAATTACAAAACGGTAAAAACACAGGAAAAGCATAAGAAGCACTCGTGAATCCGCGAGTACTGTTTATCAGTTTGCGCGTGCGCGAAAAACTGTGGCCGTCGCAACCATAGTGCGCATGTGCGACTCATCCCGGTTTCAAGTGTTTACACGAAAACGCAAGCCGGTGCGTTTCTGAAACGCTCCACTCTGGACCCCGTTTCTGAAACACATCGTTTTCACTCTGTTGTCGTGTAAACAGAAGGGCGAAACGCATCAAAACGACACCGTTGTCGTGTAAACGCAAGGCCGAAACGCATCAAAATGACACCGTTTCAAAATGAAAACGGTCTCGTGTAAACGGCACCTGAAACACATCGTTTTCACTCCGTTGTCGTGTAAACAGAAGGGCGAAACGCATCAAAACGACACCGTTTCAAAATGAAAACGGTCTCGTGTAAACGGCACCTGAGACTGCTGTGGCAGCTAATGAACTTGGGTCACTGTTCCTGTTTGTGGTTGGCTTGTCTTTTATGTTAATTAAGCTGCATTCCTAGGGTTGAGCAGCATATGGAACACCTGAACTGCAAGTGCAGACTTTTGAACAGTACTATATATAATAACTTATGCATGTGGATCTAAAAAAAGTTTGAAATTTTCTAAATGTTACAAACAATAAAATTAATCAGCAATGTCTATATTAAAACGGACCCTCTGTTCAGAAGAGTTATCTGTTATTAACTCAAATTCCCATAAGGCGTCACGGTTTGCAACGTCATTAATGTGCGCAGAGCTGAGGTGGCGTTTGAGAGGAGGTAAACAAATCGAATTATTAGTCAAAGATTTAATGCCTAAAATGCTATCGAAATAAATGACGAATTTTTATGACGTTTTTTGTGTTTTTACCGTTTGTTTCTAATCTTATTTTCTGTCTGCTGTATATTTTTTTTCGCTTGTAGCTTAAAGGCTGACACGTTGCTATTGCAGTGTGCTAAAGCTAAGCTAATTCAGGTTCTGTCAGGTTCTCTCGTTGCTCCCCTGAAATCCTGTCGGCAGTTTTCATCATGACCAAACTCCTGCAGTGGCTGTTCGGTGTGTCGCTGCTGGGCGCACTTTGGGCTTTGGTCACTTTCGACCTGTTGGACCTGAGCCTCCCGCAGACTTACAGAGAGGTCGCCTGGCCGATGCCTTTTTATCTGCTGGTTTCGTTTGGCTGCTACTCCCTAGCCACTGTGGGATACAGGGTGGCCACTTTCAATGACTGTGAGGAGGCGGCGAAAGAGCTACAAGAACAGATAAAAGAAGCTAAAGGGGACTTGAGGAGAAAAGGTTTAAAAATATAGAGCCTAAAAATGTGATTATGTGGAAACCTTTGTGACTGAGAGCAGGAAACCGTGCACTGTTATCTCACACACACACACACCAGCGTCTATTCCTAAAAAGGGGACTTGCTTAGGCTGTGTGAAAAGTGTTTGATGAAACTGACCCACGAACTGACAACCTCTTCATCGTTTTGAGCAGACATCATCCTGAACATCATCCACGATCATACTTTGTCAAGTGGCTATTTATCCATAATGTTTCAGAAAAGGAAAGATCCACACTGCTACCTTTTCATTTTAAAATGTGTAACTTTTACTGCACATGTGGCATCCACGTTACCTCACCATCTTAGGACTCTTAGTTTAAAAATTGCTGGACAGGCATAAACATTTTGGAAATGATGACAGAGAAGCCAGCACTTGCTTTCTGATTGGGCCACAAAAATTAATCCAAAACATATCAAGGCTTGAATACTTTCTTCAAAGCCTTGACTTCCTGAATAGTGCCCTGACTTCCTTATGCTTTTGTGTTATGTTCAGTCACACTTACATTTGACCATGGGTCCAACTAAAGAAATCTTTGGTCTTTTTGCCATTGTCATTGTTCCTCTGCAGTATTTTCAACCTTCTGATTGGTGCCCTTGCCCAGTGTGTGTAAATGGTAATGTAATGTTGTGATTTTCATTTACAGGCATTTAATGTAGGCAAAGATCATTTCTGAAACTGGGTGTTTTCCTGGGGTAATGCATAAATGGCAAAAAAGGGTTTTCTAGCAGAGTCCATGTCCAGTCTAATTTTTGCTCTAATCTGTTTGTAATACATTGTTTGACTGATTAGATTTTCTTTCTGGTGTAAGATGTGCTAAACAGTGAACACACGTGGTGTCTTTTGCTGTTAACATTTGCTTTCATGTTACTTTTTATGCTAAATTATCATCTGTACCTAGTTGCTGTTCACTGAAATGCCAACAAACGGTCACATCGCAACAGTCTGATTAAAGACGGCTTCCACTGGAAAATCTCAGATGCTTTCAATCAGCCTCGGCTCCAAAGTAGCGCAACATATGCTGGACCATGTTGTGTGTGTCTGGAGATTGTTGCCTGTCACTGTAGGAGGTCTAGATTTTATCTGTAAGGGAATGTACATTCCATTGTCCAGTTTGAGACATGTACCCTGAAGGTATTGCTGAGAATTAAATCTATTTTCCTCAGTTTTTTTCTGTCTATAAATGTGAGTATCTTTGTGGGTTTGAATGGGTATGTGCATGAGTCCTTTTGAGTATGATGCATTCCTTATATATGCATAAGCCATCTAGCCTGGGGGCTTTATATCAACTGCTCAATGCCTCCCTCTGTGTGAAAGACAGATCTGTATCCGTCTGTCGTAGTTAATGACGAAGTATACGCTACATGGCATTTCCATTTCTTCCCACACAGAAGTTTGGTTCATAAATCGGAAAAAAGTAAGCAAAGTCTGTAGTTCTGAAGTAAATGTGATGTTGGCAGTTACTGTTCTTTTTTGAGAGCTTTAAAAAGGCTGCCTCTGCTCATTTCCAGTGAGTGCCTGCTGCGCATAAACAAAGCGTAGCTTGGCCAAAGACATCATTATAGTGCTTCAAAAGCTCCCATAACTTCTGAACGAATGCAACAGAGTTGGCAGTTCTCTTTGTGCAGGCTCTGCCTGTTGTGCTGTTTGGCTGCAGCCCCATCATGCCTTGCAACATCACCCCCACCCCCAATGTCTGCAAGCTGTTGCTAGAGCAGACTGGATGAAAGACAACCTCTCATTTACCAGAAAATCTTCTACTTTGGCAAATACACCAAAGGCTTCCCTCTGTATGCAGTTATGTTCTTACTCGTAGCCACATGTACAGTAGTTGATCACTTTCCTTTGTTTTCACTCTTCCCAAATCCAACATTTAGGACAAGGGTTGTTGAGACAATACCTTAAAATAGGCCAAAGATATTACATATTAAAACAGTGCTGGCAGTTTTGTACTATTTATTTTTCATCCCTTCTTTAAAACATACAAAAGATAAGCTTCATTCCTGACTTTAGCATTTACATAACAGCAAATCTATGTAGGTGTAATCTGATTCAGAGACAGAGATGTTTATGAAAGCCACCCCAAATGACATAAAATACTTTAATGCTCTTTTATAAATCTCCATGCATTTCATTTGTCCTGAATGTGAGGAGATTACCATCAAAACTGCTGCTGTTTGTGTTTAAGTGGCCGTGTTCACAGGAGAGGATGCACCTGATAGAGTAAAGTAACATGACGCACTGAGCTAAATCCATAATAATGATTGCACAGTAATTCATTTTATCTGTCTGCATATTCTTTTGGCTTAGAGGTGAGAGCTTTGCTCCTCTCGTGAGAAATATGTGGAGCGCCTCCTTTGCATTTCAATTGACTTCTTAAAGATTCAGCTTTGTCAACTTTGAGAGCTGTTATTAGGGAGCACATTTTAGAGGAGCAGCAGTAACAGGCCTTAAATTGTTACCTGGGCTCTGCAGCTGCCAGATGACTGGAGGGGGGAAAAAAAGTGAAATCGAGAGCTGATTATCCTGTGTTGCTAGTCTGAAGTTGTGGCTCGAGTTCCTTTATTGCTCTTCAAGAGTTATCTTTTTCTTTTTTGTGTAAAACTACATATAATTTTATATTGTGCCCGATTTCCTGACTGCACTGCGGGTATACTGTAGGTCTAACAGGGGGAAATGAATATAGATGAAAAGCATCATGAAAATACAAACGACAAAAACAAAAAAACACTCAAGTTATGCCACAATTTTGACCATCATTCTGAATTAACAGCAGTAGAGGATAGACAAGCTCATCAGGAAAGCCAGCTCTGTCCTAGGATGTCCTCTCGACTCAGTGCAGGTGGTGGGAGACAGAAGGACTCTGACCAAAATAACATCACTGATGGACAAGGTCTCCCATCCCATGCATGAAACTGTTGCTGAGCTGGAGAGCTCCTTCAGTGACAGACTGCTGCATCCTAAATGCACAAAGGAGCGTTACCGCAGATCCTTCCTCCCAGCAGCTGTAAGACTTTATAACCATCACTGCTCCCAACAAAAACCACAATAACCTACACAATGTAGGATAATATATAATATACTGTAAATAGTCCGGCCTGTTAAGGTTCAACACACAGGCACATCATGTACATTGTATATAGTGTTATTATTAGTAGTATTAAGGTTAATCTTGTTTGTTGATTTTATATATATTCTTTTCTTAATAGTGTAAATTATTATATCTTTATTTATATTTATAATAACTGCGGCTGCTGTTACACCCAAATTTCCCCTCTGTGGGACAATAAAGGCTGTTTCTTCTTCTTCTTCTTCTTCTTCTTCTAGATCAAGCTGCTTTGGTGGGGATACACTGCTTCAAGTACCAGTATCACTTTTTAGCTTCATTCCCTGATAGCTCTGCTTTGTCGTGCTACAATTGCCTGTATTTTGTTTCCTATTTTTCCACGTATAAACATGACCTTAATAAGTTAAAATTTAGGCTTAATGTGATTTCCTATGTAATTTCCCTTTCTTAGCAGTAATAAGCTTTCTTTTATTGTTGAGGGAATCAAACCTTTGCATAGCCCTGTGCTCATATGATTTACATTAGCAGGTCTCTAAGTTAAAAGCTGACCTAAATTTGATCTGCAAAGTCAGAAATTCAAAGTAGAGATTCTGCTTTTTCCACATTGAAGATACGAAGCTGGTTTGTCATGCATTATTTAAAGTAGCTACTCAGTCTTGTAATACAAAGTGGATCATTCTGTAGACTTGTTCACGTGTCAGAGTCCACTAAAATCTCTCAGTGATGTAATGTGAATAAGTGGAAAACTTAAAATCCTCTTGTTGCGGTTTTTGCACAGGTGATCTTTGGGGTAAGAGGCACTTTCCAGCTTTTCGTAATTGGTATTTCTGACAGTAACAGAGGCTGGGAAAGATGACAAAAGTGCACAGAGCGCTCTTCACCTTCTGCTCCAAAGTGGCAAGGTGAAAGGCATCAAAAAAATTGTATGAGAAGCCAAAGAAATTGGAGGAAACCTAATGGGGACTGAGACAGTCGGTGAGAGGGGCAGACCACGGGGTTGTGCCCACAGCATGGCCCCACTGAGACCTTGAGACACTATAAAAAACATTTCTAGAGACACTCTGTGACACTGCTGGGAGCAAATCCATTTCGACAGGCTGAGAACCAAGACTGAAAAATGATAGGTTATCATTTTTCTGCACAGAAAAGACTTCTTTTTCCCCACCCACACATTTCACAGCAAAACCTCAAACCCATCTAGAGACGGACAGAAAGAGAGATGGAAATGGAGTTATTGAGGCTCAGAGCTGAAAAAGATGGAGATTTGATACAGATACAGAAACTGTGAGCCGCAGTAATAACAGGATGAGAGTCACTTGGGGACAAATTGAAACAGGAGATAGATCCAGTGAGAGTGAGTGAATTAAAAGCGCAGAACAAAAGATGTGTGAAAGTAAGAATGAATAAAAAATGGGTGAAAATGACTAAGTTATGCAGACAGGAAACCAAAGCATGAGCTGGAACAAAACAGATGACCCTGGCAGCGGTGACAGAGAGTGTATGACAGAGCTTTTCGGGAAGAGAAGACCACACCCCAACCGCCACGGATGGCAGGGGACCAAAATGTGTCTCAACTGGTCCTGAGACGCCAGCGTATTCTGTCTAACAAAGGTGTTTTCTTCCTACCAGCCCTATCAGTGTCATCTCACTGTCAGCTAATGCTTTTATTGGCACTAAAACAGAAAAGAGAATAAAGGCGCTTCAAACAATGCTGCTGCATTAAAAATACATTTAATCCCAATATGAAGTGCATCATTACTGCATAAAAAGAAGGTGAACAGTGCTTAAAAAGTCACTCATGGGTCAGCTTATTGTTCTTTGACTGCTCGTGAGCAGCTGCTTTCATACTTACAGGACACTGGGTTGCCAATCTAGGGCAGCATGAAAGCTTATAAATGCTGCAAATAGATACAATAACATTAGGTAACCTCCCAGAGGTCCTGTAAGCTAGATACTCCTGGCTCTTGTTAGAAGTAACATACGCTAGCAGGCAGACAGGGACGGATCATCGTGCGTCCTGCTGATAGGAGGCTCGACTCAGCCCAGAGATGCAGAGCTAGACCATGTGGCCATGCCAAGCCTGCTCTGAATTGTGTCTTCCAGGACCTCCACCCAGGTTTTAGTGTTGCACACTGCTGGCAAGCCTGAGCTCTGTTACAGATACAGTCCATTTCACTTTTCTTTTCTACTTAAAAAGAAATATTTGAATCAGTCGCACCATGTTATGCCTCTTGTGTGCTGCCATTATATTGGCAGCGTTAGATATTTGAGTCACATGGCATCGAGTGTTTATCTTTCAGAAATATTGTCTGTGATTTCTTTTAATTCAAAACTAACAATCTGCTGCTGCACTCGTGGGCTGGTGAGGCTGAGCTTACTCACAGCAGCGGTTTGAATTAAATAGTAACTCATATAAGATTGCTGTGTGCTTATGTTTGTTAATTAACATTAAACACAAAATACATTAAAGTCATTAGTCTTGCAGATGTTTTTTTTCTAATCCAAAAGTACAAGACAAATTAAAACTATGACCTACGGATGATACTAGAGGAAAAGTTATGACTTCAGTCATTATGATTCATCCTCTGGGTGAGAATTCATTTAGCTGTGAACTATTACATACTAATTCAGAGCATTATCATCCTTTCAGTCCCCACTGCTGGTTTCACGAAAAATACCGATTGCTTAATTACACCTACCACAGTTTGAGAAATGCAATTTATTGGAGACAGTTTTTTTATTTTTTAATCCAGATGTTTAGAACAGTCTGAGGACATTATAACACACACAATAAAAATTGGATTGATCTTTTAATCTTTTGATAGTTTAATCTTTTATTTTTAATGATTCCTGGCTCTGTGACTGGAATCTAATGGGAGAGGTCCCAAACTGGGCCCATTGCATATCCTATTGAGGTTTTGTAATCATATGACTGCTAACCACGGGATTTTAATTTGTCTGCAATTTTGGACATGTGACAGTCATGGTGATATTGTTGGGGCAAGGCCTAGACAGGCCTAGAGACCAGTCTGCAACCATCTGGCAACCACCGGCTGCTAGGGAAAAATGAGTATTATATTTTTATACTTATTTATCCTTTTGACCTGTATGGTTGTTTTCTGTTTCTGTGTATATTTGTCATGCCCAGGACACAGTTGAAAAAGAGATTTTAATCTCAGTGTGTTTTTTTTTCTGGTTAAATGAAGGTAAAATAAAAGAATAAAAAAATTCCCCTGACAGGTTGGTATGTCGCTTGTGGAGGCCGCTGCCTGTCACTGGGTAAAACTGGTCACAAAGAGGGTGCTACACCAAAGGCCTACTTGCTTTGGTTGCCAGTAAATTGCCGTGGTTACCCGTAGTTTGCAAGGAAGACACCGACTTATCTGCAAACAGTTGCTAACTACTCTCCGAGCTGTAGTGAAACTGTGGAAAGTCCCATGTAAATCAGAAATGGAAGCCATTTGCCTTCATAGTAAAGGCTAACAGCTGGATGCAGCACCAAGGCACAGCTTTTACTTTGATGGAAAATGGTTTCCATCTTTGGTTTACGTTGTACTTTTCAAAGTCTCTCTACTGCATGGCATTTGCAGACAAGTTCGGCCACTTCCATGCAAACTACGGCTGACCGCCTACCTCCAGGGACAACTTGCAAACCAGTCAGGGGATACACATTTTGCCCAAGCAGCCTGTGGTGGTATCACGTCTAATATGTCAGACAACTCTAAAGCAATGTGCACATGATGTCACGTGGGAAACTATATCAAGGTATTCTCCATCTTCTTTTATCACAAGCTCCAGATCCAAAATCTTGATTCATTCTGCCCTTGCTGTCAGTGTTACTTTAGTTTTGTATTTTTGCATATTTTTCTTTTATTTGGTCTTTTTATTAAGTCAGTTACATTTTTATTGTTTATTGTTATATTAGTTCCAGTTTTTTTTTTATAACACTGTAATATGGGATAAAAGTGAGGGGCAAAATTCAAGAAGTGCAGAATGGGTAATATCACAACACTTTGTGAAGGCAGTTCACTTTCAGTAATGTAGACAGCCCAGTCTGAGTAAAAATATGGAATGAAGCTTCCAAATGCTTGTTGTGTTGACAAATTTGACTAAACTGAATATTGAACAGCTGATTTGTTTCAGTTAGTTTTCTTTTTTTCTGGTCTAGTTTTGATTTCTGTAAACTAAAAGGTGTTGACGCACCTTCTTTTAGTTTAGTTTTAGTTGCTTCTATTTAATGTTTCTGAACTGTGAGTGGGCTTTAAAATCCATGCAGTTTCTTTTCTCCTGAGTCTGTAAAGTTATTATTCCTGTTGTTTGTGCTACACTGACTCACCTTAACATTTCTTGTAGCATTTAAAGGTTTCACACTTGCTGTTCACGTTTACTTAAGTTGGTATGCTTAACGAGTAAGTAAATAAAAAGGATTGTTTCCTCTTGACAAGCTTTTACTCACTGGAGCCTCTTCTAGGGGTCGGGCGGTTAAGGGGCCTGTCCGACGCCCTTAATTTACGGCCATGTCTTTGAAAACATTGGGGAGTTGGGAGGTTGTGGCACCAGTGTTTGGTGCTACAGCTGTTTTTACTGTCACGGCCATAAAGCTCCCCTGGGAAGGGTGAGACAAGAGAAGGAGAGATGAGAACAATGGCTCGTCATACAGCTTGCAGACACGCAAACTATCATGGTTCGGAGAGGAGGAGGAGGAGTGTTGATACTGGGACTGAGTGTGGAAACTCACCATACGGTTGAAATAAAGATAGCAGAGGGGTCACTAAGATGTATTCAATCTTCCTGCCAAAAGACAATGCTAATGGTAATAACAAACAGACTGCACCTCATTTTTCTTTTATCTCATTTGCAGCTTTTCCTGTCTCTGACTATCTTAGCCTTGATTCTATTTGTCTCCTGTCACATTAGTTTGTCTAAGCCATTATCTGTGATATCTGCTGCTCTGGAGATCTTCCCGGTGTAATCAAAAGGCAAAGTGGGTTGTTTTCCTGAAAGCTTTTTAGCAAAAAAAAAAAAAAAAAATCCCCTTCATTTAAATTTAAGATATATTTTTCTTTTGATTGATACTGGAAAACTGGATTGTTGATTCTTTTTTATGCATCTATCCAATAGCGGCTGTTGAATGCTGAGAAATACATGCCGTACATGGTCGAGGAATTGTACAAGCCCCAGTTGTACAACTAGATGCCATCTGTCATCTGAGTATGTTTTACTCCACTTACTGTGTGAAAGAGTGCAGCCAAGGAGGAAGCTACGTGTCACTATAACTTTGTCTCAGATGTTTTACTGTTTTACAGTATTGAAAATAAGTCTTTTCTGCAGGTACAATTATGTTGTTACTTGTGGTGCAGATGGTCTTCAGTTATCTGCACGATGGGTGATAGAAAGACAAACATCCTGACATTCCCTTCCTGTGCACAGTCAGCTGATATCAGTTCATGTGCAGGGAGGAGGAAGATGTTGAGTGTTCTGCAACTTTTGAGGAGTGGAGGAGTGTGGTCATTGTTTTTAACTACACAAAAGGACAAGAACGAGATGGTAAAGTGCAAACTGCCTCTGGGGCAGAAACAGCTGTATTATATTGCCAACACAACAAGGGCTTTTCACAAACATCTGCACAGACAGCATGCTAACACAAAGCTAGTAAAGAACCCAAAATTATGCTAAAGCTGAGTGCATGCTGACCACAGCCCAGGAGCCAGAGCCTGATCTTTCACAGGTAACAAAGGCAGTGATAAGCAGTCAGACTTGCAGCATTGTAGCCTCTATTTCTACCTGTACTATATATATATATAATAACTCAGGAGCTTATGCTGGTGTGCAGACTTCTTTTTCCTTTTGCTTGTTTGTTGGCCTGGCACCCAGTTTCCCCCTTATTTTGGATTGTGCGTGTCTTCATCTCTATTTATACTGTTAACAGGCAATTATGAGACAGTGTGTTTCAGCCCATGTTATGGAGTAATGAGCAAATAATGTAACGAGTGCTGTAACAAATTACCTTCTCTGGGGAATTAAGTAACATTTTATGTTACCTGGCCTTTATACTTCAAATATAAATTAACAGTTTTTTTTTTTTTCTCTATAATTTGGCATCTTATATTTTTGGTATAGTGATGTTCATTAGCATGTGCTGTCCCTCTGAAATAAATAAATAAATGAAGAGAGGAAGAATGTAATGCATTACTTTTTGAGTAACCGCCCCAACACTGCTTATTGGTAAGTGAAGTCCTGATTTGAAGCCTGGAGCTTCGCCATTTCCGCCATCACCATCTTGGTGTTTTGACACCAGATGTGGTGAGCGAGAGGACTGAGAAACGTGACCACCGACTCTAATGGCCATAATTACAAAAATATATAGAATGTCAGCCATTAGTGCTAGCCCTCAGCCTGGCAGTAGATAGCACAAAAATCTACTTGTGAAAATGTTATTTTCAGTAAGACCAGAAACTAGCGACAGAGCAGTGGAACCGAGGCTCATATTCCCATAGACTTCTATAAAACCAGAAAACTTCTGGCAAACCAGAGGAGTCGCCCCCTGCTAGTATTTAGAAAGAATGCAGGTTTAAGGCCCTTCAGCTTTGGTCACCTTAAAGATATAATTTATTCTAACAGGGAGAAACATGGATGCCCCAGAATTAATGGCAAATAGCTGATGAATCAAAAGTAATTCTGATTAATCCATAAGTGACTACAAACTTTTGTACTAACAAAATCCTATGCTAATGCATCCAATAACTGTTAAATATCAAAGGATCAAAGAGGTGGGCCAGCACTAGAGCCATCGTTAAAAATAATCACAAGAAAGCTATTCTGGTTTTCTCAAAAACATCTTTTTTTTTTTTTATTTCACATGAAAAGTTTTCACATTTATCATATTTATCAAACAGGCTTTTTATATAATCTATAATATATTTATATATACACATAATATACATTTCTCTTACTTACACATGTACAAAATTAGGTAACAAGAATTCAGATTAAAAAAAAAAAAAAGACTGACTTCAATGGTAGTCATACACTGTTGTGCTTTGTTGAATCAAGCCAGCCTGTCAGATGAAGATGTGCTTGGCAACTCTGTTTGGTGCTGTGTCTCGTCTGTTGTGAACTGGTGAATATTATTATTATTATTTTTTTAAATGCTCTAAAACTAAATAGCTGATTACCCCACTTTGTGTCTGAGTATATGCTTGCTTTCCAGTCATAGCAGAAAGCACCCTGACACACAGGGGTGAGTCCTGCACTAAAAAAAAAAAAAAAAGAAGAAAGATTTAATACCAGCTCTTTGTGCCAGACAGTTTTAACCATTACAGGGGCGAGATCCAACAAACAGAGAAGTCCAGCCTCTCTGCAATACACACAACATCTCAGTGTTTCTTTTGGCAGAAAAAAAACCAAAACATTTTGTCTCAACATGCTTTCAATCAAACGCTGCACAGCTTACACACATTCTCCTGTTCTCAATTAAACGCGCACATATTGCGTTTCACACAAGTAATACCTCCACCAGCCCCACCCCACCCCACCCCGTCGGCAACAGTAAACATTTCATTTTGTGAGCACATGGTATATACAGTAAAACTTCTCAGCTGCAAATGTTATAAATTATCTTCACAGAATGTACACGTAGCATGATTGTACGTAGTGTGTTTCCATGTCTTACAGAGCATCTGATGACTCTGTGTGTGTGTGTGTGTGTGTGTGTGTGTGTGTGTGTGTGTGTGTGTGTGTGTGTGTGTGTGTGTACGTGTTTAGCACTGTTGTGGAGTGCATGCTGATGTGCAGCATTAGTGCTACAGTATATAAGCACATGGTCTGCGAAGGAATGGTGGTCATGAGAACAACTCGTGTCTGTTAATGCTACATTTAGAGACCGTAATCACCCGGGACAGCAAGGTCACGCAATACCGTTACAATAACAATACAACAAATAGTACACAGTACTCAAGGGTGGAATAGTGTACAAGTTGAAGAGATGACTGATCTTTGGCTCAAAAGGTATGAGATTACTTTTCCAGTTAAATGCAGTTTTTGTTTTCTTCCCTCCATCTCATTATAAAATTTAAAGTTGGTCGAGTTGGTGTCGTAGCTCCTGATTGTTCTTCAGACACTTCAGGTTCCTCTTCAACTTCTTTCTACTTTCTTGCAGGGAAGTCCTCCATAAAGGTTAGTTTGTTGGAGAGCCCCAAAAAGCACAAATCAAGGAGAGCTTTGTCTTTCCAGAAAAATACTGTCATCTTTTGAAAAAAAAATAAAATAAGACTAAGCACAAATACTTGTCTTAAATGCTCAAAGTTGCTCAGCACATGTTGTGCAAGCGAGTCCATCTGTACTCTGCAAGCTTCAAAAGTCTCTCCCTGTGGCCAGCACTGGGCATGGATTTTTTTTTTTTTTAGTCAGTGGTTTCCAACCCCACGGACTGTCTTCATTGTAGTCCTTGGAAAAAGGAAAAAAAAAAAAATCTGCCAACAGAACTCCTTTTTATGTACTCTCAGTGCAACAAAAGCAGTAATGAAAATGGGACTAGCACTGAGAGGACTGAGAGGGATGTAGCTGCCACTGCAGAGTTTGTCCGTACACTCTTCTGAACATCTGGCAGGATAACCACTGGGTCATCTGCTTGAGAACAGGAGACAAAGAAAACACATTAGTACCATAAATTTACATAAATCCCAAATGTACTTGGATTGTTTTAGGGTCAGGGATAATTAGCTAGGACACAGGGTTGGGCTACATACCTGCAGGCAACCTGTTGGAGGGGTTGTGAACCCCACCACCGGCTCCAACTCCAGTCCCACCTGTGCCCCCTTTAGCCACTCTGGCCTCTTGAGAACCTGGAAAGAAAAGAAAAAAAGCCATCAATCGATCTGTCTTGCACTAGCCTAACACGACTATTAGAGGTGACTGTACTACTCTCTTTTCATCCAAGAGGGTGGTCAAACTCACCATCTGCGGCTACAACGTCCACCCTGAGCCTCAGGCACTCTTGGCCATGGTGGTGTAAAGGCTTGGCTGCAGGGAAGAAGAAAGAAACAAAACAGGTATTAACATCCTGAGTAATACACTTATCCTCTCCTGGCCCCTTAATCCACCTTCATGCATGCCCGCATACAAACTGACACACAAACCCTTGGCAACAGAGAAACACAGGTACAAAGCCCTGGGAAGCCATCTGTGATCAGGCAAAGTGTGTCTTGTCCTGCCGTTTATCTAATTACAACCATGGCCAGGGTGACAACATTGCCTGTGCTTTGTGGTCAGTTTATAGCAAGGCTAGTATGGCATAAAACATGTTGTGAAGGGAAACTGCAGCTCATCACAGCTGGTACAAACGTGCAAACACTGCCCTAGTCACACTTTGTTATAAAGGTAAGATTTCAACCAAACTAAAGTATCTCAGGGATAATTAGATGGACTGACATTTCTGATTCCCGGGCAATGAAATGCAATTAATTTATGATTAGTATAATTAACAAATGTGTTTATAAGTGAAATGTCTCAAAAACTTGCCAAAAAAAATAAAAAATCCAGGTATTCGTATTTATTTTAGCATGAATTATGATAACTTTAGGTGCCAGGCTAAGATGCTAAACATGGTAAACTGTTAATATGACCTGTTGCAATTTAGCACTAAGCACAGCATGGCTACATGGCTACAGGCTCCTACTGTTATTAGAAAACAAGTTTAACTAGGAAATGGTGACTAGTCTGACAGAAAGCTCTGGTGACACTTACAGATGTAGTAGTAGCTTTCTCCTTGGCGAAACTCTTTTCCCAGAGTAAAAGGAGTAAAACGCTGGAATTTTTCAGAGAATTTCTCAGGAGCGTGAGGGGCAAATGGATGACCGCACTCCCAGCGCATCTGGTCATATGATTGGGGCTTGCAGGTGTCGTAGTCCTCCCGCTCCACCATATAGAGCACGTATCGCTCGGCATCCAGCGATGGCACCTCACCCTGGGGGTAATGGGGGCAGATGATGTCCAGGTAGTCATTAAGCTTCACCTCCACAGCATAGTCATCCCGTTGAAACCTGTGGGGATGAGGCAGAGGAGGGAGGTTACGCAAGTGGCAGGAGACTGATAACCGTGCTTATAGCATCGGAGCAGTAATAAATATAACCCTCAAAACCTGTGATTATATATTGATCGGACACACGCCAGTGTACAACAGGGAAATCAGAAGAAAGACTGCGGGGTCTTGGAATGAGAGATAGTAGAAGAAAGAAAGAATGTTTGCGTGAGCGGATGTATATGTGCAATCGAGTGAAATGACGAGAAAAAAAAAACGCAACGAGGGGAAAAAAGTCATCTGCAGAGGACATGCACATAAATATGGATGAACGTGAGGCCAGTGGAGCTGATGCTGCGGTGTTGAGAGTTAGCACTGAGTGCACATTGATCCCGTGTCCCCCTGGAGTTGAATGATGTTTACAGAGAAACATTAGTAGTCAGTTAGCCCGTCAACACAGGAGATGAGTATTGACATCTGCAGGCCACACACACACACACACACACACACACACACACACACACACACACACACACACACACACACACACACACACACACACACACACACACACACACACAGGTAGAGCAGCAGAATACATAATGACAACAAAAACAAAGTAGAAACACATTTGAGTTTGCAAGAAATTGAGACAAGAATAGAAATAAAGGTAACATGCAACCCCATCTCAAAAACAATTAGGACAGAGGCAACAAAAGACCAGGAAAGTTCCTGGTTAGCTATCTGACAAGTAACTAGGTTAAATGTTAACAGGTAATTGGCAAGATCATCTCAGAGAGGCTGGGTCTTCCATAGGATAAGATGGACTGAGGGCAAGTGGAAAACTGCTGTGTAACGAATCAGTCTGAAATTCTTTAAGAAATCACGGATGTTGCTTCACCTCAGTTGATTCAGCACATGCTTCAAAAGTCAACATCTGTGACGGTCTGACGATGTGTTAGCACACACAGCAGGGGTAACCTAAAGATCTAGCAAAGCGCCAACAAGGCTGAACAATAAACACAGGTTTTAAAGAAACACATGCTCCCGTGTTCCTTTTCATGATAGGCCTTACTTATTTCAGCAAGAAAAACCACATTCTGTACATGTTCCAAAAAGCAGTTGTAAAAGAGTCAGGGGGGGCTAAAGGGAAAGCTTGTTATGTATTTTTGAATAAAAAATATATATATATATATATGGCAAAGGAGCCCCTGAATTGTTGAGCAGTTGGAAAAAAAACCCAAAACACTTAACGTGACTTCACAGATGATACGACACAGCAGTAGCAATAAAGACGCACCTGTTGCAACTTTTTCGAGGCATGTTGTTGGCATCAAATTCAAAATGAGCATATATATATGAAAACAACACAAAAACAATAAATTCTCCCAGTTTAGATAACTTCTATGCTGTTCCATTTTCAAAATAAATGTAGGTTGATTTACAAATCATTGCCGTAGCTTTTTATTTACATTTTACACGACACCCCAGGTTTTTTTGAGAACAGGGTTGTGTGTTTTAACCCATTCATTAGGGTCAGATAGATAGGCACAGATACAACACGAGTCTGGTGACAGTCTGTAACTGTCTTCCACCACACTCCCTCTCATTACAAATACAGATAGAGACAGTCAGACTGTCTGCCTCCCCTTCAACCCTCCCTTCACTCTTCCACCCTCTTTAGTTTACTTAAGGACCGTAGTACCCTTCCCATCTCCTCTTAAAGCTGGCTCAAAAAGCTGTGATTATTACATAGCGCTTAGACTACTTAAAGAACAATTTAGAATACTCTGGTGCAGTTTCATTTGGCTTTATCTAAAATGTCCATGATTCATTCACCCTCATGGGTGTACTATCAGAGATATTATGAGGTTGTCTCCAGGGAATTGTCACTAAAGGTATTTCAGCTTTGTCCCCTTCCCCTTGACTGACTTGAGTGCTCCAGGGGCGGCTCACAGCTAATGCTCTCTTCTCAGCCAAAGCCATCTATCACCAGCCTGAAGCGGTAGCTGACCACAAGCAACACACACACAAACTCACACTCACTTTGCAGTAATTCCCATCTATCAACGACCTAAAGCTGTAGCTACCTACTATTTACACCCACTGAACCCACACAGGCAGACACACATCTCCTCCCATGGTACGGAGCTCGATGCCTATCAGTTTACCGTCTCCTACTGTTCTGGATCACCAGGGGTTCCCTGAGAAGGGATGAAATTTGACAGACTTAAATATTTTCACAACACACAGGGCGAATGTGTGTGCAATATAGAGTTTTGTTGCTTTTGCAATCAATACACGCATGGTTTGTCAGACTTTCAACAGTACGCCCCCCAAAAAGAGGCAGCTAGGTGGCTGCTATTTAATCAGATCCACAGATCTCCAGGAGTTATGAGCTCTCAAAAGCCTGCGGGGTGTTAAACTGACACCTTTAGTATGAAAAAAGAAGAACCTCCCCAGTGATGGCATTTCTTTCCTAAAGTAAATTTTTCTTTTCAACTTCTGGCTTTTCTCATACATCCCCAACCCCACCCCTTTCTTCTCCTCCTTAAATGTAACAAGTAGCATTTGGGGAGTTTGGTTTTCTGTGACAAAGTCCATATGTGTGACTAACGATCAAAGTGCACAGTGACTGGCTCCAGTCGCTTGTTAGCTGGTGTTGTTGTTTGTTACCAGGGGTCTCCCTGGTACCCCCTGGTAAAAGGATAGACACAGTGGCTCCAAACTCTGGGCCCTGACTCCTGCTACCCCTCTGGCTCCCTTCCCCCGGCCCTTTGCCTCTCTCTCTCTCTCTGCCTGACTGCATGCCATCAATACTGATGGCCAGATAAGCCAGCGACACCATTACAACAGCAACACGGGCCCATTAGAAAACAAACATCTTTTTTAGTGGACCAGTGAAACTTCCATCTTGCCAACAAGTTCCAGCCAACTTTCAGTGGGGAGAGGAATAATTATAATTTTGCCATGGTCCAGGCAGCTTAGTGCTTATCTGCAGTTTGCCTGCCATGCTCTGTTTACCAGATTGCTGTTAAAGTGTTTTTTCCCCGTGCCACTTTCAATTCCAGTCGAATCGATAACACTATTGAACAAACACTGTTGTTCTCTGCTTTTGCCTGACAGACTTATCAGCCCTCTGCACACACTGAACACACACACACACTCACACACACACACCCCTACAGCCAATCCCTCTGTGACCCCTAGTCCTGATTACAAACTGGTTGTGGTATGGTCCCAATGTGTTCATCAGAAAGGGGGTTGAAGGAGGTGCAATTAAAACACAAAAAGGGTATTAAAGTTGCCCTAGAAGGGGGTAATTATGCCCTCCTGCTCCCCACTTCCCAGCCCCCGCAGGCTGAGAGTATTTGGGGTGTGGGGGTGGGTGAATAGACGTAGGCGAAGGGGGTGGGTCAAAGGGCTTGAATTGGGAATGGCTTTTGAAGTCTCTCCCAGTAAATGTTTCTATGTGGGTGCTACTGTCAGTCTATCAATGCCACTGTGTCATACAGTGTTTCTATTCACAGTGTGCCCGCACTGATGGAGCACTTCACTTAGCAGGGAGAACCATTGCTGAAAACGCACCAGGGGAGGCTGGCTAGCGCCTTTTATTAATGGCAAATAGTTTTAATTATCCTGCTGCCTTTTGTTCGCCTCTAACGCCTCAGCACTGAAACGTTCCACATCATCAGCTTAATTAACTGATTGGGGTAACACACTTCAAAGCGAGCTTCAGCCTCTGTGTCACACAGTTTAACTAACAAAGCCAAATCATGACACCTTCACTTTAGCAAACAAAATCCTCTCACTTTCTGTCTTCCCCAGTGTGTCCCTTGTCATTTCCCTCCTCCAGACTGTTTCTCTCTGTGTGTCAATAGGCTGTCTTGGTTTATTCCCATTGTTTTTCCCAGGATGCTTTCTTTTAATGACAGTGACACTCGAAGCCTCAGTAAAATTTACAGCGTGGTGTAGCTGTAGTACTCTCTACTTAAAGCTGATCTGTGGCGCTATGGCTGATATGCAGGAAGGATTGTGTGCAAGTGTCTGTCTCAGCCTGATACATTTAAATCTGGGACTGTTTATGTCTGAGTAGGTGTGTGCGTGTGTGTGTTGCTTCTTGGAGCGCTGGGGAATCTGGTAGTGTGTTTCAGTGATGATAAGGTGGATAATGATGAACAGCAATGATAGCAGCGAGGAGCAGTCAAGTGGTCAAATGTGCACACGTGAGCTCAATCTGGTGAAAAACAGTCTGCAGGCTGCTCCCTGCCACTCTTCCTCCTCTCCTAAGAAGGAATTCCTAATTTATTGGAACCTTTTCAGGATAATTCAGGAGTCTAATCTCTTCTTTAATCTCTCTGGGCAGCATTTTGCTTTCTTGTCTACCTCTATCCCCTTCTTTCATCCATCCATCACCCTCTCATCTCTGCGCTCTCTCACCCTGTGGAATGCCAGACCTCTGAGGCGAAGAGGCCTTGGCGTGGATCAAAGGTCGGACATTTGCCAAGTCAGCACCAGTCAGCAAATGGACAGTCAGCAAAGAAGCATTTTACTCTACAGATGGATAATGGGAATTACTCTCTGTAAAGATTCATTCAAATCTGTTCTAAGGTCCATAAAGGTCATTGTATGACAAACTACACAAATCTCACTACAGCTTCTAAAAAGAGGTCCTGCCTTCTTAACCTGTGGCGTCTCTCAGAGACTCATACAGTCGCCCTAACCACATAAACAAGATTATTTTCCGTAATGGATGACTGAACCGGAATGTGGGGACCACCTAATTGGCTCACCCAAGCCAGGATTATTGGGTGGAGCAGCGGCTAAACTGGGGTCCATTCATCAGCACCAGACCCTGCTTAATACAGGGGCTTAGACTGAACAGCGAGGCCCAGAGCAGGGAGTGATGGCTGGGGACAGAGTAAGGGGTGCAACAGGCAGGGTGGAGCTTTTTTTTTTTCCCCTCCCTCCCACCTCTATTGTTCTCTCATAGAGAAAGGGTATTACGGCTTTACACTGAAGATTTGGAGTTCAAAAGAGACACATTGTCTGTGTATAGCTATATGTGTGTGTGGGTGTGCGCAAAATGTGTCCATGCAAAATGGGAACCAAGAGGTGGTAACAGAATGCTGGAAGACACTGGACACAAGGGAGTAGTTTCTTTCAAGATAAATCCATTAAAACCACATGACTCCATGACAGGTGAAGCCTTTCTGAGACCTAACCTTAGCTGAGTTAAGGAGGACTGTTTAATGTTATTGCTCGAATTCTTCTTGTTTCATCTATCTGCCTACCTATTCATCCATCAACGTCAGGGTCCCCTCCCACTCTCTGTCTGTCCCTCAACACTCAATAAGCAAACCAGATCATAGTGTCAACTCTGTCACTCCCCCACTCAGACTTGCTGCACCAATCACAGCCTCTTCTGGTGGTATTCCAACTATGCAACTCTCTGACCCACCGTTTGCATAGCCAAGCACAATGTGATGCGGGTATGCAGAGGTCATTATAGAAACAAATATGCTCCAACCCTGTTAACATAATATTCCAGCCTTCATTCTTTGCACCGCACAACTTTTCATCATCCATCTCAATCAGCTTTCTCTCGTCTGTCATTCAGCCTTTGTCCGTCCGGTTCATTGGTCATTCTGCCAGCGTTCTTTGCTGACCTAGCTGAGCTCCTTTTTGCCACCCAGTGAAGAGACAAAGCTTTAAGTTCAGCAGAGAAATAATTGGCTGACTTCACTGCACTAAGGAGGGTTAGATGAATACATATGCTCTTTCCAACTGCCTTATACTGTCCCCTGAGCCATTTGTATCTTATAAGGGCCAAAGCAGAAAGGTCACCACTGACATCACATTTCTCAGCAGGCAAATATCTGTATAAGAAAATTGATTTTGCAAGATTGATTTCCACGAGAGAAAACTTTCATGCTTAGTGTTTTTTTTCCCTCTTGTAAACACAATCTCAAGATTGTACCTTAATGAATTCCACTGGGAATTTAACAATACGTGAGTACGGGGAAAATCTTCTTTAATTAAGTGGTAGTTTTTGCTTATAGACATCTAGTAGAAATACTGGTAATATTACAACTGACCTGTAGGGGTAGCAATATTTGGTGTGCAGACATGTTTACACACTACATCTAAACTTTCAACAAACATAGCTAAAAAAAAAAAAAAAAAAAAACACAGTAAAAACAAAAAAGTTGCACAATAGCTGATATTTACACAACAAAACAAACACAATGGTTCATTTCATAGATAATATCTGACTTTTGCTGGCCAATTCTTCCTCAATCAAACACATCGTGCATTGAATGTCACCAGGAATTGACAAACAAGTCTGGAGGACACACACACACACACACACACACACACACACACACACACACACAAATAAAGTGCAAAGTCCATTTGTAATTGTACCATAATCATAAATCTGTGTACTAATGGAGCTTTTCTTCCTCTTTGGTTTTATGTGTGGACTGGACACTTATAAAGCAGCACAGATTGGAGGAGCATAGTGGGAAGGTGCAGGGGAAGTCTGGTGTGTAGATAAGGAAGAGGCACGAGGACGTACAGGGGGCAGAAACACTGCTGGGGTCGACCGGGGTGACTCTATCAGAGGAGAATCCCAAATAGAGACATACAGAGATCTGACAGCGGGGCAGGGACAGTAGGTAGATCCCAAATCATCCTTCAGGCTTGAAAGTTGAACATATACCTAATTAAACAATTAATCCCTGCACGGCTATTTACTCTCACACCTTTAATGCACCCATTCTCGTGTGAGCCTGGGAAATTCAATCAGTTCCTGCATTCAGACCTTTAAAGTCTTGCATGTGCTCGTGTGTGAGAAATGCATTGTTTATTGTGCAGACAGGATACGCGGTTTTCCCGGGAAAGACGTAGCCAGGAAGCGCAACACTTTGCAGGAGACACACAGCAGACAGCGTGCAGACTTCAGCAAAGACGACAGTACGCCTGCGGGAAGTTAAAACCTTTGGCCTGATTCACGATCTAGTACAGTCAATAAAACAAGCCCTCCTGCTTCTGACACTGCAAGAACAAGTGAGCGGGAAAAAAAGAAAAAGAAAAAAGAGACAACTTTTATCAATACAATTTCTGGGGTAAATTTTTATTATGATTGCAGACTGTAAAGATGGGAATCATCAACACACTTGAGTGATCACTGACCCCATAAAAGATGATTACCATCTGCTTGACAATCTCCAGTATTTTCCCCAGATTGAATGCACCAGACAGATTACAAAGATAGATTAAGAGTGGTGAGAGGGGAGGGGGACTGACACTTTGAGAGAAAGATGGAGATGGACCAGCCAAAGAGGGGGGAAGGATATTTGAGGGGGTTACAGCTGGATTAGGAAGTGAAGTATGAATTCTGGATGTTTATCAGGGACAAAAAACAAAAATTTTTTTATTCATATAAATTGGAAACGGCAAAAATCCCATATCTATTGCTCCCATCAAATCACACTGACAGACTAGCCAATCTTATCTTTCATCTCTCAAAAATGCATGCACCCACACAGACACTTACTTACTCCTACACGTACACTTGTTTTATTTTATTTTATTTTTTTTCCCCCTTCTGTTCCTCTCCTTTAATAATTTGAGCTCTCAGACGGGCTCCACCACTTCCACTGCTTTGCAAGATGCTCAAGAGGGGCAAGTTAAAAGGCTGAGAGGAGAGCAAAAACAGTTTTGCTGGGAAGACTGGAGTGGCTTTTCTTAAGGAAGTATAAGAAGGAAGCTTAAAAGGTAGAGAGCGTGGGGAGGGGTGTGTGTGTGAAGGAAAGGGCAAAGTGCCTTGTGACGGCTTGCTATGGGTGCCAAGAATGATTAAAAAAAAATTCCACACCTCTTACCATGCTTCCCTCCTTCTCCCCTTCTCTGAGAACCAGAGTTGGAGGTGAGGAAATAATAGACTGAAAAGGGACAGCTTGTAAAGTTGAGATAAAAGCTGGTGAAGGAGCGAAGGGGACCGAAAAGACAGGAGAGGGAAGAATGAGAGTTTCCCAGAGGCAGAGCCACGGCTGTGTGAAGAGGGGCTGGCCTGAGTGGCAGCCGGTATTCAGGGACCACCGACGTGACAGAATGACTGACAGATTGATAGAGGCCGTGCCACTTCATCACATAGTGAACTCTGACCCTCGATCAGTCACACCAGTTACTATTCTCTTTCTGTGGCCCACCGTGAAGAGCAAGCCCCAATTTGTATGGGGAGCATCACAAAACAGCCACACTGACCGGATAAAGACCAAGAAAATACTCCATGTGGGTGAAACATACCTTAAATAACTTTCATGTGAGCCAGCAGGAAACACATTCAGTTTAATGAAGCAATAGTAAGCTCAAACAACTTGGAAACACGGTTAAGCCGAAATCAAAGAGCTGTTCCGAACATCACTTCAGAATTATAACTTTTAATTAAAAGAGCTCTTTGAGATCAAACATGTGTATGAGCGTGCCATGAAACAGTTAACAGATTCACAAAGCCCACAGAACCAGGCTGAAAAGGAAACCTGGCCAAGAAGAGGGGGAGGGAGGTGCTGGAGAGAGGGAGAGACAGGTACAAAGCAGAGGAGGAGGTGGGGGTGGTGGTTGTGGAGGTGGAGGTGGTGGTGGTCTCATGCTCTGTCAGCAGGGAAAAGGGAGTAAGACGCACTGAAAGAGCAGATTATTGCCTCACATCGGAGTTGTAGAGTCCAGAAGGCACCTGGGCCGATGTCAACATCAATCCCAAGTGTGTGTGTGTGTGTGTGTGACTGGGTTAATGTGTAAGAGAGTGTGTGAGTCACTTGAATCTGGCGATGCCGTATATGTGAGTAAGCTTATGCACAGACACTCCCTTTACAAAAAACACACGCTGGCATGCCGGGACCAAAGCTGAACAGTGGTGAGCCTCTTTTTGGCAATCAAACCTGGCTGGTGATTAAACTGTTGCTAATCAAAAACAAAGGTCGCAAATATGCCAACAAGCAAAAAGGTCACACGCACACAAACACAACAATCACACAGTAGGAGATTTTTGCTTGTGCTGAAACATAAAAAGTAGGCCTTAAGGTACAGGCAGATACGACCTTAGAAGTCAGCAGGCCCCAAGGTGTGGACGCAAACATGCAGAAATCTGTGTTGGGCAGGGAAACTGTGCAAGTATGAGAGTGTGTGTACTGCTAAATCCCTTAACACACCCACTTGGGAAAAAAGGAAATGAGTCTACACCACATGGACTAAAGCGATCAGTCTCAGATCAATTTGATTAACGATCGTTTTCTGACCAGCTGGATGGAACAATTAACCTGGACCAACAAAAAGAAAACACGCTATCAAGTAACAGGTCAAAGGGGAGAGGAGATTGCTGGGAATGATGAAAAGTACTAAATAAAATCTCTGTGCTTTTTCTGCAAAAACAGGATTAAGAGTAGCCAAAGGGAGAGATTTAGCACAGTCATCTGGAAAAAATAGCTAGTGCAAAAAAAGACGGATTATCAGTATATATACAGGAATGATCACTGTCATTCCAGAGCAGGGACACAACAGAACGCCTTTCCATCTGGGACTTCATTCTGATTTCCTGTGAAGGGCTTTGTCGCTGTAATTATGGACTTTCTGAGAACAGCAACTGCTGTTGTTTTAACCACAGGGGAAATGAGGAGGGAGAAAGTGGTTGAACATAAGCTCGTGAAAGAACGTTTGAATATACAATAAGCGTTTGCCCACCAGAGACAAAGTGTGTGAGTCCACCACTGATTGATTCAGATGGAGTCAGTTGGTGTGACTGAACATGTTGTTTTGTGATTGAGGGACTGCCTGCCAGGAGTACCTGTTTGTACTTGCCCCAACCATGTGTATTTGTGTGGGGGTGCACGTAGAGTGCAAACTTCTTCGTACCCTGAGCCATGTCACCCCAACCATCATCAACCATAATTCTAATTGACCCCCACTTACTCCAAATGGCCCCTAACCCCGACAATTTGAGCTCCAATTTCTCCTCCCTGAGCAATCCATCTCTCTCCCACAGCGTGACCCACTGGGCAGGCCTCAAGTTACCTCCTCTGTCACTGTCATACACCATTATTACTCGTCTTACCACCTGAAATATGAACACCCCTATGTCTCTCTGACAGCAACGTAAGAACTCAAGTGATATCTCTTGATTTAGGAGATATGGCAACCTCCCACTCCACTCAGAGGTTAGGACTCTCTGTCAGATCGGGAGGATATTGCAACAGATCTTTCAACACATTCTGCTGTGAGTCAAGCCGGTGAACTCAACACAAAAAAATATAACCCTTGCTTGGGAATTTAAGCCAAACCCGGGTAGAAGTGCATGAATGCAGACATAAGAGAAGTTTACTGACATTTTTGCTGCTCACACACTCACATTACAAAAACGTTGTATCCACATGCTGACATGCAGGCAAGATAAGAGAAGCAGTATTCATAGAGTAAATGTCCTAAAGTGAAAAAACTCAGAAACCTGCTGCTTCCTGTCCACAACCCTCATGCATTTACATTTAAAGCAGCTTTCTTCCCTACTAAGCATGAACTATTTAACTATCTCAATGTCAGCTCACAAAGATAAACAGATGACATAACCTGGTGTAACTAATGCTGCAGCGCAGGTAGGCTACACAGATTCCCGAAAAGGATTAAATCTGGACAGCTTAAACAAAGAATTACAGGTAAACAACACCGTGATAACAGGTTAGAGCTCAGAAAGCGGAGAAGAGGGAGGGCGCAAAGAGACTCCTAACTGTCCTGCATTATCATGACAACAGCAGACAGTCGATTCTATCAGAGCCTCATCACAAGCAGCTCGTTGAATATACATGAGCTGCAAGTATTCAACATGCATCTGAATATAATGATAATGGCTTTGTCAGCACTTCAAATTGGATTAAAAGTATGGTTGATAGCAAAAACAATCCGTTGGGTAAACTGATTAAGAACCAAGAGTGTGTAAGAATGAGTTGAAGTGCACTAAATTAGCGCAGATGAAAATATATTTACTTTGGGTTCGTGCTGTTCCAGTAGATACTGTGTCGCTCCGCTGAAGCAAACCAGGCGCAGACGCTCCAAACGAAGCCCACAATCCAAACCAAATCCATGGTGGAGAGCAGTGAAGGCGTGCAGAGACGGAACACAACTCAGGTAGGTTGTGCACAAAAAAAAAAGGAAAAAAAAAAAAAAAACTAAAAGTTTACCGAAGGGAGCGTGTCCGCGCACCAATTAATTAAAAAAAACTTCACACGCGCAGTAGATTTGAAAGAAAGAAACGTGTGTATTTATGAAGGAATTAAAAAAAAAAAAAAGTAACTGTAGGGAGACCGAGATTACTCGACAAATCCGTAGTGAATGAGAGGTTGAGCTGCGTGGAGATTGATTTTGTGAAACGCCCACAGCCGCGAGCCACGCCTCCTGTGCCAGAGGAGACCAATCAGAAGGTTGTCCGAGAGAAGCGAGCTGCACAGGTTTCTCTGCAAGTTTGTGTGCTTTTTTTTTTTTTTTTTTTTTTTTTTTTTAATGTTGTGCACAGCTCCGGCGTGTACAGGGTGTCTGGATAAACACACCGAGGGTCTACTGCTATTTATATTCCAGAAATCTTAAATGTGAGTTTCCTGTAACTTTATTATGCTTCATATGTAAATAAATGTCATATTTTGCACATTTCGTGGTATCCACATTACTTTAATGCGACAGTTATACTCCGATTCATCTCTAAGTAATAGCACTAGTTATAAACTACCAGAAGTCACTGTTTTTGTTCTTGTACTGGTGTGTTATAGACATTTAGTAAAGCAGGAAAACGCATCCTTGAATATAGTTATATTTATAGCGGACTTGCAACATTATTTCAGTTGTTTAGACTTTCAACTTGGGATAACTTGAAAGCGTGAACAACACATTACACCATCAAATGCAGCTTAAATCCAAGGATTTAAGCAAGGATCCAGAAGATAATTTTGTATTTCACCGCATTCATTAATCAACCACTGAATGAGTTGAAATAGTAAAGTTTGTTTTCCTCCTAAGCCCTTATCTGTCACTGAATTGCTGAACTAGTTGAGCAACATCTGGTATGTTTGTACAGTGATTTTTCAAACTGAAGTTAGCAGATTTATCTCCAACGACTCTTTAGTATGATGACAGACATCAATGGTGACCGTGGCTATGTGATTCTTATTGTCTTATTGTTATTTAAATTTGTATGATAGGAAATGCAAAAAGAAAAAAAAATAGGAACCCCAAATTAACTTTGAATATGAAATGTTTTCAAACCTTGGAAGTCATATGACTAGTAAAGGGCTCTAGATGGTCACATACAAAGACTGCAGAATTAATTGTAAGCATGTTACCCTCTTGCTCTCAGTTATGCTGCAAATCTTTATTCTCATTTTGTGTTCCATTGACATGGATAACCAGGACCGCAGGCTGCTTGTTCAGTGTAGTGAACCTTGTTGCCAGAAGGGGTTTTCAAGCCTGCTTCTTTGACTCCACGCTTTATTTGCTATGCCTGCTTAGCAGCATGACAACTTTCAAAAGGTATCACGATAAACATCAAAAATCTAAAAGTAAGTGGGGGGAAAAAGTGTAAACCGTTCTGGATAATGAATTCAGATGAGAGGATTAATTCCTTTTTTAGGACATAAATACGTTTCGGGGATGGGATCAGAAAAACTGCAGGAATTTGGCCCATTTTTAAGAAGGCAGAGGGTGCAGGATACACTCCTGATGTAACCAGAATGTAAGACCTAATCTGGAAGGTGTCTTATTCTACAGGATATAAGAGCAGACGAGTGAAATAAATGATTTCTTTCTTACAGCCCATTAGGCTCAATGCATCTGCTAGGCTAAGCTTTCAAGGTTTTCTGCTTGTGTTTAAACACGTCTCATACAGTTTGGCTTTAGCCACGAGAAAACGTGGAATTTTAGAAGGTTGTAGCTGACAGTTTAACAAGATAATTGATCTGCCAGGTAGACTGCTGAATGCAAATCAACAGTTTATTTGACAGTTTAATTGTCACGGTACAGCTACATCCCACTTATCTGGTGCTCCGAGCAGATTAAAGCAAACACTAATATCTATTTGCATCTTCTGTTAACCCAGGTCTGATTCTGCACTCTGTTGTCCTTCGTCTTGGAATAACCGCCAGTATGAGACACCCACGCTGCTATTTTGCTAAGAGGTTTACATAAACTCTTAGTATTATTTACTTTCTGTTGCAAAAGTCCCACATTCAAGAGGAGTCTTTTGTATATTACAGACATTGCATTCTGTGCTCGGAGCTTTTGAGTATTCACAATGCATTCTGTGTTTTAAAATTCTGTCCAAACAGGCAGACCATTTCATATCTAACAGAGCAAATACAGAAAGGCATATATACATGGTAATTGTGTGCTATTCAGTGTCAAGCAGGTCATCCAAAATAATGTGTTTTGTATTCATGAAGCGCGCTCATCCCAGTGGATCCATTTTTTGAGAGTCCGATTGTTTTCTCTGGCTCAATAGCAAGATAACAGGCTGAGAGGGACTGCAAACATAATTGTCATTTGCATTGCAATCAAAATTTGTTGTGGAAAACCTTCACAACCTCCACACCGACATTTATGTCAAAACTCTATCAGGACCTAAATGAGCAGACCTTTAATTTCATACCAACCTGAGTTTCTGAATGAGTAAATAGAAACATAGGGTAGAACAAAACTGCCGCTCAGCCCAGATATACGCATTTTATTGTATTTTTTTTTTTTTTTTAATTTAGCAGACAGTCAGGCGCACAAATGGATCTCTGCAGGCTTACATGTCCGCACAGACACAAACACAAACGCACGCACACACATAAACACAACCCTTTTCACCTCAAATCCTGACAGGATTTGCACCGAGCCTGTTCCGTGGCATGAAAATAAGATATAGGAAAATGATAGGGAGAACCGTTTTATGCAGGCATGGGAACTTGACTGTCCATAATTTGCTTTTTTTCGACCGTTTCAACCGGTGTAATTAGATGATGTCATAGAAATGCACTTTCCATGATCCCTAACAGATAAATCAAACCATCTTTTCTGCAAATGGATGAAAATTAAAATATATACCTTTTCAGGCAATCTATTTGAAGTTATGTCTGGAAAATGGCTTTTAACCTGTTTAACATGTTAGTCCACATCAGCCCGGGCAGCAGGTTTGAAAAGCTCTGCACCGAGTTGCTTCCTTTACTTCAGCAGGAGATCGTCTTCCTTTGCCTTCTTCACGCTCTCTTGCATGACCACTAAAGCATTTGGCCGCTTGTCTGTGAATATAAATGAGAGGTTTAATGACTGTCATAAAGTCCTCATCCCCAAACAACACCCAGCATCTATTTACATAAAGGGAATTGTGTTAATGTGAACTCTGGAGCAGCCCAGCAGTGCCCAGTCCACTGTGTGTCTCGGCCTCTTTGGTTTTTGTCCTCTATTGTTAGTCACTGCAGGAGTTGTTCCTGGACCTATGAGCTCTTTCTCTGCAGACAATGAAGTGAAGAGTTTCCTGTAATTAGCATTGCGCAGGTCTGCCTCCTCTTATGAAATTCTCTGTAAAGATAGCATAACCCTCCTCATTGCAGTATTTGCGTATGAAGAAGTTTGTTCTGCCTCCTCTGGAACAAATGATTTTTCCTTCAACTTTCCCCAGGCAACAGAAAGCAAAGCTAATGACTAGGTGGAGCAATTTTAAAGCAAAGCAATCAGTAAGTAACCTATAACATTGCAGCAAAGAAATGAAGTTGTACGTGCCAGTTCTTAATTAGCTATGGGTAATTATCAGAGGTAAATAAAGCGGCAGTTGATTATGCATAACCTTATCCAATGATCAATTTGCCGGAGGAAAGACTGGAGTTCAGGTAATACTATTAAGATGACATCTCAGTTAGTGGCCTTGCTGACAGCTGGTCAGTCAGTGTGCTTAGACATTCAGGAAAGCACCCACGCACACAGACACACAAATATGTATGCCTGCATACCCACCATCACAGAAGCGCACACTGAGAAACAAAGAGCAGCTGAGAAGGAGGTGGATGAGGAGGAGGAGGACTGAGGAGAAATGCAAACACAATGTTAGATAACAAGAGCGTAAGACCAAGAATGAAAGCTAAAATGAAGAGGCGTATGAGATGAGAGTGAGGGGCTTAAAAAAGATGTGCTTAAGAGGGACAATATGCAAAGTGAAAGGATGCAGGAGAAATTAAGAAAAAGGGGGACAAACCATAAGGCAGCAATAAACATGACTCTCCGATAAATGATGGAGGGAGACCTTTGGGCCAGCAATTAGCCAACATGTTACTTATACTGACCTGTAATTATGGCTGCCTCCCTTTGGGCAAACTGAAATTTTAAGGTGCAATGTATCATTTCCCTGAAACTGTCCAAAACTGGTAAATGGTGTCTGAGATATTGCAGGTGACTCACAGACAAACAAATGAACAATGCAGTTCCTACTCTGGGCAATGCAGAGTAATTCAGGAAAGGCTGACAGTGAGTGGATTTCCACCTCATTTGTTCCCTTCCAGTTGAGGCAGTGGGAAAACATTTAAAAAATCCTACTTGCCAGACAGCAATCTACAGGAAATTTAATAACAAGGAGAGATGTGAAGGAGGAAGGCTTAGAATCAAGGTGAAAAGAGACTTAATGTGTACACAGAAATATATCTGAGGCGAAAGTGAGTGCTGGGGAGAGGCGGAAGGAGGGACGGATGCCAAATGAATAAGAGGGGGCTGGCAAGAGGGTGAGAAAGATAGAAATAGACAGGAAACAAATAAGGACAGAGGGAGAGAGGAGAGGCAAAAGATGTAATAAGATCTTCAGATGAGGCATAAAATACGAATGCAGGGGAGACAGGGACACAGGATGGAATAGTGATGCTCAATTGATGGAAGAAAATAATAAATAGGAAGTGAGGAGAAGTAGGAGTATGATTTTCAAAAAGCAGAAATGGATGAATACCAAATTTAGTGGAGGAAATTTAGAGCAGAAAAGAGACATGTAAAGAAAGATGACAGAAAAAGGATGGAACAATGCCCAAACAGTATAATCTGACATTGAGAAAAACTAGAAAAACTATACTGGAATACACTAAGCTATATCTCTGGAAAGAAAAAATTTGGAGTGAAGAGAAGGATTGGCACAAAACAAAGACCAGAAATATTTAGAGCTAAGTGGTGTGAGAAAACAGGGGGGCTTGCATCAAAGTGGGCAGGTGGAAGAGGGTGAGAAAAACCTAAATTGAATAGTGGAATGCAAAAGTACTTCTTAGAGAGATACAGACAGATGCAGAGAGAAAAAGAGGGAGAGACTGACACTCAAATGTAAATAGGAAGAGGAGGATGAAAAAGCCGCACACTGGTGGATTCCTCAAAAGCCCCTTCAATATGTATGAGGGCAGTTCCATAGACTCTGGCAGCCACAAACAAGCGACAGAACAGAAAGGAGAGGAGTGCAGCAACGCAGGTTGTGCTGAAAGGAAAAGAGCTCTTCTCCTGTCAGCAGACTTTACAGTGTGTCCAGGGAGTCTGAGTCCAGAGAAAGGGGACCACCCAGAGGTTCTGTTTACCACCCCTACTTTTTCCTTGACACAACAGCACAACAGACTGAGAGTGTATGAGGGGCCAAGTGTGAATAAGCTGCCCAACAAATTACAATCAAAGCACAATTACCTTATTGCAATACATATGGGGCTGGGAGGAAAGCGAAACTGAAATCATATCGTAATCAACCCAGCACTGCACTTATAGAACAACATTTAAAAGGAAAAGCTCTAACAGTCTCACAGGGGCCAGCTGAGCACGTTTCCCTGGAGGAAACAAGGGGAGAGGAAGTTGAACAGAGATGACAAGGCTCGCAGAGCCACATTTTAGAGGAAGCTGTAGGCTACTGCACCTGATCCCAGAGTTAGTCATCCTAACTAAATTTTAGTGGGGACACTGTTATGCCTGAAGCTGCAAAAGCCATCTACATTTTCTCGTTATCCCCTGAAAAATGTTGAATTGAAAGGAATATGCTCTACCTTCCCCGGAACAACAGAGATCTGTCCAAAGTGCCCAGACCTTTCCAGCACCGACAGGCCCTCGGCAGCCTTGAAGGAAAGAAGAGATACTGGCAGCTGCCTATAATATGCCCAGAATAGTGCCATTCTGTCTATCACACGCTGATAGCAACAACAGTGACACTAGTGCTAACAAGAGGTTATACTTTACATGCACGTTCACACAACAACTGCAACTGAGTTGCTGCAGACTCCTGCTGACAGATGGGATGTAGTATTGATGCAACTTTCCAACTCTGAAGTTTCTTTTTTGCAGTTTGCTTGGCTGATAGAGTGGATGTAAAATTTAAAAAAAAAGGGGGGGGGGTGCACTGACAGAGCATTATATAATTAAAAATGGTTCAGGAGTTTACAGATGAAATATAGTAATAGACGGTGTGAAAAATTTGCAGCGCAGAGGTCGGAATGTATACACAGTGAGAGACAGTGTGGTAAATAGATGGCTCGGGGCTTTTCAGCTGAAACAAGATAGTGTGAAAAAAAAAAAGAACTGCCGCAGCTCCAGAGTCTGAGGGAGCACAGAGATAGTGGTAAATCTAGCTGACATGAATGGAGTGCCTGTGTGCATGCTGAAGATATGTTTACATAAGTCTGTTTATGAATGAGCAGAGGGAATGCATGTGTGGTCTACGGCTGCAAAGGAGGAACGGTCTAGGTCTTTGTCCAAGCGTGTTACTCTAAAAATCAGATTAATAGCAATTACTCCACCCTCCATTCAACAGGCACATGCTGCCACTCTGCTTTATCGCTCGAGGCAATTAGAAAGACTTTTACAGCCTCTGACCTTGCTTCCTTTTTTCCATATGAACCGTGGTCCCTTTGCCAGGGCACACTCTGCTAGACAAACCTATCTTTTTCTTAGTGCAGCATAAAGACTAAGGAAATGAATTTTATTGCCCCATTTTCCCTCCTTCTGCTTATTGACAAAGACACCACACTCACCCTCAGAGGCTTCAGCTATTCCATTACTTAAAGAGCAGAAGGGAAAATGAATTTTACAGCCCTTGGTCATATCTGTCTCCTCAGACACCTCGTGCCATCTGAAGTGGCACACTCCACCATTCTCACTCTCTCATTACTTAACACATAGATTGGAAATGAATTTTACTGCCTGCGCCCTTTCTTCTCTCCTCAGCACCATCCTGTACTCACTCATCCACGTTGCTCTTATTGTCTCTCTTCTTTGCAGCCTTATAAAGAAGGAGAAAATCAATTTTACAGCAGTCTCTACCCCATAAAGTGGCACACTTCAGATTTTTTCTTGTTTCTTGCTTTTCTACTTGTTAAAAAACGTGGGTCCAAAATCAATTTCTGGCCTCTGCTTCCATTTTATAGCCACAGGCTTTCTCTAAAGGAGCGGCACACTTCATCCTTCTGCTTCTGCACTGCTGCCTTCTCTGAAAGCCTCACAATGCATTAGCATACAGGTGGTGTCTTTTGTCTCCTTCTGAGACACACTTCTGTATATTGCCCATGTGCTCACTTTGAACGAATTGTAGTGAAAGGGCTTAGAGTATTAAAAGGTCACTTAAGATAACTGGGCCTTCTGTTACCACACAACCTTTGACACCTCCCATAGATAAAGTGAAGTCATTAGTCTGGGCTTTCCTTTCCCTGCAACCGATTCTGCATCAGGGAGTATGGGGGAACTGAGTTTATCTTGCTTTTCATCTTGAAATAATGTTAGATGTTTGAGCTTAAAATGTGAGTACTCATGTTTGACCTTCGGCAGAATTTCATTTTACAAGGAAGATTATTATGATTGTGGTTATTTGTGTTTAAAACACTCATACAGTGCATTTTCTACTAGGCAGGTCACAGAGAGCACTGGCTTCAAAACAGATCTGTAAGTTCCTCTCCTCCCTCAAGACGTGCACTGTTACCACAGCCTCTTTTTACATGACTACACACACATATCTGCTGCCCAGATGCTACCCACCCCCCATCCTCCCAGCCTGCAGCACCCCTCCCTCCTCCAGCTGCCTTGCTCCACTTGTGGCTGCTGCTCCAGCACCCTATTCATTAACAGCTTCTTAATGCTCCCAGATGGGCTGACTATAATTTATGGTGGCCCCAGCGTGTTTACGTTTGTGTCTATGTGCATGTGCGTACGAGGTTCCATAAAATCTATGCATAGCGAGCAGATTTGTTTGCATATGTGACTGATTATAACCAAATGGAAAATGTGTTATCTCAATTAGTGTGCACCTATGATTATTTGGATCCATTTAGCACACAGCATTTGCACTCGAGTTAACTTTGTGCATATGCAAATATGTTTGTGTTGATTTCCCTCTTTGTCCTTTGTTTGACATGGGCAAGAGCACGTATCGCTGGAGGGCAGAGTGAGGACAGCGATTAAGGCACATATTTCAGGTTTCTACTTCAACATGGGGTTTGTCTCCAAAACTGACCGCAGCTGGAGAAATACAACATTTCCATTGCATTTTTCCTTGCTTTCTGTATACCACTTTGCAGTTGGTGACGCTGAATTAAGATGTCATGAGCTCGTATGGGAAGTCCCCATGTTCATGCAAACATTAACATGTGGACACTGTGTGCGCACGCATGAGTTTATGTGTAACTGAGTGTTCATGTGTGCATGGATCTGACTGTTATTCCATGCCCAAACCTTAGCTTATGGATTCTGGCACGCTCTCTCCCTTTTATCAGTATCAGTATCCCATCTTCTCCTGGAGGGTTAGGGTGGAGGTGGTGATTGTGGGTGGGGGGTTACAGAGGTTATAGCAGATTTGCTGGCTGCCTGCTTTGCCAAGGAAAGCCTGTTTCCTAGAAATGGGGAGACAAATGCACATAACACTCCAACAAACAAACACACGGACAGTTCTCCTCGTCTAAACACAGCGCACAGATACTCTGAAAGCCCACCCGCATTTGGTTACAGTGTATTGTACACATACATACCCACAGAGGCACACAAACACACAGCGCGTGCACTACACACACTCTGAATGATACACAGACATGACAAATGCTGTCTTAAGAGGGAACTTTCCACACTGAATCTTTGACCATGTTGCATTTCCTGCACCTCTCTCTCCCCTGCCAGTCCAACGGAACTCCACACATGGCAAAAATAACCACTTTGAGGGCCAGTCAGCACTCGCCGGGGCCCGCTCTGAAAACACAGGGTGCCCACATTGCCTGTTAGCAGGCCGTTTCTATTTGCAGAGACGTGCACGTTGGGCAACAGTCAGAATCCAATGGTGGGAACGGCAGCCTCTGAATGCGGCGAAGGATTGTGGGAGGTTGCAGGGCCTTTCTGTTGCACCTTTGAGTACTTATATCTAATTACTCCATTTGTGCGCGACATTGCTAATGGTTCGCAGACGTGACACACATGTGGAGACACAGTGAAGAGACTGAGATGATGGAGTGCTTGTGGGGGACACACTGCACACCAATATCCTGCCCGCTCGAGTGGCTGAGCAAGAAAAACAGATGGAAATGAGCGCCGGCACACTCCAGCAGACATGTAAATATACGTACACACAAAGACACACATACACAGATGTGCATACAGGTTCAGGGATGTGAAAACAAAGGCAAAAAGGCTGGAAGGAAAAACAAACACAGACGGTAGGATTTCTGGTAGCGTTCACACTCTTTTTAGCACGCATGGATAGGCTGTCACATCCAAACACACACTTATACCCACATACACACACATGCATTCACACAGGCCAAGTATGTCCTCATCGCCAGCATGCGTAGATAAGTATATGTGTGTGCGAGTGTGTCCTCTCTGAGTCAACCACAATGCACAGCTGGCAAAGAGAGAGAGGCCCAAGTGTGTAAGTGTGGTCAGGTCAGGGGCCCTGTCTCTCTCCACTTTCTCCACCATCCAAGCTCTCTCTGTCTTTCCCTCCTCTTGTCCTCCCTTGTTTTTAACCTTGCCTTCCTCTCTGTTGGTCACAGTTTGGCATGTACATCTGTCTGTCTCCCTGTTTTGTCCAGACGCTGGCCCTTCCCAGGTTTCTCCCTGTGCAAATATACAAACACACGCAGATGGAAGTTTAAACAAAGTAAGCGAGACTTCCTAGAACTGCAGGGGCGCATGCATTTAGAAATGCAGAAATGTATGTGTTGACAAACATTTAAACAATACCGATTTTTTATTTAGTCCATATTTGCCGATTGTACAGTTGCAGGCATCTGAGTTCACACTCACGAACGCCACCCTTTTGCCCTCTGGTACTGGACATCCCTTTCGTGTGAGAGCTGGCCGCATTACAAATTCTGAAACAAAACACTCACTGTGCAATACCAAACACAAAAGACCACAAAAAACTGAAAACCAACTTATTTAAATAGATTCGTGGGTCAAATGATTTGGTTTGTGATCAGCAACAAAGACATGGGAGTGTAACTAGGAGACAAAACCAAACTGAAAATCCTCAAATATCGGTGGCGTCCACATTCATTTCTAAAAAAATAGGTTGCCTTGTTTTTAGATGAGCAAATGCCCAGAGAGAATTCTGTACATATTTCATGGGTGAGAAATCAATTAAAAGCTTTTACTTCCTTCTTGGAAAATCTCTTGCTTTTCTATAGCTGACCCTCCAGGCTTCCTGGGATATCTTTTAAACGCTTTAAAAACTTTATTGACATGACGGCAGACACACTAACCAGAAGTACTCAGCAGTGCCAGTGGCAGAGAGTCAGTGAAAATGAAATTGATCTGAAAGAGTTTTCCAAAAACTAGTTCAATTAATCTGCCATTTTTGATTTCCTGTGAGTGTTTGGAGATGGCTGTTATCAAGAGTCACTCTCAGCAGGAGAGATCAGGACAAAAGCAAATGGCATGACCTTTGAGCATGGAAGTGCTGCATCCATTTTATGGAAAAAAGAAAGTTTTGTTCCATTTCCAAGAATAGTTTGTTTTTTGTTGGTTTAAATTTTGAAACAGATGCACAATTTGGGGCCAAAGTAACATTTCAAACTGAGAAATATAAACATATATGGATATAATCATGAATATTGTTTTGTTATGAAAAGAAATCATGTGCTTCAAGTAAGTGTAAATAAAGGCATGCAATGACCATGTATGCACTTCTTTGTGTGATTAAATATTGCTTTGTCTGCACACGTGCATGTGTGACGGGCGTGTTAATGGGTCGGAGCACCTTTGCGGTCTGACCAAACACATGTCGCTTGGTGATAAAAAAAATCTTTCATCAATCCCTATTCATAATTTTCTTTAAGGGAGAACAGAAACGTGTGATGAGGAGACCCCTGGATCAAATATAATTAGCCTGGACACTTGGCTCAAAGCTGCATGAAAACCACTTAAAGATCGTGACTGTCAGTGTGCACTATTAGAATGATTTATTCACATCCATTTGTGATTCAGAGCTTGCCAAAAAATGTCTTTATTTCTGGATTGAAGAACAAAATGACCTTGGGAACTGAAATAATTGGTTGTGTATGTGAGAACTCTGTTAACTCAAGAGCAAAATGCTATGCCATTCACAGACAGCAAAACGATGTGGTCAAATCTGCATGATGAGAGTTATGTTCCACATGGAAAAAAAATGTTCGTACAAACAGTTTGGGTAGATGTCAGCACTATTAAATGTACAGTTCTGCCTAAATGATAGAATGCCAGTGCATGATCTAGCCAGCCCACTTTACCCCCCTAATGATTTTGGCATCGCAGCAAAAGAAAAGTCATAGAAACCAAACAGAAGAAACAAAAACCCACATTTGGTATTTCTTTGCCAACATTTTGGACAATTATGCCCCACACATTGTGCATAACAATACCATCAAACTCATCTCGATGACTTGTTGTGACAACCAAGGCTTTCCCCCCGCCGTATGTTGAGCATGCCCTGCAGCTCGTTTACTGCTGGTAAGAAATTCAATCTCAAATCAAATCAATCAGAATGACTGAAGCCATAGCTAGCTCATATTTGTGGTGTAGCCATGACGGTCTACCTTTAGGTGATTTGTTTTGCCTACTTAACAATGAAAATTACTGATGTGTTGCATGTCTTTAAATACCACAGAGGACAGCGGCAGAGTTAGGACAGGAAGGTTCAGGGAATAAATAAAGACACACAGCTGGGAGTGGTACTTGCTTTCTCTGATTGGCTGAGTCATCTCAGCAGCAGAGAACTCTGCAGAGGTTTTTTTTTCTTTCAGAAACCATAGCAAAGATGAGGATAGTGGTAATAAACACTCTGAGCCAGTGACATCAAAACTCTCTCTCTCTATATATATATATATAAAAATCAGTTCTATTGTACAACCTTCAAGTGACTGAGTGGGTTAAGCCTACTCATCCTACAGCTTTTCATAGTTTATTTATTCTTAATATAATTAATCCCTTATATTTTATTTTATTTTCCACTTCTAATCACTGCATTATAATATTTTGCAGTGAACCACGGCCTGTGCTACAAAGCATACATACTCACCATGGTAACTTCTGCTGTAGACCTAACCTATTCTGGAGTATATTATGTTCGAGATTCGAGTTCATGTTTCTCCATGTTCGTGATTGGTCATACGCTCCAAGCACCACCCCTTTTCATATGAACGTGCTCATTGTCAAATTGAGAAACCGTGGGTAAACTTAGCAAATTAATAACCACCTATGTATGATTGCTTAGTGGGAGTGCTGATGTTAGGGTAAGTGAAGCTAGACAACAGAAAAGATATCCTGAGTATGTTGAATTTGCTTTGTTTTACAGACCATGTAGAGCAGTGAGATTTAGTGATGCTGATATCCAAATGGAAGACATGAGGGCTGATGAACAAACAGCAAGCCTTTTATTGGCTGATACTAAAGTCCAAAAAACTAACACAATCAAAAATGAAACACAAAGGGCGGTGCAAAGGTAACATCAGGAACACGAGACTAACATAAACACTGAAAACAGACATCTAACAAAGGGGAAGACAGGACTTTTTGGGTGACGGGCGACAAGATGCTGCTGAAAGTTTTCGACAACAGGTGAAGACAGTGAGGGTGGGGCAGACAATAACAAAAGAGGGAATAGAAGAAGTAAAACTAGAACAACACAAACACAAAATCATCAAAGTAAAACAGAAAACAATCAATAAACCATTAATACTGAAATATGACAACACTGAAATATGAAAACCAAGAGTAAACATAAAGAAACAGACAGAAAACACAGAAGATAAGAGAAATTAAGGAAACTAGAAACACAAAGTAACAACAAAACAGCAGAATGCCACAACAGGAGAAGCCTTAATGCAGAAACCTTTTGTCCAAAGTCATGATGAAAACTGCTCATTCGCATAAGAATGACTGAAAATCATCATTAGTAACATGAGAGCATTTTGGACTGTCATAAGTAAGAAAAATGATATCAGCATGGTTAAACAAAAAGATCCAGTATAAATAGTGTTCCTGTATAGAATATGTATAATGAGATCATAAATGACCCCACTTGCTAATTTCAGTCACTAACATAGCATGTGCCTCTTGACGTAAACAAGTGTACGCAATCTGGCAGGAAATGTGCAGATCAATAAAGCAGGACATCTGAACAGGTAATGATTGAATTTTATTTAACAAATGTGGAAACTACTACATTATGGAGCCACTTTTTTTTTTTACAGCCACAAAACAGGGATCAAATTTTATAGCATTCAGTTAGATAAACCCACCCCCTTCCCTCACCAGATACAACAGAAAATCAGCCACAGAGATTAATACATTTTTGGTATCAGGCTGTAAACATAAGTTATTCTCAAGGCTGAAGATGGCAATTTTAGCAATGGAGTCTATGAGGACTGGCTGACTTTTGGAGTCAGTCCTCAGTTTTTGGCACTTTTGCTTCATTTTTCAGTCCTGGGGGTTTGCAGCTGGGTCTTAACATAATAAAATCCACCTACCAGCAGCTCTGGGCTTAACTAACATGTTACATGTTGCTTGATTGTTACAAAAATGCCAAGTCTCGGTTACCTTTGAACCACTTCAGCTTGTTCCATCCTGACATTAACTGGTCTTTAACCTGCCAGCTCCCTAATGCAAGTTGGATTGAATTGCAAATAGCACATTTACTGCTTCTAAGTGGATGTCATGTATGCTGCCTCCCTCACCTAAACCACACAAGTATTTCTAGCAGTTCAAATGTCTGCTCCATGCTACATGTGAGAAAAAAAAAATAACTGGAAAATATCCTGACCTGACTGAAATTAGTTTCAAGCTCATGTTAAAAAATGTCTTTACTCAAGATTCACTGAAACTTCCAACAGTGGTACAAAGGAATGAGCTCATTCTAGCCTGTGCTGAATGAGATGAACTCATCAAGCAGAATCACAGTGTAATAATCCTGAAGTGAAAATTATTGTTTAACAAGGACAGCATATTCGCAATATCCATGATGGCTAGCCTGAGGGCCATCAGCAGAAGACCAGCGTGACCCACTTAAAATCAACAGCTGACCTACTTCTTCCACTTGACCTGCAGCGATAGACTGTGCTTCAGAGAGCGCCGACGGTGGCACCACAGTCTTTTTCAGTTTTCATTCTCAGTCCGAGTGGCTACATGTTAATGCACAAAAGGTTAGACAAGGTAAAATTACACATAAGGTTGTACTCTAGTGTGTGCACAGTAGGGACAGTAAATAAAGCAGCACAAAAAGGTGGGTGAACACTTGGCACCTATGAAGGGATCCAATGACTGTTATGCTGGAAGGGCATTTTACTAGCATGGTTTGTCTCCCCTTGTCTCTTTGGCACAGGGGGGGTGTCAGATGCAGTTTTGCTAAGTACTACACTAGGATGATGGTCATTGAGTATTTTATGGTACTCACAGCCCATGTTTCTAATTTAGTGACATGCTTTAATAACTTCAAAATTTGTGTACAGTATATAATGGATAATATGTCTGATTTACAATTTAAATCAGTCGCTACTGGCAGTGTGGGGGCAAGAAAATACTTCCTCATGCAAACACAAAATAGTCTTTAAAAAAAAAAAGAAAGAAAGCTTGAACATGACAACTAAATGGTTTTGGGTAAGTTATGAAAAAAAAAATTAAAACTTACAGATTTTTGGTTGTGTGGTTGAAATGTATCATACACTTAGCCTTGTGGGCTGAAAATTAATCTGCAAACCCCCACAAATCTAACAAAATTTGCAGTTTGTTTGGCTTCTTAGATTCAAATTTGCAAAGGCCAGATTTGACCCACCGAGCCTTTATTTTGACACACATTCTTAAGAGGGAAGTTATCTTGAGTGATCACCCTTATTCTGTAATGAGAGGTTTCTGTCCCGATGGGAGTGGTCTTTTCCAGGATTAGAATGTCACAATCCATCAGGCTTGAGTGGTCATTCATGATGGGAATCATGTCTTATGGCCATTTTGAAAAGTCTAGGAGACACATAAAGTTCTTTTTTTTTTTTTGCCCCTTTAGAAATGGAAAACAAAGCGTATCACATTTTTTAATTTGAACAAAACTCAATCAAACCATACCACTGTCATGCAGTAACACCTTCCTTGAAAGAAAAGTGAGTATTTTTAAAAAAAATCTGGTTTTCATTCTTTTTCATTTCTTCATTTCCAAGCAGAATTAAATCCAGCTATCTCCCAGAGAGAGTCGTGCTATTTCAACCTCCACTCTCATGATAATAAAGTCAAGCTGGATGTAAACCAGATATGGAAAAGCTTGACATATTAGAGTTGATTTTTAAACTTTTTCAACGCTGTGATGACTGACACTTTGTTTATACTTCTCTGCAACCCAAACTGTGAGTGTTTTAGACAGCATGTCAGATCCTGCAGAGCTTTTCACAACATCTGTGTCCAGTTACTCAGAATCTGTGTATATTTAAAGTCATCTGTAAGTTTGATAGACGGCTGCTGGAAGACATGCTTGTGCATTGTCTGCACAGGTGACATGCAGCTGAAAGTATCTTGATGAGGACATAACCTCCAACTAGATTGATATCTAAAGCTCATTGTGTGTGGTGCTTTGCACACCTGTGTAGAAGTGTTAAAGTCTAAGTCATAAATCAGCCATGACACAATTGCTGCTGATGAGATTATTGGTTTCAGCTGTTTTCCGATGTAGTAGATGTATTAGGTACTTGTGAAAGTGCATGATTGGTTACAGAGACGGATTTGTGTCAGTAAAGAACAACAGTGACTACAGAAGAAAAAACAGATAGCTGTACCTTTAGCAGTGTCATGTCCTGGGCCGTTTGCCCAGCATTTTGTGTTTTTTAGTTTATTTCCTGAGTGTGTCCTCCCCAGTATGTTTGATGTCATGTTCCCAGTGTTGTGACTCGTCTGCGTGTTCCTTGGTTTATCACTTCCTGTTTTATTTTGTCAGTATGATTTCCCTGTGCTTCGTGTCTAGTTTTGCTTCCCCCCGTGTGATTAGTTTCATTTGCCTCACCTGTTGTTCCCTGCTGTTTCCTCTTGCCCTGATTACCCATTGTGTATTTAAGCCCTCAGTTTTCATTTGTTCTCTGTCGCGACGTTTTGTGCCCGTATGTTCCTGTGCGCCCTGTGTCTGCCCGTCGTCTCCCATCCAAGGTTTTTGTATTTGTTTTTCCCGTTGAAATAAATCCCTTTTTAAGTTACGCTGACTCCTGGAGTCCTTCGTGTCAGCCTTTCCTCGCCTGTTTCCTCCCCGGCCATGACAAGCAGTAATGATACTTGTAATAAATGCAGCCTGTTTGTAGCTTTGGACACTTGGTTCCACACCCTAGAAAATCCTCTAGCAGGCCCATGTAGTTGGTGTGGCCCAAGGTAGCTTAGCCGCCGTTAGCTCTCCCCCAGCAGAACCCGAAGAGCTGGGAAAGCAGACCGGCTGGGTGAGGAGGAAGTGTAGTCCTAATAGTGATGGGAATTCCGGCACTTTTTTGAGAGCTGGTTCTTTTGGCTCGGCTCACTAAAAAAAGCAGGCTCCCAAGTGGCTCCTCAGGTTTTTTTTTTTTTTTTTTTTTTGTGTAAAATGAATTACTAATGTAAAAACATACATTATATATGTTTCTTTATTCATTTACTCATTTTACTCAACATAGAATAGAGTGCTCCAAATATAAATTATAAAACAAAAGATTGGTGCTCAGAAAAACCAGGAGTCTTTGAGGAGTTGATCATGTTTCTCCTTCCTGCCCTGTTTTGTTCTTCTAATTGCACTGATGGATGTGCAGTTCATATATGCCTGTGCAGACTGTTTCTGGTGCCTGCTCGATATGAAATTTTAATTTTGCAGTCTACACTCTGCCTGTGTAGCACATTAAAATGTGTCCAAACTTTACTATGTTTTCTGTCACTCATTTTCCTCATTGTTCCTGCATGTGGCCTCTGTGTTAAGCGCAGCTTCCTTTAGCACTTTCCTGTCTCCGTGCGAACTTTGCAGGAGCCTCTCCCTCTCTGGTGTTTGTGTACTCACTGTGCAGTGTGTCTGTGGCCCCTCCCCTCCTACTCAGTGTAGACACGCAGATGCTGCCACTATCAACATGTCTATTAATACAATATCCATCCATCCTCTTCTGCTTATCCTGTTTAGGGTTGCAGGGGGGCTGGAGCCTATCCCAGCTGTCATAGGGCAAGAGGCAGGGTACACCCTGCACAGGTTGCCAGCCTGTCGCAGGGCTAACACAGAGACAACAATTCACACGCACTCACTATGAGCAATTTAGTGTGACCAATTAACCTAACCCCAGTAATTGCAAGTCTCTGGACTGTGGGAGGAAACTGGAGTATCCGGGGAGAGTGTGCAAACTCCACACAGAAACGCCCGGGCCAAGGTGGATTTGAACCCAGTGAGGCAGCAGTGCTAACCACCACACCACCGTGCCGCCCCAGTAATCTTTTAAGTAATTAAACCATTACTTAAAAAAACCATCACTTGACCCAGCTGTCTTAGCTAATTATAGGCCAATCTCCAACCTTCCTTTTCTCTCAAAAATCCTTGAAAGAGTAGTTGTAACACAGCTAGCTGATCATCTGCAGAGGAACGGTTTATTTGAAGAGTTTCAGTCAGGTTTCAGAATTCATCACAGTACAGAAACAGCATTAGTGAAGGTTACAAATGATCTTCTTACAGCCTCTGACAGTGGACTCATCTCTGTGCTTTTCCTGTTAGACCTCAGTGCAGCTTTCGATGGTGTTGACCATAACATTTTATTACAGAGATTAGGGCATGCCATAGATATTAAAACCCAGCTTCATCTATCCATGAAGCCAGATGACACATCAATTAGTTAAACTGCAGGAATGCCTTAAAGACATAAAGGCCTGGATGACCTCTAATTTCTTGCTTCTAAGTTCAGATAAAACTGAAGTTATTAAACTCGACTCTTCAAATCTTAGAAACATTGTGTTTAAGCAGATACTCTGGATGGCATTACCTTGGCCTCCAGTAAAACTTTGAGGAATCTTGGAGTCATTTTTGACCATGATATGTCCTTCTATACACATTAAACAAATATGTACTATATGTACAAATATGACTGTTTTTTTTGTTCTTTTTGCACTTGAGCAATATTTCTAAAATTAGAAACATCCTGTCTCAGAGTGATGCTGAAAAGCTAACTCATGCATTTATTACTTCTAGGCTTGACTATTGTAATTCCTTACTATCCTAAAACCTATAGTTACGGCTGGATCAGGTGACCCTGAACATCCCTTAGTTATTCTGCAATAGACCTAGCCTGCTGGGGGGGTTTCTATGATGCACTGAGTGTTTCTTTTCATTCACCTCTTTTACTCTGTTTATACCCCACACTCTGCATTAGTTATTATTAATCTCTGGCTCTCTTCCACAGTGTGTCTTTTGTCCTGTCTCTCTCCCCCCTCAGCCCCAGTCAGTCATGGCAGATGACTGCCCCTCCCTGAGCCTGGTTCTGCTGGAGGTTTTTTTCCTGTTAAAAGGGATTTTTTCCTTCCCACTGCTGCCAAGTGCTGCTCATAGGGGGTTGTTTTGACTGTTGGGGTTTCTTTGTAATTATTGTAGGGTCTTTACCTTACAATATAAAGCACCTGGACATGACTGTTTGTTGTGTTTTGGTGCTATATAAATAAAATTGAATTGATTTGGATCTAGCTGGAATTAAAGATTGTGTCAAGCGTGCTGTGAGCATTAAAACAACGTCTATAAAGTCTACTGTTGAATTATGGTTCTTTTAAATATGCATGGACTCTGTATAGATTAGAGGTCAGATAAAACTTTATTAATACCTTTAGGAAGATTCCGTGAGGGAAATTACAGATATGGATAAGATATGGAAGTAGCTGAAACTGAAAAGTGAAGCCAGTGCAACAGTGTCTTTAATCTGCATGCCTTTTAAGGACCAGCAGAGGATGACCTGTGTGACTGCAAAAAGAAGAAAATGACCTCTCAGCAGCTTTGACCTAAGACCTTAGTTAACCCTTTCCTTATGATTTCATGGTCTCAATTACTAGTTTTACTTCTTCTTAACACTTCATGCTATTTTTATTTTAGTAAACAACGGTCCTAGTAACAATAAAAGAAAGATAAGGTAGGATGCAACTGAAAAGTTGCTAGTTTATGAGTACAAAGTGTCCTCAGTTTCTTGGTCACATCAAAAATGCTTGGCCTGATGCATCAGGATAGATCTTCACTAATGCTACAGTGGTTGGAGACCATGGCTGAGCAAAATTATTGCAATCATGTACAATGACCTTGCAGTCTCGCACCTTTGAAATGGCTGCTTCCAAGATAAGGACTACATCTGCGACGTCTCGCAGTCAGCTGCCATCTTCAAAGCAACTTTGGAGCATCAAGACGGTGTTCAAAAGGCAATAAGACAGAGTCAGTCTGCAATTGAAGGGGATCAAGTTGGCATTTACATACAATCTCTTTTAAGCAAGAACACAACATATTACACAGTGTTATTATTTATTTAATAATAACTAAGCCAAAATGCAGAAGCAGCGTGTGAAAATCAAAGTACACCTTACTGTTTCCATAGGAATTAAGAGAGAAAACAGAAGCCAGGTGCTTCTAATCAAATGCACTTGATTAACTGATCAGAGGCAAGTCTGAGCACCTCTGTAAAAGCAGAGGTTTCAGCAGGTTGCTGATCTGGAGCATTCAGGTGTGTCTTGACACAATGCCAAAGAGGAAAGACATCAGCAATGAACTTGGAGAAGCAATTGTTGCTGCCCATCAATGTGGGAAGTGTTATAAAATCATTTCCAAACAATTTAAAGTCCATCATTCTACAATGAGAAAGATTCTGCACAAGTGGAAAACACTAAGGACATCTGCCAATCTTCCCAGGAGTGGACGCCCCAGCAAATTCATCCCAAGGTCAGACTGTGCAAAGCTCAGAGAAACTGCAAAAAACCCAAGAACTATATTTCAGACTCTACAGGCCTCAGTTAGCATGTGAAATGTTAAAATTCATGACAGTACAATTAGAAAAAGACTGAGCAAGTAAGTCTTGTTTTGGAAGTGCTGTCAGGAGAAAGTCTCTTCTCTCTTGAAAGAACATGACAGCACAGCTCAGGTTTGCACAGTCAAATCTGAACAAACCACAAGACTTCTGGAACAATGTCCCGTGTACAGACAAGACCAAAGTGGAGCTGTTTGGTCCAGTGTTCATTTCGTTGATGAAATATTTTTGTCATAGTTTTCGTCAATGACCCTTTTTTTCATGACGAAAACGAGGCGATAACTAAATTAAAACCACCTAAAAGGATAAAAACAATGAAGATTCTTCAAGACGAAACCATTTTTGAAAGTGTCAATTAATTTTCTTGCGAAATTAATTGACACTTTCATCAAGACGAACGTGTCAGTTAATTTGGTCATCGTTTTTATCCTTTTAGGTGGTTTTAATTTAGTTATCGTCTCGTTTTCGTCATGGAAAAGAGGGTCGTTGGTGAAACCTATGAAAAAAATATTTCGTTAACGAAATTAACACTGGTTTGGCCATAATGTACAGCACCATGTTTGGAGAAACCCAAACACAGCACATCAGCACAAACAGCTCATACCAACCGTCAAGCATGGTGGTGGAAGGCTGATGATTTGGGTTTGTTTTGCAGCCACAGGAACTGGGCGCCTTGCTGTCACTGAAACTGGGTCATCCAAAAGGACAATGATCCCAAACAAAGCAGCAAATGTAAATGAATGCCTGCAAACCTTAATGAACTGAAACAATGCTGTAAATAAGAGTGGGCCAAAGTCCCTCCACGATGATGTGAAAGAGTGATAAAGTCATACAGAAACTTACTGCTGCTACTGAATCATGGGGTGCACTTAGTTTTTCACACACTACTTCTGCATTTTGACTTTAATTAAATAAATAAGGGCATGTTGTAATATATCATATTGCTGTTCATCTGAGGTTGTATTTACCTAATGTTAAGAGATGGTGAGATCCACAGGATTTTTTATTCGATCCTGATAATGTAAAACCTTAGAAATGAAAGAGGGTGTACTTTCTTTTTTGATGACTGTATACAGAAATTCACATCAACTACTCACAGATTTGAAACTCAAGCTCAGAAATTCCTCCACAAATAGTGGTGTAGTTGTTGCAGGTCGATGATTTAACTGCAGTATGGACAGGCATAGGCACTTAGAAACCTTTTATATAGAAATATAACCAGAATGCAACCAGTTGGCAACCAGCTGAGTTGAGTCTCTTACTGCAGTGATAGGCTGCTTGGTGCAGACTGACTCAGACTGATTGCAACCTGTTGGCAATCTGTCTGTGTTTATAAATTATACGGCAGTTATTTGCAAACCTAGGCCAATCTGTCTGAGATTGATTACAGTCAGACCACGATTGTTTGGAGAGAGGAGAGGAGAAAGAGAGAAAAAAAAGATAAATGACGTGTTCAGCATTTTTGTTATGTTTTGGTTTTGTTCTCATTTCTGCTCTCCACAAGAGAGGATTAATACCAGTGTACAATCCAGAGCTTATCTTATCTTGAAGAATGGAAACGGGGAGGAACAGCTATCCTGGATCTGTCCAGAGTTTAAAAAAATAGCTATTTAGCTTGCTAATTAATATAGTATGTTGTGTTTTTTTAATCCACACAAATCTGGAAGAAGTCATTATTTGGAGGTGCTTCATCAAATGTAGACTATTACAATTGTGCAATGTACTCATGGTCAGCACCATTGGTTTAATAGGCTGTTTACAATTGGGATCGCTTCACTGTGTATTTTACCACCCACACTGGAACATCACTTTGTTTTTCGGGGCTCACAGAACAGCAGTCTTGCTGAATGGAAGGCTAATATAATGCCACATTTACACTCCAGATTCAGTTGAATTTCTCTCTGGAGTTACACAAAAGAGTTGTGGTGACTTCCTAGAGCCAAGTCATTGTGACTGGCCAAGAAATAGTCCCCTGCAAAACCACAACATGTCGTGTTTATGCTTTGGTTTTTGTGCAGATTAAACAAACATAAGTGAGCTTTAGACGTGCTGATGGGTGGATTTTGTTACTTTATGACAGAATCAGGCTGCCCGTTTCTATGATTTCCACCTTTGTGTTCTGCTGGGTGTAGTTATGTATACAGACATGAGAGTGGTATTGATCTCATCTAATTCACAGCATGATTTGGTGCTCTATATTTTGTGTTTTCAACAGAAAGCACAGAGTTCAACTGTAAACAGTGTTTTGCTTCTGCACATGCAGTCCTTATCCATGTGCGCATAAGTAGTCATGTAAGTAAGTACAGTGGTGTATGCATTGCCTATATTTGTTCCTATATGTGCGTTTGTGTGTGTGTGTCATGATGACTGCCTTGGGGAGTGTGTTCTTGTTGCGTGCTGCTAAAGAGTTTATGTTATTCTGTCCCTCTTCTATCCCTCGTTTACTGGCTATTCTGGGAAAATCCAAATTACAGTCTTTCAGCATGCGGTTGGCTTGTGCGGTTCCAAATTTGTACTTTACCTACCCCTCCTGCTCCATCCTTCTCTCTCCGCCTTTCTTTATCTCCCCCATCTCGCTATACCTCCCTTACTAAAATGGCACAATCCTCTATTTTGCCACCCTAATTTGCCTAACTGCATTTATGTATACTTTTTCAACAAGTCTAATTTTTTCTTTAGAATGAGTATTATACATTGCCACAGCTGTCAGGATAACATATTTTAGTCACAAGATGCATGAGCTCTTCCACGCTCTCTCGCTCTCTGCGTAATCTTTTCCTTTTCACACTATCACCTCATCATTTTTCCTCTCCTCTCTCTACATTTTCTTGTTTTCTTGTCTTGTTGTTTTGTCCTAGTGCCTGTTGCTGTGTGGATGGAAGTCCTAAACACATCTATGGCTCCTCTAAAAACATATCCTCTCTGCGGCTTTACTCGCCACTCAGTTTGAGGGCTTCCTGTCTCAGGCTCTTACCCGCCTGTAATTACCATCGTAACCTATGGATGTGCAATCCCCTCTCCATTCATAAAATGGGTATTTTCATGCAAGCTTAAGTTACAAACATTTTCTTTTATTTTTTCAGATAATATCTATTTTTATAAGGATTTATGCAAATGCTTATTTAGTGGGTGTCTTAACTTACATAATTGTTCAGCAGTTCTATTCCTGATACCTGTTAAATCTATTCTGGTCTTCTGAATGACCCTGCACACACACACACACACACACACACACACACACACACACACACACACACACACACACACACACACACACACACACACACACACACACACACACACACACACACACGCCTGTGAAATATCAGACATGTAATGGGTTCAGTCACTGGATTAAAATGACAGAATGAAAATTAAAACTCTATGGACACTGCACCTCTGAAATGGCTCATTGCTTTGGCACACTAATGCACCCTCAGAGGCTTTTGGCAGTGCTTTGTAATCATCACTGAATATTTTAACATTTCAGAAAGTTCACTTTTTTATTTTGACTTTAAATACCATGACTACCAGACTGCTTTGAGCTCCCTCTGATGAGGCTGCGCAAAGCAATTTGTTATATTTTTCCTTTGCAGATGTGGTTAACATTTGAGCTTTAAAAATGTCCAAATGAAAGTGTTTCATTTGCCAAACTGAGTCACCAGCTTTGATTTTTTTTTTTTTTTACAACATCTGGAAGGGCATCTTCATCTAAAGTGTCGACACAGACAGGATTTGCTCTTGGTTCTCCTACTTGCGTATATTTATAGCGGAGGAATTAATGCACAATGCCTCAGTTCAGGATATTGCACTCTGACATAGAGCGTTCTGGATGGGCTCAGTACAGATTATGTTATGATGACCACCACCACTGCAACGCATCACGTCACAAGGTCTTAGCCAAAAATAGCACACAGAATCTGTTTGAAACACTCATCGTTAGAGCCTCTAATTTTAGATTTCTTCTCAGTCCGGATTAATGAACTTCTTGGTAAAAAAACAAACAAAAAAAAAAACTCACTAGGTGAAAGATCTCATTTAATCTTGGCCAAAAAGCTCTCAGCTCAACTCTGTTATTTCTGATTTCCTGACTTTTAGTCAAAGTGAAAGAAGCCTTGCTCATTTGACATCTGAAGTGACCAGCTGCCTCATTCTTTCCTTGTCCTTCTCCGGCCTATGGCCCCAATCCATGTCTTCCTGCGGTACTTGGCTACCGTTTACCACTTCTGACTGCACTCTGCTTGTGTGTTTTCCGTGTGTAGCAGTGAAAACACATGACCATGATGAGTGCTCACTATTCACCCCTGTAATCCTGCGGAGGAGAAAGGGAAGAGGCTGCCTCAAGGCCAAGCCCTGCTGCTATGACCGAACACAGTGTGACATTCTCAGCAGCATCCCCTCCGGCTCTGCATGACGGCAACAGCGGTCACTTTTTTGCCTTCTCTTCCTCCTCCTTCCTTCATTTTCTGGGCAAAAAAAAGGCCATGTTTGGTTCAGTGGCATGGTTACACACAATAAATAAATAAATCTGCATAATTACGTAAGCAGTGTTTTTCTGAACAGCAGCCAAGACTATTGCAAGTCAAGCGCTGATGTTAGCTCTCATTAAGAGCGGCTTTCCTTAAAGTTTTTTTTTTTTCTGTGGCATTTTTAATTTCCATGCAGTCATGGCTGTACATTCAGGGTCATGCAATGGACATTGCATATGCTCTGGGTTTGACTGCAGAGATTGGAAACAACTGGAAAGAACTTCTGCTCATCGATCGGTAGATGAGGAATCTTGAGGGAAGTGACACCTCATTCTTTCATTCACTTTGAAATAATCCCATTATTGTTTAATTGTGAATTTTTTGTGTATTTCCCCCCCTTTGGTCCAGCTTCTAAAAAATCTCACACTTTTCTCTTGCCAAATTCTCTCTTCCATCTTCTTTTCTGCTTTTAACCCTTATTTGTTTCTCTGAATTTCTGCTTCCCATCTCCTTTGCCTTTCCACACTTCCTTCACAGCATTCCCCTCCTGTTTCTCCTTCGCTCCCTCCTTCTTGTACCCCTTTGGATTTGTGAAAGGGGGCTTTATTGGGAGGCCTGAATGGTGCAGGTCCACTGGAGGCATGGACAATGGGCCCCATCATCAGAGTGAAGCAGAGACCATGAAAGAGGAACAAAGACCCTCAACCCAAGTGGGCCCCACTCTGCACCTCAGCAACAGCCTCAACTGGCCCTACACTCCGTGTGTGTGTGTGTGTGTGTGTGTGTGTGTGTGTGTGTGTGTGTGTGTGTGTGTGTGTGTGTTTGAGAAAAAATGTGTATTCTTGCCTGTATAAGAAGGCAGGTGCTGCCCCTTGGGATGTCTGCATTATGGATCTGCCCCCTAAAATGGTTGGGCTTTTAGCTATCATTTTTAAACACGCTGAATTATTGTGCTACAGCTCTGCATTCGTTATTGTCGTAGTCTATCTTACTGCATGGCCTCCTGTGCATCTTTACCACTATGCATTGTTAGTTAGCGTGCTAAAACCGTTAGTGATTCACCCATGGAAGGCTTACTCTCTTTTGCTCTGACATGATAATACATGCACCTGTCATGAATATGGATACACACTTACTGTCTTCTCAGGGGAGTAGGAGTCTTTGAAAAGATGCGTGTTTGTGCAGGGAAAGCAGCTTGTAAGCGAGGCAAGTCATGTCTGTTAAACTGGTTTTTCGGGAGAAAGTGACTGGACATGACAGAATTGGCAAAGAGCTCTGTTGTTCTTCCATTTGTCTTAGCTGTTGAGGAGGTTCTTACCCATATGCTGCACACTTTTTGTAAGCATTCTGCTAATCTCGTGATGCTTACAAACTTAAAATAACTCACAATTCTGGACTGTAACAGTAAACTGATAAATGTTAACAGTGCATCTCCGTGGATCTTGAACTGGGATGACTTAATTTTGTATGGCTTAATTTTCTTGCTTTAATTTTAACAAAATGTGACATGCTGTCAATGAACCAAAACCTAAAACCCAACGGAACATCAGCAGACTATTCCAGGGCTGAACTGAAGATGGTATTGCTGTAATTTCAAGGTATCATAATTATTGAAGGGTTATTTACCGAAGAGCGTTTGAATCACACACACACACACACACACACACACACACACACACACACACACACACACACACACACAGTTATTTTTTTTTTTATGTCAAACATGATTACATTCTGCACAGAAATGACAAAGAACATCACTGAAGCAGGACAGGACATGATTTAGGATTTATTTTGGAACAAAATTATGCTTTCTACTGTAGGAGTCGGTGGAAGGAGACACGAGCAGGTATGTAGTCTCAGCTTTATTCGGTAAACTCACAACAAACTAGAACTCCAAATATAACTCCTGCAAAAGGAGGAGTCAAGCCCTTTTTATCCCAGGCCTCTCTCTCCCGCCTTTTCCAGATCTATTCCGGTCTCTCTCTTCGCAATAAGAGCTTGGGGCATTCTGGTGTGAAATGTGCATATATGTGGCCACCACACAGGCCCCCCCTGAACACACAGAATGGCAAACAATACAATAATAAAAACAGCAACCATTTTCAACTCAACATAGCAAAAATAAAATACCACATCAAGAGTATCTCCTAGGGGGTTTAACAAGGCGGCCGCTACGGCTGTGCTTGGCGACCACAGGTGGGGAAAACGAGGGAGGGGCATAGCCCCGACTACAGCGAGACTGCCCCCTCGCAGGGGAAAAAACAGCAGCTGGGGGCAGGTCCCCCGAGTGAGGCATAGAAACGGGAGGACGACCGCGGCGCGGAGGTTGGGCCAACTCAATAGGACCATCCGGAAACATGTGAGCAGGCTTAAGGCGATCCACCGAAACCCGCTCCTGACGACCTCCCAGCTCAACCAAAAAATCCTTAGGTCCCACCTCTAGCACACGGAATGGACCATCATAAGGAGGTCGAAGTGGAGAACGGTGCGCGTCATGGCGGATAAAAATGTACTTGGCAGACATCAGGTCCTTTGGCACATATGACTGTGGAAGGCAGTGATGCGCCGCTACTGGGGCCAAAAACCTATCATTCCCCGGGAAAACCGGCCCGCTCCTTTTGTCGGCCCCCGAAGCAGATGCACCAGGAAGGAATTCCCCTGGAACCCTCAAAGGCTGGCCCAGGACCAGCTCGGCTGAAGAAGACTGCAGGTCCTCCTTAGGTGTCGCACGCAGGCCCAGCAGGACCCAAGGAAGGCGGTCAACCCAGCTGCTGTCCACCAGCGCAGCCCGTAAGGCAGCCTTCATGGTACGGTGGAACCTCTCGCAAAGGCCATTGGCCTGCGGGTGGTACGCGGTAGTGCGATGGAGTCTGACGCCAAGGTTCTCCGCCACAGCAGTCCACAGCTCAGACGTGAACTGAGGACCCCTGTCAGATGTCATGTCAAGTGGTACGCCAAACCGAGATACCCAGGAGGAGACGAACGCACGAGCAACATCTGCTGAGGTGGTTGACGCCAAAGGAACTGCTTCAGGCCACCGAGTCGTCCTGTCCACCATTGTCAGGAGATGGGTGAAACCCCGGGAAGGGGGAAATGGACCTACCAGGTCTACATGGACATGTTCGAACCTTCTCTGGGGTATGGGAAAGTGCTCCAGAGGGGATTTGGTGTGTCGTTGCACTTTGGCGCGCTGACAAGCAACACATGAGGAAGCCCACGCCCTGACCTCTTTCCGGAGGCCGGGCCACACAAACTTGGCCCCTACCAACTTAACTGAGGCTTTAACTCCTGGGTGCGAAAGAGAATGAACTGCCTCAAAAACCCGCCGACGCCAGCAAGCAGGAACCAAGGGGCGAGGCCTGCCCAATGAGACGTCGCAAAGTAGGGTTACGCCACTATCCTGAAATGAGACATCTTCCAAACGCAAACTGGACTCGGCCACCTTAAAAGCCTGAATCTCCGTATCCGTAAGTTGGTCGGCAGCCATGGCAGAGTAGTCCACTCCCAAATGCACAGAACTAACCTGCGCCCTGGACAGACAGTCAGCCACCCGATTACACTTGCCGGCGACGTGCTGAATGTCAGTGGTAAACTCTGAAATAGCAGAAAGCTGCCGTTGCTGCCGTGCAGTCCATGGTTCTGAAACCTTTGCCATGGCAAATGTGAGAGGTTTGTGGTCTACAAAAGCGGTAAAGTCACGGCCCTCAAGCAGGAACCGGAAATGACGCGTCGCGAGAAAAAGGGCAAGGAGCTCCCTGTCAAACGTACTGTACTTTCTCTCCGCATCCCGAAGCTTCCTGCTAAAAAAGGCGAGGGGCTGCCAAGCACCACCCACCCATTGTTCGCACACGGCCCCGACTGCAAAATCGGAGGCATCGGTAGTAAGGGCAACAGGCGCCTCGGGAGACGGGTGGGCCAGCAGGGCAGTGTTGGCAAGAGCAGCTTTGGCACTGTCAAATGCCTGCACCCGCTCAGGTGTCCACTCTATCTCTTGGTTGCCTTTCTTGCCCTTAAGTGCATTGTACAGAGGGTGCATGAGGTGAGCAGCCCGGGGGATGAAACGGTTATAAAAGTTCACCATCCCCAAAAACTCCTGCAGGGGCTTCACTGAGGAAGGGCGCGGAAAAGCAGAAACCGCCTCCACCTTAGCGGGCAGGGGAAACGCCCCTTGGGGCGAAACGAGGTGTCCCAAAAACTCTATGGCCGGCAGACCGAACTGGCATTTAGCTGGATTCACAATCAAACCGTGCTCACTGAGACGCTCAAACAACTGGCGGAGGTGCACTGAATGCTCCGCGGCGGAAGGGCTGGCAACCAGTATGTCATCCAGATAGACGAACAAAAATGGCATACCACGCAAAACGGAGTCCATGAGGCGCTGAAACGTCTGTGCCGCGCCCTTCAGACCGAAGGGCATTCGCAAAAACTCGAAAAGGCCAAAAGGAGTGATAACCGCGGTCTTGGGCACATCACGCGGATGGACAGGAACCTGATGGTATCCCCTCACCAAATCCACCTTTGAAAAAATAGTTGCCCCCGCAAGATGAACCGAAAAATCTTGAATGTGGGGAACCGGGTACCTGTCATTAGTCGTCGCATTATTAAGGTGCCTAAAATCCCCACAAGGGCGCCACCCACCGTCAGCTTTAGGGACCATGTGCAACGGGGACGCCCATGGGCTGTTTGAGCGGCGCACAATACCAAGGCGCTCCATGTTTGCAAACTCCTCCCTGGATATCGCTAACTTCGCGGCATCGAGACGGCGTGCACGCGCAAAAACCGGCGGACCCACAGTGGTAATGTAATGCTCCACACCATGTTTAGCTACGGCTGCAGAGAAGGTGGGAACCGTGAGGGTGGGAAACTCGGCAAGCAAACGCTGGTACTCATCACCTGTGGCAAGCATGTTAGCGAGGGGCAGGGGGCCAGGACTACCAAGTGTACAGGGGTAGGTATTAAAAGACACAGCATCTATCAAGCACCTATTAGCTACATCGACCAACAACCTGAAAGCACACAAGAAATCAGCGCAGAGTATAGGTACTGACACAGACGCTATCACAAAGTCCCAGTTAAACTGACGTCCCTTGAAACACACAGTCACCAACCTCATTCCATATGTGCGAATGGGGGTACCGTTCGCCGCGTCCAGCAGGGGTCCGTGACATTGTCCCAAGGCGTCCGCAGCTGAAGCCGGCATGATGCTACGCTGAGCACCCGAGTCCACAAGCAGACGGCGTCCCGAAGCAGTGTCCTCAATGAAGAGCAGCTTGTCCGAGCTGCCAGCGCACACAGCTGCTAGTGAGCACCGGCCCTCTCGTTTCCCTGGTGCTGGAAGGTACACGGCGGAATGCAGCGCTTCGCCTTCACTCCGAACCGGCGATGATAGAAGCAGAGCACGCTCTCCTTCCTCCGGCGCTCTGCGACGGCGGCCACAGCACCAGCTTCTCTAGCCTCCGCCCCTTGTAGAGCCGCACTCGGTAAAAGTGCATGCACACCGGAATGCCTGGATGCCAGCAAAATCTTGTCCGCCTCTTCAGCTAGCCCGCGGTAATCCTTGGCCCGTATCAGAGCGGAGCTGGCTAGCGCGGTGCGCACGGGAGGGGGGAGCTGGCGCAGGAACAGATGCGTAAAGAGAAACGAAGCGTCGCCCGGGCCGAGCAGAGCCAGCATGTGCTCCATCAGCTCGGAGGGTTTACCATCTCCCAAGCCGTTCAGGGACAACAGGCGATCAGCCCGCTCTTCGTCGGAAAGCTGATAAATCCGCAGCAGGTTCTCCTTCAGCGCTCCATACTTGTTAGCAGGCGGCGGGTCCCGGAGCAGTCCCATCAGCCGGCGGGTAGAAGCAGAGTCCAGCGCCGCGACGACATGGTAATACTTGGTGTCGTCTGAGGTGATCCCGCGGAGGTGAAACTGGGCCTCCACATGCTGGAACCAAGGCTCTGGATCGTGCTGCCAGAACTCCGGGAGCTTGACCGTGGCCGCAAAAATAGCGGGAGAAACGGCGGCGGCTGGTGAGGAAACGGCGGCGGCTGGAGAGGAAACAGCGGCCGCGGCCGTTGAGCTGTCGTCAGCAGACATGTTCTTTAGTCGGGGTCACCAATGTAGGAGTCGGTGGAAGGAGACACGAGCAGGTATGTAGTCTCAGCTTTATTCGGTAAACTCACAACAAACTAGAACTCCAAATATAACTCCTGCAAAAGGAGGAGTCAAGCCCTTTTTATCCCAGGCCTCTCTCTCCCGCCTTTTCCAGATCTATTCCGGTCTCTCTCTTCGCAATAAGAGCTTGGGGCATTCTGGTGTGAAATGTGCATATATGTGGCCACCACACTACCATGAATAAATCCTATGGCATTTTATAACTATGAGCTCCAAATGCATGAGTAAGCCTGCATGAGTTTCTTGTGCTCTAGACCAGAGGACTTTTACTACAAATATATCAAATCACTACAGCAGCTGCTGCTGCAGCAGCGAGAGATTATTATTTCCGGTCTGTTTATGTTCTACAACAGTATTTAATATCTGAGGGAAGTTAAGGTGATATTCATTTATCAGTTGACCTCAGTGGGCCGAGCTGTATTCATATTCTGGAACATTCATTAATGGCCATTATGCTGGCAGAGACCTCTCATGACCTGGGGTGTGAATTATAGACTTCATCCAGATGTTGTCCGTAAGGTCAATGTCAGCCTGTTGCTTATCGACACAGAACGGTGCAAATTATAGGCCTCATTCAAAATTGTGTGGGCGCATGCTTGCATGTGCAAGAGATTGGCAGCATTCACATTAGTTTGTCATTTCTCTGCTTCCAAAATGTCGATCTCAGTCTGGTGATCGCGGTGTGACGGCGGATGCTCAGGCGCTGACCTGGAGCAGAGGTCTTTCTATTTCTGAAAACAGACAGGATACAGGCAGCATGTTATGCCACCCACCAAATAGCACACATGCAATCGACCTCTCACCCCGGGCCATTTCAAATCATTATATTCAAGCTTAAGAGCAGGGGCTAATCCTTGCTGTATTTACCACACAACTGGCACAACAGCTGGATGGTCTGTTTGCAGTCCCTCCTGGGCCTTTTGTTGAGTTGATACATATGGATACTATCTGGGATAATGCGCTTTTATTTTGGATTTCCACTTGTGGGCTTCAAGGAGGCATTAATGCCTTTGTAGTACACTATGTTCATCCCAGGAGATGTAGGAGGATCAGCACTGTCTCCTGCTTTAAATCATCCCATTGCTATTGGCAAACTTTACAGTTTCAGTGAAAAATCGTATTAGTGACGGATTTATCGTACTGTCCATGTTGGTCAGTTGGGTAGTATATACAAAGCTTTAATAGGTCTTCACTGCTGGTGGTCTGCTATTAATGGATGAGTATAGCAGAGCCATTTGTTTCAGGAAGCACAGTGAAGTCAGTGCACAGTAAGTGTCCAGTCGCATCCAAAAGTGACACTGAAATTAATTAACATGCTCTTATGAAATTGGTACTAGAGCTAGTGACTACTTGCAAATCATGCACAGCTAACACACATTGCTACAAAGGCAATGTTTTTGAGTGCCTGAGGCACAGCATTTATCAGAATTGCAAAGGGGGTGGTCCGATTTCACACCAAAACTCTAGGATTTGCATCACGACCCATGTCACCAGTTACATTTGGTTATATTTAGATATTGTGTTTCAAGATTGGAGGTTTTGGAGGGAGGAAAAAAATGTTCTGCAGTTTGGTACCTTGCCAGAAATTAAATTACATTTCCTTATTATGTTTACATAAAATATAAAGCAGCTGGGATTACAGTTTCTTTACAATATGAAGTACTTGCTATTACAAATTAGTTGCACATGCACACACACACAGTTTCTAGGAGAAGTGTTGCATCTGCTTTACAGATGTTAGAGGTGATGAAGATGTTTCACAGATGAGCATTCTCTTAGCATCTCATCTAACATTTTGCTTTCCTGCTAAGAGTTTGATACTATAAGAGGTAATCTAACCAATCTTTACAAACTAAAACACTGTATTTATTTTAAGATATTATTTATTTATTCATCAAAATCCATTTTTGTATTCATCCTTTGGCAGTGCGTTGGCAGACCTTGGGCAGCTACAGTGTGCCCGTCTACCTGCAGAGAGTGTTGTCGATGGAGGCATTGTACAAAAATAAGATGTACAGCTGCTCTGTGAGATACTCTTGCATGAGTTGTTGTTCATTAGGCAGCCGCATAGATGAGCAAAGTTATAACATACAATTTTTTCATTTTTAATACATTTGTGATGTTTTTATCATCTTCCTGGTGAACACTTCGTTCGCTCCCTTCCCTATTTAGGCCCTCTTGTCAACCAATCGACCAACACACAGCATCATCCACATCGAGGTACATGCTGTTGGGTTTTGGAGTGAGTACATTCACATAGGTTAAAAACCCCTCTTCGTAGGCTCTCTGTAGACAAATACCTATGCATATGGACACAACTGAGGTAGCATTAAAAAAAAAAAGCATAAGGCGCCACCTAATTTTTCCACTCGATATTCCATATTGCCAGGAACAATGAGTGACGCTAAACCATATAACCATATGTTCAGGCCATCCTTGTTTGTACCTCATTGACAGATTTGTATGGAGATGTACATGTATGGTTATGTTTTGTATTTTTTTACACATTACACACTCTACACATATCCTATTTGAATTTTTGTCTGTAATATGGTTTATGATAACTCCCATGAAGGCTACAAGCTGAAATCCATTGGCCAAGAAATCAAGTTGTTCTACATACTGTAAGTGTTTTTGAAGCTCTGACTTCTTCCGTATTGCCTACACACCTTTACAGGCACTAAACCAGAGCTTCTCTTGCAAGACAGTGATCATGTCATTGTCTTAGTTCCTTTAAAATTAACCTATGTGGCTCAGACGTTTTGCATTTGCAAGGAAATTTAAATAGAAATCCAAGGTTAATTTTCTTTGCTTTTTCAACTTAACAGGAAAGAGAAATAAAAACAAAACAAACAAAAAACCAAACAGAACAGAACGTTCACATGCTAGGGTATTGTTGTTTTGTGAGATGCCAGCTGACTCTCACCATTACGCACAAGGGTGGGACCACATTGGCCACCGATCAGTAATGACTGTGTTGGGACCTGTGTTTTACAGTTTTGCTGTTTTCACTCACTAAGCCACCTTTGCCTGCTCACGTATTCACACGGGGTTGCCACAGCAGGTACCTCTGCATATTTAATTTAGCAAAATTTCTCCCGAAAACGGATTTGTTGGGGAACTTTTGCTTGTTAGACGAACTACCCATGAATGTGTAATCCACTTTGTTGCCACTCACTGATTTGTTTAATTTTCACTTGCTTTTCATTTTTGCATTCACTCACTGGTTAGGTTTGGCCACTTACAACTACTTGACAAAGTAAAAAAACAAACAAACAGCAAAACAAAACCCAAAACAACAAAAAAAACCCTATTTGCTGGATTGGTGGAATGACTGGCTCAAAAACCAAACTGCATTAGTGAAGCAAAATAGCTGGCATAATTTATAAACTAAATAAGTTCCAGTCTGATCAGTTATCAGTTTTTCAACAATTTTAGAGAAAATGGGATGCTAATTGGCCTATAACCGCCAACAACCACCAAAGATCACCACCTTTAAGTATGGATGCTCAATTCAATTTTCAATTCAGTTTTATTTATATAGCACCAAATCACAACAAACAGTCACCTCAAGGGGTTTTATGCTGTGAGGTAAAGACCCTACTATAATTACAGCGAAAACCCAACAGTCAAAACAACCCCCTATGAGCAAGCATTTGGCGACAGTGGGAAGGAAAAACTCCCTTTTAACAGGAATAAACCTCCAACAGAACCAGGCTCAGGGAGGGGCAGTCATCTGCCACGACTGGTTGGGGCTGAGGGGAGACACAGGACAAAAGACATGCTGTGGAAGAGAGGCAGAGATTAATAATAACTAATGATTAAATGCAGTGTGGGATATAAACAGAGTAAAAGAGGTGAATGAAAAGAAAGACTCAGTGCATCATAGGAACCCCCCAGCAGCCTAGGCCTATTGCAGCATAACTAAGGGATGGTTCAGGGTCACCTGATCCAGCCCTAACTATAAGCTTTACCATAAAGGAACGTTTTAAGCCTAATCTTAAAAATAGAGAGGGTGTTTGTCTCCCTAATCTAAGCTGGGAGCTGGTTCCACAGAAGAGGGGCCTGAAAGCTTCCGTTCTACTCTTAAGTATCCTAGGAACCACAAGTAAGCCAGCAGTCTGAGAGCGAAGTGCTCTATTGGGGTGATTTGGTACTATGAGGTCTTTGAGATAAGATGGGGCCTGATTATTCAAGACCTTGTATGTGAGAAGAAGAATTTTAAATTATATTCTAGATTTAACAGGGAGCCAATGAAGAGAAGCCATTATGGGAGAAATCTGCTCTCTCTTTCTAGTCCCTGTTAGTACTCTAGCTGCAGCATTTTGAATCAGCTGAAGGCTTTTCAGGGAGATTTTAGGACAGCCTGATAGTAATGAATTACAATAGACCAGTCTAGAAGTAATAAATGCATGAATTAGCTTTACAGCATCACTCTGAGAAAGGATGTTTCTAATTTTAGAAATATTGCACAAATGCAAAAAAGCGGTCCTACATATTTGACTAATATGTGCATTGAAGGATATATCCTGTTCAAAAATGACTTCAAGATTTCTCACAGTGTTACTGGAGGCCAAAGTAATGCCATCCAGAGTTCGACACCACGTTTCTCAGATTTGTAGAGTCGAGTACAATAACTTCAGTTTTATCTGAATTTAGAAGCAGGAAATTAGAGTTCATCCAGGCCTTTATGTCTTTAAGACATTCCTGCAGTTTAACTAACTGATGTGTGTCATCTGGCTTCATGGATAGAACAATAGCTGACTTCCAAATACTTGGGAAATGGACCATTTTTCTGGTTGGATTTATCAATGTACCTCTCAAATCCTTAAGCACTGTTCCGTTCATACCAAAAATCATCCCTTGTTTCGGCGGGTCGCAATGGCTCAGTAGTTTTCAGAAGCTTTGATTCAGAAATATCCATATCACTACTGACATAACCTTGCTCTCAGACTGCCGCTAAGGAACACTGTGTAACTGAGAGAATACGCCGGCTTTGACAGAATTTGCAGCATTTTCCTACCTGGGAGTGAGAATGGCCTGATGTGTCATGAAACTGTGGCAACTGCAAGATTCCCATTTATGAAATTATGACTACACAAGCAGTGTATTATTTAAAATGTCAGTCTTATCTTAAACATAATAAACCCAACCCAACTTGAAGGCATGATCTGCACCCTCGGCGTATGCAGGGAAAATGATGACAAATTCATGTCAAAAATATTGTGCTGCAGACCTGCAGGCAGGAATATTTGTTATGTAAAACTTCTACACAATTCAAGACTGCGAGCTCTAGGTCTACTTGTGTGATAATGATGCAAAAGGAATAAAGATATTAGAATGACATGAATATCAGATGAAAGTCATGCAAGGTTATTTTTATTCGGTTTCACTAAGATGATGTTTTTTTTTTTTTTTTTAACTGAACAGGGATTGTGTAACAGCCCTTCTAGGACAGGTGAACCATGTAACCATGTTCTATCTTGTTTTCATTCTGCTGAATAAAACACAGCCTTGAGCATGTAGCCACTTGTGCACATATATGCATTCAACTCACTCAAACAGGCCCCTGCTGACACAGACACCTCACGCGTCATTCCTCTGAATTCATCCTGCATCAGCTTCATTTGCTTATATTTAAAAATGTATTTGCTGCAGATGTTTTTGTCTTTACTTTCATTTTACTCCACCCAGTGAAATCAGCGTTACTGCATAACACATCATGATAGCAAAGAGCTTAGCCTCATGCATTTCCGACCAGACTTCCTGTCATAGACTAGTTTATTATGGGGGGGGGGAAAGGCCAGCTAAGGTCTTTTAATGATTCTCGCTGTTTACATAAAGGTTTCTATTAAAATGCTGTTCTCAAACTCCAGCTAATAGGATGTATCTGAGGATAGCAGCATTAGCGATATGGAGATAAACTGAGACAGTGCCTGAAAGTCATCAGTGTCTGTCAATACAGACATTTGCACCCATTCTGGGAATTCAGTGCCACAGCGGGAGTGAGGTTTGTTCTGGGTCATTTAGGGGGAAATGAGGTAGGATGACAGTCTCTTGTATTTAAATTGCATAGAAATGGCTAAAAAAAAAAATGCTTGAACATCATTATCATTATTCATAAAAGTGAAATAAGATATGTTAAGATTAAAAAAGTTAGATCCATTAAGAGACTACTTTAATTAAAAAGTCTGAACCAGCACTTTAACATCAATTAATCTTTAAAATTACTTTTGAGATTGCAGCTTTCACCATAAAGTTGCTAATGCTTTCAGATTATCCCACAATTGATGTTAATGGAACAGGAGAACATGGTGGAAAAATAGTTCCAAAATCTTAATCTCTCACACACACACACACACACACACACACACACACACACACACACACACACACACACACACACACACACACACACACACACACACACAGTATCAACATCCTCTGTGACAGCAAACAAAGGAACAAAGGTGTTTGGTGGTGTTTTGTAATTATAGGTACTTCTGCAAAATACAGGCTACTGGTAATCTCTCACATAAGCTTATTAATTGTTTAAATAAAGGACCCATAATTAATTGGCAGCATATATACACACATCTGTTTATTAAACAAATGAATAGAAATGCTCAGTGATTAAATGTAAAATTGAGCCTTCTAAATGGGAAATATTGAAAGTTCTCAGTAACGGTATTCTGCATGACATAATATCAAGTCAAGTCAAATTTATTTCTAAAGCACTTTTTTAAAAACAACAACAGTTGACCAAAGTGTTGTACAAATATGGCTTTGTTATACTGTTACAGTAAATTGCTGCTCGTGCTTTAACACTTGCATATGATGTACATAATCTTTTAGGAGGGCAAGCACCATACAGCGTGCCGAAAAAGAGGCGCAAAAAGAGAAAAAACATTCACATCGTTTTAAACATAGCATTGTTATCACTTTGACCTTCAGATCAATCTGTTCACTTTGAAGGAGAGGTCAAAAGAAGGTCAAAAGTGACATGATATTTTTAAATATTTATACTAGGGGTGGGACTCGATTAAAAAAATTAATCGAATTAATTACAAGCTTTGTAATTAATTAATCGAAATTAATCGCATTTTAATCGCATTTCAATATTTGACATGAGGAATATTAATTTAAGTTTAGTTGATGAATGAATCAATATACATAAGCTTAAACTTCAAAATTTTGTTTATTTTCCCACCAGTCTACTACACAGACCAACGAAAGGTGGAAGTGCTCCTGTGATAAGCAAACTCCTGAAATTAAAGTTAAGCATCATAACTGGATAGTTTTATTCAACATTAATGTCTCACTTGTTATAGTTGGAAATTAATAATTCGCTCAGCTGTATTCCTTGATGTTGAAATGTGTTATGCTTGTTTTAACAGCTTATTTTGAATAAAGACTTAAAATTAAACCACAAAAAGGAGAAAAAGTTCGTTCTCCGTTTAACAGCTGCTTTTACACAGCTGTGCTTCGCACTCACGGTTGCTAGGCGACATGAGCTACGCAGAGGTGACGGCAGGTGACGCTGATATGAAGGCTAGCTGCTCACTTCCGGCCTTTGCTGTCTTCGTGGGCTACAAAAGATGTGGGCCGGGTCCTTCGCAGGATGCGGCCCCTAATTTGGACATTGTGCGTCGATATAATCTGTATGCCTGGAACTCGTGCACTGAGAAACGTTCCACGGTGCAAAGTGCGATTAAAATGCGTTAAAATTTTTAACGCGTTAATTTCCCCGTAATTAATTAATCGAAATTAACGCGTTAAAGTCCCACCCCTAATTTATACGTATTATATGATGACAATACACACCAGACTTGCAATCATGCAAGTTATCAGGCTTTTTATCAATTTCTTAACCAATTAATCATTAATTTGACTTTGAAGACCTTGGTTGATGTAAACCAAATTTTAATGGATTGTTAACACGACCCCACTCTACATCCCTACAAGGTTTTATCAGAATTCATTCCAAACTTTTCGAGCTATTGTGTTTACAGAATGACATGCACACACGGACGCAAGCAAATGCTACCAACAACATAACCTCCTTTGGTGAAGGCAATAAAAAAAGGCTTGGATAATATCAGAAAAGTCAGTCTGAATTTGAGTAAAACCTGTACAACTGCAGTCAATGATAAAGTGTGTATTGCTTAAAGAGCTAAATGGCTACAATATACTACAGTGAAGCCCCGTCTGCATAATTTTGACTCATTAATGTTAGGGTCAACTCAAACAGGAAGTTACCAGGTATTTTATATTTCCAGTCATATACTATGTCAGTTAGTGGAATACTTCACTCCTATTGGCTGTAAATTCAAAGCTTCTCAAAATATTTATATTAGATTAATTTGGCACAGTTTTGGCTATATTGCCAAAAGTATTTGTTTGTCTGCCTTCACATGCAGATGAACTTGAGTGACATCCCATTCTTAATCCACAGGGTTTAATATGATGCCAGCCCATCCTTTGCAGCTATAACACATTCAACTCTTTCGGGAGGGCTTTCCACAAAGTTTAGGAGTGGGTTTTTGGGAATTTTTGACGATACACTGATGTTGGATGAGAAGGCCTGACTCGCAGTTTCCACTCTAATTCATCCTGAAGGTGATCTATCAAGTTGAGGTCAGGAAGCTCTGCAGGCCACTCGAGTTCTTTCACGGCAAACTCACAACCCATTCTTTCACAAATGTTTAAAGCAGCAGTCTGCATGCCTGGGTGCTTTGTTTTATACACCTGTGGACATTGAAGTGATTTGAACACCTGAATTCAATGATTTCGATGGGTACGTTAATGCAATATAGTGTGTATTCCTACTGATAGCAATCGCACATCCATATATCTGAAATGATCTACTGAAACTCAGAGCTTATTTACTTTTTCAGGATGGCCAAATTCCACATAATTTTATTGCCCTTGAAGTTTAGCACAATCTTTTGTCTAATCTGGCTTGTACTGAAGTCATAAATCCACCTGTTTGAATGTCACTCATGAACTTTAATTAACCTATCTAGGATTTATATCATTTTCGCTCCCATGTGACATATCCTGGTGAGTCACCATGTGTATAAATCCTGACTGGATAGCCCATTAGATGCTGCAAATGCTGATCCAACTCAGACCCCTTCAGTTATCTTCAGTCTGTCAAGAGATTTTGGAAAGGATCCATTTTTCTGGATTATAAATCTGTGGGGTATCAGTTAAAGGGGCAGAGTGATGCGGGTAATAAAGGTCTGCATTGATTTTATTGGTTAATCTTTCAAATATAAGCCTCCTGGTACACTATTAGTGACTCTGGATGGGCTACACCATATGGAACATACCACAAGGGCTGTAGGACCGCATGTAGTGTGCATACAGTGAAAGTCATTTTTCATTTCAGTCCCAGCCTCCCTCAGTGTTTACTGAAACTCACAGATATAAAGACGGGGTTTGATTAGGCACAGGTGTGGCTTGTTAAAATCTGGCCTTCTGCTGGCTTTCTACCAGCAGTCGTGCTGCGTTCATGTCATGTTGGATTTACCATAAATGAAAGCTGCCAGCTGAGGGAAAACCTTGACATGGGGATAGGTCATACTATATGAAAACTATACAAAAAAGAAAGGACACTTATACAGACCGCAAAAATCTTTTGCAAATGTTAGAACTTTTTTAATTTATAAATTTTAAAAAGTTCTAGTAACCAGATGTCACTCTGTTCTTTCGCTTCATTTCAATTCTTCACCAGTCTGTGTTAACATCTCATCTCATCACTGTGGCCTGCTGGTGTAATGTGGCACTCACGCATCTTATGTGCTTGGCATTTGGCTCCAGTCTCAAAGATTATTTATGCTGCAGAACAAGAAAAAAAAAAAAAAAAATTCTGCTGAAACCAACGCATAGCTGTCAGTGAAAAATGATGAAAACAATGACAGCTCGTAAGCACAGACAGTATGTAAAATCGTGCTGTGTATGCTCGTTTCATGTTGAATGTTTTCAAATGAGACAACATGTCTGTCTGACGTTGCATCAAAATATGTGAAACCAGAAGAAAAGTGGAGAAGCTGAAAAGCATTCACGAAGTTAGCTTGTCAATATGACATTTGGAAAAGCATCGCCAGAGGGAAGTGAGTCAGGATATCTTGTGACATCTGAAGAAGTCAGCTGAAGTAAGCTGATTTGACAAATGCGCACACAATGTACAAAATGTTGGTTTGAAGTGTAACAAAACTGAACTTTTAATAAAATCCCTCCTGATATCAGTATTCTGCCATCATCAGTTTTCACAAAGCCAGCATGCCATTAAACCATCATTATCTGCATTTCCTACATTTGAATTATGCAGCTTGATTCATATTTTTAAACGTAGATATTCAAGATTCCCATCATGAATCCTGACTTTGGTAACCCCTAACATTTCTTATCATTTCCTCCAGTGATGCTCACATGTGCACCACAACTGCTGCTGCAATGAAATCTGGTACAGACATATCCAAATCTTGCTGCTTCTAATAGTGTTTCATTACTCGTTGGTCTTAATACACTGCTCAAAAATAAGTAAAGGAACACTCGATTATTACAGTATAGCACAAAGACAGTTCAACTGAGAGGGACACTTGCAAAAAGCAAAACTAGAGCAAAATCAGTCTGGAGGGGTAAGGGGAGAACAGTGGTCACAACGTGATTAGCATTGTCACTTCATAGCAAGAAGGTCCTGGGTTCAAATCCACTGGCCAGCTGGGATCTCTCCGTGTGGAGCTCGCATGTTCTCTCTGTGCCTGCATGGATTCTTTCCAGGTACTCCCGCTTCCTTCCATAATCCAACGACTTGCATGTTAGATTAACTGGTGACTGATGGCCTTGTGACCTGGCCAGGTGTGCCCCACCTGTCACCCTGAGATAGCTGGGATAGGCTCCACTGCCACTGTGATAAGTGGAATAAAGCAGATGAATGGAGATGATAAGCTAAATTTCTTTCGATTGATCTAAAAAAAAAAAAAATGTGTCTGTATAAACACTGAGCACTTTTGGTCACTTTCATCTTGTAAAGCTGAAGTAAAGAAGCAGCTCTAAAATGTATCATTTGATGGAAAAGTCATGTTGGCTCCTCTGTTAACTATCAAAAGGTAAAGTTTGTCATCACTGTGCTGCACATATCTGCTCAGAATGTATGAGAGGCACAAGCCATGAAATTATGAACCAGTCCTTCAGCTTTATTGCAGTTGTGAATGTGAACAAGGGAAAATATACACATGTACCACTCAGTCTGCAAAGTAAACAAGAAAACAAGATTAGAGTTTTAGCCACTTATTCTCAATCTACATAACAAACACGGGATAAGAAATAATGAGTAACATAACCTCTTACCAGAACCGTCACCCCATGTGAAGGTGAAAGGGAGCGCAGCCCTTAGATAAGGAGCAGCAGGGGATTTGAATCAGGTGACAAAGGAGCATGTGGCAAAGAGGAAATGAAGTGAGGTAAAAAAGATGTGAGGTGAGGTAAAGTAAGAAAAATGAAATAATAATATAAAACCGAATCTTCACTAAATCCTCTGCTTCTGAGTGAAATTGGGATCCTCAAAACAAAACTGCTAAAACCGTGTTTATGGCGATGTAACACTGGATTTCTGGATTTGTTTACAAGTCAGACAAGCTGTATCCTCTTTATAGCTTTCTCTAAGTTTTAGATAGCATTATCTAGCTCCTTTGAGACTTATTTGTGTCAGTCTGCGACATCCTGTATCATCAGCCTGATACAAATGCTCTGTCACAACATCTTTTTTGGAGTCAAGGATTAGCTATTCCTGGGCTTAGGTTTTGACCAGATGCCCAAAGTGTGGGCACATTTAGCCTACATATCTGCACACACATACACATGCACGAGGCCTGTGGCTGTTTGTGCATAGGTCCCCAGCTGTTGAGTGCTGCGCAGATGTAATGACCAGAAATGAGGGATTACAGCTAAATCTGGAGGGAGAGAGGGAGAGGAGGCGGGTGGGGTGATTAGGGAACAGTGTTGAGACTGGAGGGAATGAAGACAAGGGTTAAGAAGGGTTACAGGAAATGCAACCTGATGATGGAAAAATCCAACACAAATGATGCAAAACTCCCAAGCACAGTGTAGGAGTGGGTGTAGAGAAAATGTGATATAGCAAAAAAAAAAAACCAAAAAACAGATGTTTGTTTGTTTCTTTGAACGAGTCTTTTGTGGAGGGAAGAACGATGATTGATGCCACAAAGAAAACGTATCCACAGTTGGAATAATTTTTTTTCCACCATTTAATTACAAATCCACTGAATTCTTCACCGTCTGCAAAGAAGCCTGGGTTAGTGTACGCAAGAAGAAGCTGCAGTTATGAAGCTACACACACTGTAAACCCAGATTTTGATTCCACTTAAAAATATTGAGTTTATATTACTTAAAATTACCTAGAATGTGAACATTACTTGTTAATGCTGAGTAGACTGTACTTTTTGATGGTCTATCTTATTGTACTCATGTGTTTGAGTTCAAACAACTTAATATCATCAAGTTTTGCACCTGCTAAAGATCTAGTTTATACCAGTTTTAACAGACTGGATTAATGCGCAGCTGCATGGTGGCATGATGGTTAGCAGTGCTACCTCACAGGTAGAATGCCATCTAGAAGGTCTGGGTTCAATTCCAGCTTGGCCCAGGTCTCTCACTATTTGGAATAGAAGACATTTGGTGTTTTTGTTCACAACGCTCTCTCGTATAGTTTTTTTTATTGTTCCATGGACAAATGTTATTTGTAAATGTTAATGTACCAGCATTCAGCAGGGCTGAGTTTTATCATGTTTATTTACCAAATTTAAACAGACACAGTTCAACACTGTAAAAAATATCAGTGTTACTGGGCAGTATGGTGGCGTGGTGGTTAGCACTGCTGCCTCACAGCTAGAATAGCTATCTGATAGTCTGGGTTCAATTCCACCTTAGCCCAGGACTCTTGCTGTGTGGAGTTTGTATGTTCTCCCTGTGTCTGTGGGTTTCCTCCCACAATCCAAAGACATGCAGTTACTGGGGTTAGGTTAATTGGTCTCTCTAAATTGCCCACAGGTGTGAATGGTTGTCTGTGTCAGCCCTGCAACAGGCTGGTGACCTGTACAGGGTGTACCCTGCATCTTACTGCCTTGTCAGCTGGGATAGGCTCCAGCCCCCACCACCCCCACACAACCATGAAAAGGATAGGGGGAACTGATTGATCAAAGGACATTTTATTTTTTCATGAACTATAAAAGATACGTTTGGTCAATGAGAACATACAATTTAATTCAACTGGAAATGGAGTAGTGCTTACTTAACAGGCAGAGTTAGGCTGTTTCATTTCTTTAAAAATTTAAGGCAACGAGTTACCTTGGTTTTTTTAAGTAGATTCAACTTATCCGGGTTTACAGTGCAGGAGAGCCTCACAGAGTTTCTGCTGCTTTTTCTATAATTCATAAAAAAGTTTCATCCTCCTAAATGGAAAAACAGATAACGGTTTACTGATATCCTTATAAATGTAATACATATAGAAATCATTCACAAGGGCAACAAAAACTTTTGCAGACTCATATCTACCTCTATTTCTCCTACCCAAGGGTTACAGTCAAATTCTGCCCTTTTAAATATTCAAAGCATTTTCACACACACACACACACACACACACACACACACACACACACACACACACACACACACACACACACACACACACACACACACACACACACAGAGTTGTGCCGTGTACTAGAGGCTGCTGCAAACAGCAAATGTGGTCTCTCCACATTTGCCGTCTGAAAATGTGGAAAGACTTTCCTCCACTTGTCGACACATTAGTCAACTGATCTGGAGAGGATTGGCAAGATCCCAAATTAATGTGCACCAAAGCAAAGCCCTCTAGGAAGCTTAACGCTGCTCTAATTAAGATGCACGTTCACATTTTCCTGCCCTTTTTTTTAAGATATGTCCAAGAGAGGCTTCTTCTTAAAATCTTAAATAAGTTAGCTGTCACTGTAAAAAAAATTCTGTTTTCACTGCAATACAGTTCAAGGACATTATTATTGATCTTCCTATCAGGTTTTACATTGAAATTTCAGTATGATTCTGGTTGCTGTAATGGCCAAGCACTGGCTCAAAAGGGACTATTAATGAGACTGCATGCCAACCCCACAGATCCTTCTTCCCTTGAGAGCCACAGGTATCAGATCAGCTGTGAAACATAATAAAGCAAGTGCTGACATCACACTTGTTAACTGCCTCGATAGCTTGCTCACATCACAACTGGACTGTCACATCATCCTCCTCTTTTCTGCCAGTACTTTTTGTTTCCTGAACTGACATCATATTTCCCAAAGGGGTGAAATGATTTAATGTTGGATCCCAAAGCATCTCGTCACCTCTTCTCCGCGCACCCCAACCGTTCTGTCTGTGGAGAAGAGGAGGTGACTCACAGTAACCTGAAGCTGGAGGAGTGTCAAGTCAAATCCAAAATCCTGAAATGATTTGAAGGGGTCCATTAGGATACTTTCAAACAATTTAACGTATAGTGTGGCATTCACCTGTGAAAAGGGGAACGTGTTCATTCTGCAACTGTGAAACTGGGATCATTAGGGTTCATTTCATTTTCTGAGAGTTTTGTCATGGGAGGATTTTTTCCTTTCTTCGAGTCATGTGTTACAAAGACTTAATTAAAAAGATGGGCACGGCATTTTACTTTGGATTTTATGTGACCATATTTGAACTAAAAAAAGCATTTATACATGTACAAAATCTTTATATGTTTGCCAATTTGATGTCATTTCAGAGTTGCTTCCATTCATCCATCCATCCATCCATCCAGAGTCATGGGGGCTGGATCCTCTTCCAGCTGTCACAGGGCAGAAAGTGGTGTACATTCTGGACAGGGCTAATGCAAGGTTTCTTTCGCTTTGCAGTGAGCTCCACTAGAATATATCTTGCTCCCATCATCTTTTAGACATTTTCATTCCCAATAAATCCAACAAAAGATCCAGTGTTCTTTTGAAGTCCGGAAACTTTCTCTCAGAGGGGATGTTTGATTTGTGCCTTCTCAGGTTGCTTTGCGCCATGTTAGCATTAGCCAACTCTTACCAACAGACGATGAACTTGGGAAGGAGTGCTGACATCTCCAGTCCAGCTGAAGCCATAAGACAGTTAGCATTTGCAATATTGTTTGACAGGGTGATTTTTCCTCTTTTCATTAGATGGTGGTTTGTCTGAACTGATGGATGTTTGTGGTTTGCTGCATACAAGAAAGTGATCCAGTTCTTCCTCCTCAAAATGTTTGTTATCCTCCTTTCTGTCAAACAGCATCTTCTAGTTTGACATTCTGGGAAATCCAGTTTGCATTCATATCTGTATACTAAGTATTGCACTACATATAAGAAAATATCCTCCACATAATTACACCACCAGTGGTTATTTGAGTTACTGTTGCCTTCTTATCAGCTTGAAGCAGCCCGGCTATTCTCTACCAATAACTACTGTAATTTTACACAGTTCCTGACTCATATAGAAATCTCAGCCTGTAACTGTCCAAATAGATAGTAATATTAAGCAGGGCATAGTCTGGTTTGTCTTAGTTTACTATTTAAGGATGAAAAACATTTAGTAAATTTAGTGCCTGTGTATATACTTTTAGGAGAAAAGAGCATTAAGTATCACACTTCTTTTCATTTCTTTAATTGTTCTATTTTATCTTACTGATGACACTGTTATTTATTTATTTATTTTTTTTGTTTAATTAACAGATTTTAACCTGTAAAATATCAGAAAATTCAGAAAGTTTCCATCCAGGAATTTGCATAAACACTTGAGCAGGCTTTTGGATTTTCACATTTTATTCAGTGATTTAATCGGGTCATAAATTTCATTCTAACAAGAACAAACTTTGCTTTAAAGCCTCTTCTGCGAAACCAGGAAGAAAGCAAACACATTATCAACACAGAAATTTTCTTTTAAAGGCTTTGAAATCTGCCGATTTTGCTAAGTTTATACACTTCCGTAGGTTGATAAAATTCTCAGAAGAAATTGACGTTCAGACATCAGCGTCTTTAATAGTAGGCACAATCCCAAGTACAGTTCTGATATAGTTACATATGAAATGTAAAAAGAACATCCTGTCTTTGCCCGAGATATTAAAAAGCAGAAAGACAACAACAAACCTACCCCCCCCCCCCCCCCCCCCCCCCCCCCCCCCGTCCCCCCGGCACAGATTAAGACAAGAATAAACTTTGATTTCCACGTAGAACAGAAATAGCAGGAATTTACTGAAAGTTTATAATCCTGCTGGGTTGAGAAACATTCTTAGTACAGTAGACCAACTCATCCTGTCAGTGGTTATGTAATATACCACATCCTATGAGACTATTTCTTCTACCCGTGTGGTCTTTGATGTCCTCTGACGGCCTCATTAAAGCCTGATTTATCTTAACTTGCTTTACTGGTTTAACATGTTGTTAAAACTGAATGCCCCCCTGTGCTTCACCATTAAACATGCCTTGCAATAATCACACACTTAATTCGGGAACAAGTTATTACATACTAAATGTAAGCCCCACTGAACTTCAGAAGCTTAGCCCAGAAATAAAACCTACTTACAGGGCAAACCAAAAGCCGTTCAGGGCATTGTTCACGTAATATATAAGTCAACTTAGTGCTATCATAACTGGTTCTCTGACTTCAGTAATTATCTTATAGAGATACTACTTCACTGTCACAATAATGGAATGAAAGTCAGATTTGGCGACATCTGTGGGTGGAGAATTCTGTCAGCATCTTACCTGTTACAGGTTTATTAAGTGTCGTATTTTCTTCTTGAAAGTGCAGCTATAGAATCTGTAAGCATATCTGACAAGAAAACACATGCGAGTGAAACCAGAGTTTAAAGCTGCCCAAACACTGTATGTACTTAACCTCAAGGCGCTGTCAGAAAGGATCTAGAAATTCACAGAAAATTTGTCAAGGATACAAAGTAAAGGGAGGGGAGCTGTTGACTGCAGAAATGTAAGAAGCTTATGATGTGCACATTTACAGGCACTGAGAGACAGGAAATGGTTTAGGTTCACATCGACTCTGGACTAAAAGCATTTCAAAGAAAATAAATGCAAGTTGTGAATGAAAGAATGTTTTTGATACAGTTGTATGTGTTTATGTGCCCTCTAATGTATAGCTGTTATATCCAGTCATGCCTGGAGCGCATGACGCTATCAAGCAATTTTCATCTGTTTTACCATGATTCTTTTCTTTGATTGAATTGGATCCTATTTTATGTGTATTTTTTCCATACATTTAGCTTTGCCCCCCTAAGTCATACATGCTCAGAGGAAAGGAGATCTTAGAAGACATCATGAAGAGGGTAGTGAGAACACATCTGTGTAAGCCCTCTGCAAGAGCACAGGCTGTCCTCTGTGAGGCAAAAATGTAACAACATGGACAGCAATCAACCTGACTGCAGCTCTGGCTGGAAACAGGAGGCCTTTCAAAACACAACAGCTATAATAATTCAGGCATGAGCTTGTCCCAAATGGAGCTTTTCTGTCATGATCCAAACCGCTATGTTTGACAAAAAGTCATCACTGTATGCTGCCAGAAGAGCCTTCTTCCAGCACTGAAGCATGATGCTAGAAATGTGAAGATCTGGGGCTGATTTTGCGCCTTTTGGACCAAGTCATATCATGAATTTTGAGGTGCTTAAGAAATTCTTAAACAAAAGGTCATGCCATCAGGCTTGGCGTTGAGGAAGGGCTGAAAAAATGGAGAATACAACAAAGCTAATAATGACACGGATCATTCCTGCAAAACAACCAAGGAATGACTGATGGAAAAGAATATCACAGGATCATTGCCCGGAAAGAAATCCCAGACAGTCCATGGCAGACATCCTTTCAGCTTAGTTCAACTGGCTGGGTTCTGCAATGATTAGTGGGAAAAGATTCTCCAAGCCAGATGTAACGTTCTGATAACTCACCATAGAAGACCTTTAATTTATGGAACTGATGCTAAAAAAATGTCACAAGCTACTGATGTTTGCATTTTTCTGCACACATGAAATTAAAATCAGACTTACTATTGTTATTAATAGTTTATAGATGTTAAATCAGCTTTTTATGTTAACCTATTTGTGTTTGTGTGAGTGAACTGGAATGTGGAAAATGTTTCAAAAGTAAAGTGTGTCATACTGTGTGCTTGTACTGCATGCTTGCAAAAAATGAAACAGTAAATTTAGATTTAAATGAGCCCCAGCTAATTTTCCCAACCTCGAAAGGGGAGTTTCCAAAGAGCACTTGAATGCCACATTACTCACACTGGCTGTGTCACTGATGTCCTGAGTTATATCATGTTCTCTGAGGAGGAGGCATCTGTTTCATTGTTTGGGCCAGACGGTGCAGCTTGTCAGGGGAATTTCTTCTCGATACTGCAGACCTGCCCGTGCTACAGATGGCTTATCTCACAGTAAATGATTCAGAAAACGACAATATGCCTCGAAACAGGGAAGAGGTCATCTCCTTTAGCTAATGGAATGTCTTCCTTGGTTAGAGTCTGGACAGAGCACTTGTTGAGTATCTGTTTCACGGTGGCGATGTGAAGCTCTGCATCAGCTGCTCACAGGAAAGAGTGAATTTTAAATCCACTAGCAACACTCCTGATCCTCTCATTTGAATAGCAAGCAGAACAATTAATGTTTCATTAATGCTTTTCCAAACTGGAATTTAAGGTGTAGATACTGCAGCGTAATTCCCTTGCTTAATTAACCAGACTGATCCGCGCTGCCAAAACAAGAGCAGTCCAATTTATGTTTTAAGTTGTCAGCTCAGGCCCCAGAGCAAAAGCTAAAGCCATTCCACTGTTTGATGGTGTCAAAACACTGACTCGTTTATGCAAGTACAGACCTATAAAAAAAGCAAGGGACTGTAAGCCAAGACCTACTGTAATATTCAGCAATTATCAGTCTGTCAGCTAAATGCACAAATGTCAGAAAGAATCAGAGCTGCTGCCTCCCAGCTGAGTCAAACAGCTGTGAAAGAGACATTAATAGACATCATCACATCACTGTAGCCTGCTTGGTTAACTGTTACTCACACTATGCCTAGTGTTTGGTGTTGTTTGTCAGATTAACTTGCCACAACCTACATGTAAAGACACACACACACCCATGCAGCTGTACTTCTTGATTGAAAAAAAAAAAACAGCCAAATCTGCACTATGTCTTTCACTTCCTCTCTAATGCGATTCAAGGCATGACGTAGAACATCAAAGACAAAATCTTATCTGACCCCTCTGTTCACGTTTTGATATGGACATTAAAGCATCTGAGGCTTGTCCCTCATGATTGTCAGTGTCTTTCTGTTCTGGGTTTGAAGATTAAAAAGAAGCTGACAGGGGCAAAGGGAAAGAAGCGTGATGTGTAGAGACAGATTTGTGGAGACATGAATAGCTTGCAGGTATTTTTTTTTTTTTTTTTGAGTAAGAAGAGAAAGAGGGATGGACAGAGTGGGAGACTTGGATCCGTGACTTTCCCTCCACGCTGTCACTATGTTTTATGGCAGAAGAAGTGTTTGTGAAACTGAAGGTGCCGCATAGATGGGCTACGTGAAAAGGAGTTTGCAGCATGAATGCAGTCTGCTCACAACCAACATATCTAAAAGAGGAGTGGGGAGAGAGAGAAAAAAAAAAAAGTAATTTGCTTTCAAGTAGTGCTTCAGAAAAACAAACACAACTGAGCGCAGGGTGAGTAAAGGAGTCACTGTTTAGATAAAGTAAGGGCAGATGAAGGAGAGAAAATGTGCAAAGAAACAACACCGGCTGAATAAATACGGAAAAGTAAATTTGCAAAAAAGATTTTAATCGGCATTGTTTTAATCATTCTTGGTTCAATTTACAGTTGTTTAATCATTCTCATCAAACGTAAACACGTTTCTTGTGGTTGTCTTCAACATCAGTAAATGCTTTTCGCCCGTTTCCCCGCTTTCACCCCGTAACATAAACTAACATTACAGAAGAGCACATTCTCTCATACGCACTTGCATATTCAGATCCTACAAATGACTCCTTAATGAGTACGAAATTCCTAAATGCCACATACTTGAAAAGCGCGGACGAACACATTCTACATACATACGCACAAATGTGCACACACACACACGTTTTTTTTTTTTTTTTCTTTCTCTCGCTCGCTCTTACGCACGCATGCACGCCACCTCTCGCGCACCTGTACACACGCACACACACATTCCACAACCGGCATGTATTATAAATATACATTACAATGCAGACTTCCCTCATTTCTCAAGTGCAACACTTGAGAAATGCTGCCCCTCGATCCACGTAGTCTGCCTATGCATTCACAGTTGGTTTATGACATGCTCTTCAGCAACATAATCTGGTAAGCAGTATCTGTTACATGAGAGTGGGGTTACTGCGTGTATGTCCCTACTGATTAGTCATGAACAATAACCTTCTCTTTGTGTCAGGCTGAGTTACATCTATTTATCTACACAAGCAAAACGCTGCAGTAAAAAATTCACTGTAATAAAAACATAAAGAATAAGAATCAAAAAATGGCACAGTAGCTTATTGAGCAGAGGCCTACAAATGCACACTAATAAATTAGGTAAATAAATACTTTAATGTTAAAATAAATACATTTTAAGATCAAATAAATTAAAAAAAGCACACGTTGTAATCTGATTAAGCCTACGTTGTCCTGTATTACAATATAAAAAAGTGAACTTCTCTTTATTTGCACATTCACAAGTGTTTTGTTTTTTTTAATTCATTTATTTATTTATTTTTTAACAAAATGGCGGCAGCGTTACTTTGAGACTCAAAGCACAATTTCTCCTCAGGCACCAGCCGCACTTTGGCGACTGTATGGGGTTGTTTCCAAGGTGACTGTGACTGCTGTTAATGGCCATCAGCACTGATTGGCTGTGGAAAAGGAACAGACAGGGTTGACTGGGATTAAAAAGGGGACTTGCTGCTGTGAGATTTTCTTTCTTTCATTTTTTTTTTTTTTTAAGAATTGTAAATTTGTGACGTTCTGAATCACTGTGCTGATTGCAGCAAAAGGTTTGACATCCGGAAAATCTACGCCAAGTGCTGAAGGTAAATGCGTCAGAACAAAACACACATCTACCACGTCTACCACATCTAAGTGCCGTCAAATTACTAGTCCTGGGTCTGTACTTTTCTAGGGTTGTTACAGTGTGAAGGCAGGAGATGCAGACAAAAGACTAGTTCTAAGAGGGCACTTGCTACCTTCTAAGAAATGCAGGCTTTGCATCTGTACCTATCACAAAGCTAGGGGTATTTTTTGATGTCTGGTGAAAATGGATTTTTGAAAGGCCTGTGGTAATCCTCACAGAGTCTTTCCCCCTTTCTTGGACTGTTATTACCACCAGCTTCCTCACATTAGTGTGAAAACATTCTTCAATATCCAGCGCAACAGCGGGAGTTCTCATCATGACTGATTATATCCCAGGTAAGATCAGTAGAGATCCAGAGTCCATCTTGCTCATTACTACATCAAAGTTTGGTTTAATGCATCATCACACTAGGTCTGTGGTCCAGGTTTCCCCATCTTCTTCAAAGCTCAAAGTTGCAATATCCTTGAAGACAAAGCAGCTTAAATTCCTCAGGTTATTTGATATCCATGCTACAGTAAGAGCGTGTAGTCTGCACCCAACATATTACAAGTCAGTTCTCTTATTCTCCTCAGGCATCAGAGCAGCACAGAAAGTCTGATTCTGAGTATTGTTTCGGTCTCAACACCTGCACGAAATGTGGTATTGATGTGATAATGATATCCAGCAACACATAAGAAGCTACTTTCGACCGCTCCCTTATTCACAAGGGATAAGGCCACAGCCAGTAGCTCCGCATATTTGATTTGGCAGATTTTCACACCGGATGACCCTCCTGACACAACCCCCAACGGATGTGTCTCCTCCTGGGAAATGGGAATCTTTCTCTTGTTAGGTGAATGTGTAAACCCCTACACTATGGAGCACATGGAGTGTCAAAATACACTGGTGTAAATATGACAGCAAAAAGGCCTCTCTCTTTTTTTTAAAGTCCATTAAGCTAAGTTAAAGTTTTTTTTGTTTGTTTTTTTTTTTTTTTTTATTGTTTTTTTTTTGTCTGTGTCCTTTTGATTGTGGTTCTGTTGCACCGCTGCTCGACTCTCGTCTGCGTTTCTGTCAGATTTTACGTAATCACAAACTTGGTGGATACAAAGCCCTTTGCACAAGGCGGGTCCAGCTATGCACGAAGTGCCGGTCAGTGACTGTTGCTAGGACAAAAGGACGGCAGACACGAGCAGCATCCCCACGGTGAGAAGAAGGCGGTCACGTGAAGGGCTGCTGCCACTAACGCTTTTCTCCAGCTTGGGGACTTCAGGGTTGTATTCATCTGGAGAGCAAACCACAGAAAGAGAAAACAAGAAAGTAAGAAAAGAGAGTGCAAGAATAGGAAAGTGTGAGAGAGACCGTATGTATGCTAGACAGAAGGGAACAAACTATTACTACATTATTAATCAATCAATCTAAAGGAAATGTGTGATGCATGCAAATTGTGCTTTAACATATGCAGAGAAAGCGACATGATGCAATTACCAACACACCACCAATTATCATCAGCTACATATGGCCATTTCCCCGGTGGGATGGAAAATTAAAAACACTTTTGTTTTTGATCTATTTCTTTTTTTTGTGAGTGTGTATCCCTTTTTACACACTAATGATGTTTTTATCCTAGAGGGATTTCAATCACACCAAATTACTATGGCCTTGCCATTGATTAGACACAGCAGAACATTAGCTGGAGGGGAGAGATGGAGAAAAGAGCTGGGAGAACACATTTTGTATTATTTGGTAAAAAGTGGATTACACTGAGTGATTATGTTCTGTCTCGACATAATGCTTCCCATTATATCTAGAGAGTTATTACAAATCAAAATAAATCAAGAGAAAGCAAACAAAGCTTTCACGTCCATCTGTCCTACAGCTGTTGGATACCTGGGCTCAAAACCAGCTTTTCTCTATAAAATAAACCAAGTATAGGAGAAATCTGCAATTACTTAATGACGTCAGTCACAACGGCACATTTTGGAAGCACATGTTGTGTCTCAGGTCATGTACTTTGTATGCTTGCTGCAAGTGCATAAGCATGACGCGCTCTACGAGCTCCTAGATGGTGTACTCACAATGTTCAAAAAGTAGCTGCATAGTGGAAAGGGAGGGGCCACCAAACAATTTTCAGTCAGTAGGAGGAGGATATGTCACCAGTAGCCTACTGAAATGTTTTTGCAAGCACTGCAGGGGAACGATCTCCCAAAAAAACACACCTTTCACGTTCTGAGTTGTTCGCAGGTTTACAGTTCTGTGAGGTCAGAAGCTACAAATGTTCATAAAATCAGTAACTAGTGCGGCAGGTGCAGTCAAAACATTGTAAACATCATTTCTGGTAACTTCTTACTGTGTTTGATGGGAGACCCTAACCAGAAATTCATATACTAAATATGTATGTATGTAGTGTACACACAGTACTGTGCAAGACTGTGCAAAAGTCTTGAATCACACCTCATTTCTTATATTTTGCGAGAAAAATAAGAAACCTGAGCAGCAATTTACTGAAACGTGCAAACATACAATGCATGCATATAAAAAATGGAGTATTTAAGGGAAAACAACACACTTTGTACAATTCTAACAAGCCTGAAAGTCAGTATGACTGCCTTTATTCTTTAACACAGCTGGAACGCTCTTAGGCAACTTTCTTTTAATTAACGTGTGTGTGTGTGTGTGTGTGTGTGTGTGTGTGTTAAATCCAGGTACTGTATGCTTTAACTGCAGTGGCAGTGTGTTTAGGATCATTGTCAGGCTGAAAACAGGCTGAACCTTGCTTTCCAGATAGTATTGCACGGTGGATCAAAATCCGATGGTACTTTTTTGCATTCATAATTCCATCAGTTTTGATCCCCAACACCACTGGCTAAAATGCAGCCCTAAACCGTGACAGAGCCTCCACTGTGTTTTCCAGATGGCTGTAGACACTCACTGTTGCACCTCTCCTGACCTCCTTCTTGTTCTTGTATAATAACAGATTTCTGCACAGCACTGTAGCGTACACGATTAAAGTATGAGCAGTACCTGACACACTACTACAAGTAATGCTGAGGGAGTTTAAGATATATTTAAAGCCTTAATATATGATACACTAATTTTAGCTTATTTTTTTTACTAATTTTACGAATAGTGGTTTAATGTCTTAAACTCACAACGAGGAGAAGAAACATGTCTGCTGTGATACAAAAAAGGTTATATTTATATGACACATTTTGGGTGAAAATTAAAATTCCCTATCTTTTATATTATGCTGTGATATAAAGCTTTAGTCTTCCATACAATTAAAGTGACGTCAGAAAAAAAAAGCACAAACTTGAACAAGCAGAATGTTTTTGTTTTTTTCTCCCCTGTGCTTCAATGTAACTTTAAATTCTTGTCTGAGCTTGCTACATGTAACTAACGACAAGGAAAAACAAGATAGCTCATCATAAGAGACGGCGATTACAATCACCTCGCAGGTGATGTCTGACAGAGGTATGAAATCTTGTTTTTGTTTTCTCTGAGAGCAAAGCATCCAACCTCTCTCACCTATGCTGGTTGTGTGTGACTCTAGTCCACGTCAAAGTTGTTCCTAAAGAACACGAGGAATCTATCTGATGACGCACAACACTGACATTCACACTGCAATGCATCAGGGTGAACCAAACAAGGAATACTAAGTTAAGGCGCTGCCTCAGGTAAGACCCACAGGTCACAGCAAGGCCACCACACCATGTGGACTGTCTCTCTAACAGCATTTCAGCAGTTAAAGGCAACGTGTGCAGTTGGAGACGAGAAGATGAGACGTCCTCTGCTTGCAGAAAAAGCGGGCCATTCCTTACCTCTACATAAACAACCACACGCAGCTCCTTTACAAAAGTTGCTGTGCATGTGGACTGACTCTTACAGTCTTGTTTGTGGGTGCTGTGAGCTTTGACAATCACTAGCCTGCACGATATGCACCTCTTCAAAACCCCTGCTATTTAGGGAGGCTGGCCTTGGAAGATGAATGTGGGGAACACTGGCTGCCTCAGGCCATAACAAGTTATCAAAGGTCCAGTGTTTGACATCTAACATCACAGTACAATTGTAGGATACAGTAATCAATTTCCAAGCGCAGAATCCGGTGCAGTCTTGTGTGAAAGGGGGTATAACAACGGATGGGCATGCAGGGCAGCTCTCCAGTCCACAGTGAACCACCCCAAGGCATTTACAGTGAGATAAGAAACAAAAGCACTAGACTGTCGATGAGTGGAAAGAGGTTGTCTGGTCTGATAAATCCTCGTGCCAGCTATGCCACAATGATGCTAGACTTGCAGCGAGGCATCAACAATATGAGGCAATGGGCCCATCTTGCACGCCTACAGCTCTCCAGGTCAGTGGGGGAGGTGTAACACTGTGGAGGATATTAAAATGGCTTTCACTTGATCTAAATAATAATCCACTGGATGTTGTTACCAATAAAACCAGGGGAGCAACTAGAACTCACCGGTTAACATTGAGCACTACTGTGATTGTAGTCTTAAAGCTTACCATTGACTATGTTAGCTTAAACCTGCTGACAGGTTATTAGGTTGGTTTCAGGTCTGAATTACTGTCTACTACTTCAACAGGTCGTGTAGGTAGGTCAATAAAAACGTGAATGTCATCTTCCTTGTAGCTACATAAAAACAGCAGCAGCAATTAGGATCATATGAGACTGATATGCAGACCTGTGGAAAAACTAAGTACACCCTAAGTGCTTCCACAGAAATTAGGAGGGTAAGTAGCAGCCAGGTCCTGCTAATCAATCGATCATGAGCAAGAGTGAGCACCTCTATAAAAGCAGAGGTTTTGGCAGTTTGCTGATGTGGAGAATTGAGGTGACTGTTAACACAATGCCACAAACTTCCCAGGAGTGAATGTTCCAGCAAACTGTGCAACGCTCACAGAAACTTAAAAAACTCAAGAGCTTCATCTCAGACTCTACAGGCCTCACTTAGCATATTAAATGTTAAAGTTCATGACAGTACAGCTGGAAAAAAATACTAAACAATATGGCTTGTTTGGGCAGGCTGCCAGGAGAAAGCCTCGTCTCTCTCTCTAACAAAAAAAAATGGCAGCGTGGCTCAGGTTTGCAAAGTTGCATCTGAACAAATCACAAGACTTCTGGAACAATGTACAGTGCCACATTCAATGAAAACCAAATACAGCATATCAGCACCAATACCTCATGCCAACTGTTAAGCACAGGGATGATGATTTGGGCTTATTTTACAGCCACAGGTTCTGGGTACCTTACAGTCATTGAGCCGGACATGAACTCCTCTTTATACCAAAGTAATCCAGAGTCAAATGTGAGGCAGTTCATCTGAAAGCTAAGGCTTTCAGATACACCTTGAGGCGACTGTTTGTTGTGATTTGGCGCTATATAAATAAAATTGAATTGAGTTGAATTGAATTGAATTGGCCAGAAGTGAGTCATGCAACAGGACAATGATCCCAAGCACATCAGCAACTCTACAACAGAATGGGTGAAAAAGAAAAGAATCAAAGTGTTGCAGTGGCCCAGTCAAAGTCCAAACTTGAACCTGATCGAACTACTGTGGAGGGACCTTAAGAGAGCTGTGCATAAACAAATGCCTGCAAATCTCAATGAACTGTAAAGAGAGTGGGTCAAAACTGACCCACAATGATGGGTGATAAAGTCATATAGAAAACAATGACTTCATGTTATTGCTGCTAAAAAGGTGGTTCTACATGCATGCATGGGATGTACTTAGTTTTTCACGAGACTGCATTCAGTCATGTGAAAACACACTTTTCACATGACTGTAATTGTACATTTTTAGACTCTTTCGTCGACATGTGTCCCGTATTGTTGTAAAAAAAAAAAAAAAACATTGCATCAGCTGCTACTGATAACCTCAAACGCGGCTTCCATGTCAGCTGAAAATTTTGTCAGCACAATCACTGTATCATTAATTACTGATTGGTTAGCGCGATATAGTGAAATGGCAGTTTAAGGCAAGGAGACTACGTGTCTGTTGTTACTAACATACGGCATCTGCTAACGGCACCAAAGTTGGTGCCTTTAACAAAATTTGATAAGCATGATGGACAGACTGAAAAAAAGTGTGTTTGTTTGCTTGCTGCAACATTATATTTTATGACTGATTTTGAGAAGCTCTCCATATAAACAGATACAGGGAAAATAAGTAAATTTATGCACTTGAATGATCCGTTTCCAGTTGTATTTTCTTGTCCACCAGCTAATTTATGTTCAAGCCCTCCTCTGCTGCTGCAGACACTCAGGTGGAAAGACTTTAAGAGCAAGTATGTCACAGTAGGAAGGATGAACAGAGTGTGCTATGGTTTTGCTATAGCAAACTAGAAACCCATGATTAATTCATGGAGGAAGAAGCAATACTGGCACTAAATTCTCGCAGCACAATGCTGCGAGCACCTTGCTGTAAGATTCTCTACCATAACAAATTTCACTATCCATAATTAATGCTGAACACAGCTACATGCAGAAGAGAGGTGTGTTGCAAGCAGGTTAAAAAGTAAATATCACAAAAATTGCAAATCCACTCATTTCACACTTAATTGCAGAGAGCCATATCTTAATTGGGGGGGGGGGGGGGGGGTGCAGGCAAAACAGACAATCTGACAGACTGTAAACAAGCCAACAGTGGGCTGTTTCATAAAAGTGATTAGTAAGCACTGCTTGCATGCAGACTGCAAATGGTATCAGCGCCTCCTTTCACAAATGATAAAGTATGATGAATGGTCACCGTGCACAGCCTGGGTCTTATTTTTATTGTTGTCCTTAATTCAACCTTCCAAGTATGTTTGACTGGTCTGGGGATTTGTTTACAGTCTGTATGTTTATCTTGTTGTTTCTTGCCCTGTCACCACATCCACGGGATAGAAGCAGAGGAAACTATAGGATAGAAGCTGTAATAGAAGAGACACCATGTTAAATAAGGAAAATGTGACGTAGAAATGGAGCTAATAATAAAGTAACGAGGATGAAGGCAGGCCTAAATACATGTGAAGAGAGATGGAGAGATTTGTTGATGTTGAGCCAGTCTGTGGGTGGGTCTGGTCCTCAGGGTGAGTCACAGAGTGGGTGTCCAGCGGTCAGCTGAGCCAACAGGGCCATTGGGTTGTTATAAGTGTGTGTGCATAAATCTGTATGTCCTGATTTTGTTATTTCACCAAATGTATTCAGCAAAATGCATCACAGTGCCGTAGGCTATGATATTTTATGATTCCCTGCCAGTGTGTGTGTGTTTTTTATATTAAATTCTACGTAAGCTCGAGCCTGAGTTACTGCTGAGCAATTCGCCCACCACTGAGCTTTTCTTTCTTCCTCTGCCCCTTCTCTCTGCACTCCCCCTTCTCTGCTCCCACTCTGGTTTTATCTCTTTTTCTGCCTGTTTCTCTCACTCTGGCTTATCTATCCTTCTTTTTGTCACTTTCTCCTGCTGCATTTCTCTTTCACTGCCTCCCTTCCTCTCTTTAATCTGTCTGACTTTCTCTGTCTCACATTGTCTCTCCCTCTTTCCAGCCTGCCCCAGTCTCTGTCTCTCTCTCTCTCTGTTCTGTTTTCTGCCTTTCCTCTTTCTGAAGGTACTCATTGCTGATGGCTCAAGAGCTCTTTTCATTCTATCTCTGTTGGTCTCAGTTTCCATCTCAGGCAGGTCACACTCTCTTAGCTCTCGTCACAGACTGCCTACAGCTCCAAGAAACAAGCATACTAAATGATTCCCGGCAAGAGGCTTTTGTTTGAGATGGGGATGGAGAAAGACAAAGAAAAATAGAGGGTTTATGTAACCACTCAGCTGCACAATTGACTTGCTCACTGACATGCTTTCTTCTTAGGTAAACACGGGCCTTTCATTTCTTACAAGACCTCCACTGACCTTGGATTTTGCACAGAGAAAGAAGGATTGTGTTACTTATCTATATCTATATATATGTGTGTGTGTGTGTGTGTGTGTGTGTGTGTGTGTGTGTGTGTGTGCTGAACATTGTAAGAGTGTTTTCTTTCTTGTTTTATAGATTACCACACTGGAATATTTAAAGACAGTTGTTACTAAATAAGACTAATAGTTAAAATGTGGGAATAACCAGCCACCCGCTGGTTTGTGAAGTCCCAGATTAAGCTTCTGATTGTCACTATCTTGTTTTTTTTTTTTCTTGAAACCACAAGTGTGACTGAGAAAGCAATCACACTGCACACTTAGAGACTTGTCAATCACAAAGAAGACCCACCCTAAATCATACCGTGGTCTAAATAAATATCATGTTGTATTGAATAAGACTTAAAACTAGTGACTGGGATCATAAACTCATTAGATTAGTCTATACTGATACCATAAATAAACTGAGAAGTAATGTCAGCTGGACTTCTTTTTGGCCAGATGGATGTTAAAAAGAAGAATGAAACATACTTGTGGCCCTTTTCTAGTCTTAATGACCACTCAAAGTGCTTTAGAAGAAAGTCACATTGCAGATGGCTGCTCCATTTTCGACATCCTTTGTCCAATATATCCATGATCTCTCCTCTGAACATGTCCAAACCATCTCAGCCTTGCTAACTTTGTCTCCAATCTGCTTAACTTGGGTTGTCCCTCTGATATACTCATCTCTAATTCTGTCACTCCCAATGAAATTTTTATCATCTTTAACACCAGGTCAGCCACTTGTCTTTTTGCCCAAAAATCCCCCCTGACATTCTTCTCCAGCCACTCCACTCTGCCTGCAGTCTCTTCTTCTTCACCTCTCTTGTGTGCTCTTGTGTCTCTTGCTTTGCATGGTTGACCCCAGGTATTTAAACTCATCCACCTTCACTACATCTGCTCCTTGCATCTTCACTTTTACTCCCTCAATGGCCAATCTAGCATCACCAGTTAACCTGCATGTCCAACATGTATGTCTTTGGACTGTGGAAGGAGCACCTAAAGGAAACCCACGTACACAGTGACAACATGCAAACACCACACGGAAAAGCCCCAGTTGGAGTTCAAACCAGTAATCTTCTCACTATGAGGAAATAGTGCTACCCACTCCACCACTGTGCCCACCAGAATGCAGGATAAACTGGTGTCCTTAGGCGTGGGAATGTTTATTTGCGTATAAAATAACACTTTGTCTCTGATTCATCACTTTGTTTTTGCTAACACCTCTTCCTCCCTCTTCCCTCTCTCCATTCACTTTCTAGCTTGCTCGACCACCACTGCTTGCTCTAGTTCTCTGTCTCACGGGCCCAAAATTGAATGCTGTGTTTACAAAAAGTACCCAACAGTTTTTGTGGTATACCTTAAAGTAAGTAAACTGGCTTTTACTAGCTATCATGGAAATGATTGTGAGATTAGAGAGACTGGCCTTCTTGACCAGTCAGAAATGTTTAGCACTGAAATCCTCAGTTCTTGAACTGTCAGAAAGTAATAAGCCCTCCATGGGGACTTCTTTGGAGGGTAAAATATCATCATGTAATCACTGTGGTGGAAATGTAGTGATTCACTCCAAAAGTCCCTGGAAAAATTTCTTGGGAAAAGATGCCTATTGGCTTCATTTCTCAGACCAGGAGGCTACATCCATCTTTTATATAATACAATCTTTTAGATATGGGTTTTAAAGCCAAACTTAATTGGAAGGGAAAACAGAGGCAAACTTTTATATACACTATATGGACAAAATCTTAATCTTTACTTCAGGTGGCAATGGGACTATTTTCAGTCCCATTGCCCAAATATTTGTGAAAATATTTGTGAAAGAATGGATTGTTCTAAAGAGCTCAATGAATTAAAGCATGGCGCTGCAAGAGGATGTCACCATTACAAGGAGTCAGTTTGTGAAATTTCTTCCCTCCCAGATACTCCGCGATCCACAGCAAGTGGTATTATTACAAAGTGGAAGTGTTTAGCAACTCAGCCACAAAGTGCCAAACCATGTAAAGTTATAAAAGCATGCAAGTGCTGAGGTGCTCCTCTGGGATTAACATCAGCACAAAAGCTGTGTGCTGGGACCTTCATAGTATGGGTTTCCATGGCCGAGCAGCTACATGCAAGCATTATATCACCAAGCACAATGCCAAGCAATGGGTGGCCTGGTGTAAAACATGTCGCCAGTGGAATCTGGAGCAGTTCTGCAGAGTGACAAATCACACATCTCTATCCGACAATCTGATGGATGAGTCTGGGTTTGACGTACACCAGGAGAGAGTAACCTGCCTGCATGCCTGCATTGTCCCAGCTGTAAAGTTTGGTGGAGGACAGTTTGTTTTCCTTGGGTGTGCCTGAGCCCCTCAGTTCCAGTGAAGGAAAATCTTAATGCTTCAGCTTACTGAGACATTTTGGACAATTCCATTCTTCCAACTTTATGGGAACAGTTTAGGGAAGGAGCTTGTATATTCCAGCATGACTGTTCCTCAGTGCACAAAGCAGGGTCCATAAAGGCCTGACGGAATGAGTTTGGTGTGGAAGAACTTGACTGGCCCACACCGAACCCTGACCTCAACCCCATCAAACACCTTTGGGATGAACTACAGTGGACATTGTGAGCCAGGCCCCCTTGTCTAACATCAGTGTCTGACCTCAAATGCTCTTCTGGATGAATGGGTAAAACCTCACACAGATACACTCCAAAATCTTGTCGAAGGCCTTCCCAGAAGAGTGGAAGCTGTTAGAGCTGCTCGAGGGGGGCAACTCCATATTAATGCCTGTGGATGTCCCAGTACTTTTGTCCATAATAATCCGTATTATTATTACTATTATTAAGGCAAGCGACAAGTTGGGGGCCTATCCAGGGTGTACCCTGCCTCTCACCCTATGACAGCTGGGATGGGATCCAGCCCCCCACAACCCTGAAAATGATAAGCGGAAGAAAATGGATGGATTACTATTATTATAAATATAGAAATTGTTCATTGTGACAACCTCCCATACTTCTTAATTAACGATGACCATTGTACTTACCATAATTGCAGGTTCTCTGTTCAATAAGGGACTTTTACTTACATTATAAATGTGACTTATTATCTTATCTGACGATTTATTTATAATTATCTGGCTAAACCATTTTACTAACTCCAGTGCTCAATATCCATTCAATTTAATATGAGTGTTTCTTCTTTCTTTCTTTCTTTTTTTTTTTTTTTTTTTTTTTTAGCTCAACCTATATTTGTAATCTTTATGCCTCATTGTGTGCAACTCATTAAAATCATTTTCATGTAAGATAACATCAGGTCAGAGACTGCTGTGTAGCATCATGACTGAATTAATGCAGCAGATAGAGGAAACAATTAATCTCATAAAGACACTGATGAATGAACGCTATAATGAGGTCAATACTGGGGCCATTTCCATTTTGGTGTATTGGTTCAGTGCTTCCATACTGCTTATTGCGATTATTACGCTATTGTAACCAAAAGAAACGATGGCTTCTTAACATTAAAAATAAGCCACAATTTGTGATAATTATTTGAAACCCTGCTTTCTTATACAGCAAGCAGATAATTACAGTGTATACTGTATATCAGAAGACAGGTGTATAACAGTACTGTGGAGTCTACAAGTTGCTGTGTACATTGTCATGCCCATATTGCATAACTCATAACCGCAGAAAATTAAGGTTTTACTGATCAACCAGTTATGGCTTATGGATTTTTCTTTTCCCAGCCACAGAATGACAAACTTGAATTGGATATTCATTCACAATAATTAGTGCACAAATCAAGCTTTGCAGCCGCAGCCAAATATGGGGCAGCATCTGGAAACTGGCTGCTGTTCACGTTCATCAACTTAAAGTCACTCACCAATGTTGTGTACTTTGATGTTTGGCCTGACTGTGTACTCGGGAGAAGTCTGACTGGAGTCATCGTCTGCCTGGGAGACTGAGAAACATACCACAAGCACACAAAGACAGAGAGGCAGAAAGAAAGACGAGGAAGAAATAAAGCGCCGAGGAATGAAACAACAGCGAGACAGAGGCAAAGAGAGTGAGACACAGACAAGGAGAGAAGACACTCCATTAAAACGACAGGGCTGAGAAACAAGGGGAATTTTAGGCACCATTAAATTGTGCACATTTACAGAAAAAGATGAAGGCGTTAGTGCACCCCTGCCACGGAGAAAACATGAAGAACTCGTGGACTGTGAATCCAGACTCCCATGTGAAAATTAGAACATTAAAAGCATTTGGAACACAATTCATTATTATATTCAGTCTTCGTCTAGACATGGAATTAAATTCAGTCTGCACTGGCAAATTAACCATGAATGAATGATGTTTGGGTTATGTGTATTCATCTTTGTGTATTTTTGCCTCTTTTCAGCTAATATATTTGTCTGTGTAAGCCTGTGGCTGTGATACCGAGTTAGGTGGATGAAATAGCATTAACAGAGAATGCGCACAGAAGCTGGTAGCAATTTGCAACTCATCACGGATGTAAAGCGTGTGTCATGAATATTCACATCTTTCTTATCTTAAATACTTGGGAGGATTTCAGGTGGGAGGCACACACACACACACACACACACACACACACACACACACACACACACACACACACACACACACACAGAATGAAAAGAAGGCAGCTAAAACCAGAAACGTTTTGTGATAGCAAGCTGTTGAATGACCTTGCTAAGCAAAGGTTGTAGCTGGTAAACTGACTAAATGCACTCATGCATGCACATCAGTTTGCACACATAGCCATAAGAAACAGTTTACAGTTGACATTCTCCCATGTGCAGGCACATGTGGTCAAACTACACTATGAACACACAGAGATGCACCCAAACACACACACGCACACACACACACATAGAGAAGCAAATGGAGGCGTGGTAGACGCATCAATAGATTAGCAGTGACAGTGGGATTGGGGGGGAGGGGGTTGGTTTGGTGTTAAGGTGATGTGTACACAGGGGCTGACACTGGCCTGAGTGTGGGATGTATTAGTGCTGACAAGGTTAGAGGAGAGGGGGAGGCTTTCAGCACTGGGCTGCCTGATCAAAGGCCTGCAGGGAAGTGAGCAGGCTACCAGGGTAAAAATAACACACACACTATACCGTGCAGCAGGCTTCAGAGAGCAAAACAGAGAGAAGAAGAGATAGAAAGGGAAGGAGAAGGAGGGGGTGGTCAAGAGAGCTGCGGGAGAGAGGTATGGGGAGTGACAGAGGAAGAGGAAGGCAGAGAGCTGGATCTTGAAGCGCAATCTATTTTTTTCTCTTTTACATCTTTTGTGTGGCCTCACAAGAGCATGTCACTTGCAGAGAGAGATAGAGCATTACTGTAATAGCACTGAGACAGACAATAACATTAAGCCATCAGTCTCAAAGCACTGCTTCGAGGTAAAATACGCCATCATCAAAACCCTGCCAAGACAGCACGAGGCAGAAAAGCCTCTCTTAGACAACACTGTCAGATCTTAGTTTTTCTGTGTGTGTGTGTGTGTGTGTGTGTGTGTGTGTGTGTGTGTGTGTGTGTGTGTGTGTGCGCGCCTGCCTGCCTCTTTGTCTCTGTTTCTCGCTGTGTTTGTGAGATACAAATAGATAGGAGGTGAGAGTAAATGAAGTGACACAGAAAGAGAGGAAATGGTATAAAATGAGCAGAAGAGACATATACGACTAAGGCAGAGTGGTCGGGTCTCACCAGTGGAGCAGCAGACGAATACTCTCAGTCTCAGGCAGCTGTGGCCGTGGTGGTGGTGCGTGGGTGTGGCTAAAACAGAGAGCAAACAAACACAACACATGTCAACCTTATGCCCTCTGCAGGCCGCACTATCCTCAACAACCGGTTGTGTAAACTGGAGAACTGCAACTGAGCAACAGCCTGTCCTCAGCTGAACTTCCAGAATCTATTAGCAACACCCACGTACCATCAGTACATGTGTGGCAGCAGCTGAGAAAAAGCTCCTCATTATAATGTCAGATCAAAACAGTGAATGTGCAGCACCCTCAGGCTTTCATGCAGGTGTTCACAGGCCTGACTCACAGATGTAGTAGTACTCCTGGCCCACATTGAACTCGTAACCCAGGGAGAAGGCGCTATAACGCTGGAACTTCTCAGAGAACTTGATGGGTGCGTGGGGTGCGTGGGGCCGGTTGCACTCCCAGCGCTTGAAGCCCATCTGGGGGTCGCAGGTGCGGTAGCCACGGTAGTTGACCATGTAGAGAATATACTGCTCGGCTATGACATGCTCTAGCGTCCCCCGCAGACTGGAGTTGTAGTGCGGGCAGTAGATGTCCAGGTAGTCGTTGACACTGACTTGCACCGTGTATCCTTCCCTTCGAAGCCTGAAATAGAAATAAAGACAGAAGTAATATAAATGCATTAAAGAAAGACAGAAAGAAATGTGGTTAAGTGGCTACGGATTGCAAATTATAGATTTTTTTCATTACCCATTAAAGGAATAGCTGAACAAATTTGCAAACCACAGTCCAGATAATAACTTGCCTGCACATATTTCCTTGGAAAAGACTAACTCGTTTTGGATAAGTGAGCTTTAGCACAGTTTGTAGATGAAGTCTATTAGGCTGGTATCAATTTTCTCATTTAATTTCCAGCCAGAAAGCAGATGAGCATATTCCCCTGAAATGTCAAGTAGTTGTTCAGTAAATCAAATCTAATCACAGTGAAAAATGCCATCACAAGTTGAGAAAGTTTGTTTTTATGATCCACATTCTGGAAACGTAATGATGCGAAACAAAGCGGCAAAAATTCTCACTCTTTACCAGATTAATAATCAATCAACTGCCAGTTAATTTTTGCTTAATAACTAACTGAATAACTGGCTAATACACAGTTAACACAAATGTAATGCGAAGAGGGCTTAAAGAGAGCTTATCCCCTTGGCTTTTTCTTTAAACCTTGAACTATTACATCTTTCTCCTCCCTCTGCATATAAAAACACCCATTTTCCCACTAAATGCCCAGTAGCAATTCCCGAGAACCGTGCTCAGAATCATAATCTGCACTCCTGTCTTTTCCCCAGAGCCAGCTTTGGGGCAGGTCATTGAGGTGGAAGGAGATCCTGTCAGTGGCGATGTATGCTCTGGCTGCAGGGGAAGCAGTCCAAACACAGAGCATATCATGGACCAATGTCCCCTTTTAGCATAAAAGAAAGGCAGTCTGAGGTTAAGCATATATGTGTGTGCCTGTGCATGTGTGTGTGTGTGTGTGGGGTGTGTGTGTGTGTGTGTGTGTGTGTGTGTAAGAGTGTGTCATGTACAGTAAACCCTGTAGTTGATTTAAAATAGAGGAACTGAACTGAACAACTGAAAGGGTGATGTAATGATGTCCCACACAGCCACCATGCTGTTATCCTCACTGTTTGTAATACTAAGTATACTTATTATGTAAATTACACAATCTGTAATTAGACAAAGTAGAAGTCATTAGAAGGGCTCCTGCAGGTGAGCTGATGAGATGGGAATTGTCCTAAGCTGCAGTGATGTGTAACCCACACCAAGTGCAGGCAATGACTCATTTCAACCATTAGGTGGTGGTATTGTGCTGTATTACATGAGCAAACGTCCTTGCTTACTCTCTGCACCATTTTTTTTCTGTTCGTTGTCTCCTCTTCCTTACACATTATTTGCTTCACAAAAGAACACACACTTTAACACTCTCATAACCATCCTCACTGTGCATACATTGTGCAATCGCATGCACACACTGCTCCTGACAGGCTCAGACAAACATGCACACATGCATGTGTTACTGGGTCAGGCACCCACGAGAGATTTTATTCAATTACAAAATGAAGATCATAAATGTCAGAACCTTCTCTATTACTTTCTTACTGTGTGGATCCCTTTTTCTGGATCCTCTTCCCACTCTGATAATTTTTTTTCATCCCAATTTTCTCCGCTTTTCTTCATTTACACACACGCATGCTGAGGCAGATGAATATCAATTCTCTTAACCAGTGTTCTTTTTGGGCCATCAATCTTATCTGTGCTTTCTATCCCCACTGCTTAGATGTGAGATGACAGACTTTTGTCTTGCAGTGTTGCGGGAAGAGACAACACAGCTATGCTTCAAAGGGACTATATTTAGAGAGGGGGTTTGGGTGGTGGAGGAAGGGAGGAAGGTTGAGATGGTGAGGAGAATGGAGGGGTAGAGACAGATAAAGAGGTACAATGGGCGTAGGATAGAGAGAATGGAAGAGAGACATAAGATGAAAGTGCAAGATAGAGGGTGTGCTGAATAAAAAATATGGATTCAGGAGAATCTTGGATGCAAGTTGCACGTATAAAGTCAGGGAGACTCACCGTCACTAAGAAATAAGTGTGCAAGAGGACTTGAATGTAAGGAGGCAAGAAGATCCAGCAAGAGTGTCTGTTTGAGTGCTCTTTCATATTCATGGTTGAAATGCCACTGGATACTACTGAGACTGTGAAGCAAATGCAGCAAACTAGTCTGCAAAAGCATTTGTTCTTAAATATCTGCAGGTTGGAGAGGCACATTTTTGAAAATATGCAAAACTGTACATGAGAGGCTACGTAAATGAACAGTAATGTTTCCCCATCCGTGTGGCTTGAATGTAAAAGCTGGGGAGGGCTACAGGGATGTGTCTGATCATTGCTCATTTTTAGATGAATCCATTGATTGTTCAGTTTATAAAATGGCAGTGAAAAATGACCATCACTATCTCACAAAGTTCTCACTTAGAGAACATTTAGCTTTTCTCTTGATATATTACTTTAATAACTTCTGGCATTCGATTATCTAAATAGTGGCAGATTTGCTTTCTGTTTTGCGATGAATCATTTCGGCGCTGCATGAAGATGTAGTCCTGTTCCTTTTCTGCTTACTGTTTTGGTTAGCACTTACCCTAGCTACTCAGCAGGAGGGCCATTTGTTCCAAAAATGGGCAGCAACAGAGGAAGCTCGAGAAGAAAAGAAGAAGAGGAGGGGAAAAAATGACACTGTAGGAAGAACAGAAGGTAAGGTGGGGCAGAGGAGAAAACAAGGAGGAAAGGAGAATAAAAGGGTGGAGTGAGAAGACCAGCCTGGCTGATGGGTGAGAGGAGGCGGGGAGTCCCTCTAGGTGTACTGTTATATAAGCAGTCCACTTAGTGGCACAAGACAAAAAAGTTGCAGGGCAGAAAAGAATGGAGGGAGAAAAGGAAAAAGGAAACAGAATGTAGGGGGTGAGAGCAGATTTAATAACTAAAGGTAGGGGGAGGAAGCGGAAGGGTGAGGGAGAGAAAACGCTTTGAATGATGACAATAACAAAGAGTAAAGCACAGAAATGGAGGCAGAGGCCTAGACAGAGACATAGCACTCCCCGGGGATGGACATATATGTGGTAAAAGTGCATAAAAAAGACTGATGGATCTCATTCGTCTGTTGTCTCTCCTTTCCTGCACCCTTTATCCAGCTCTCTTCCTCTCTTTCCACTGTGCATTGTCTGCGGTGGTTTTGCTGTCTCATCATCATTTTCCTATAGTGGGAGTGCACAGCTAGTTAGTATAAGTGGCACAAGCTGGTGAAGACTGCCAGGGGAGGAAGATAGCAGGGGGAGAGAGAGAGAGAGAGAGAGAGTGAAAGAGGGGGGTTAAAAGAGAGAAGGAACAACAGAGGAAGAATGAGACAAAGATAGCACCACTGCACCTTTCACGTCTGTGCTAAAAAGAGTCTTAGGAGAATACTGGCAGTAATAAATAACAACGGTGAGGTAGCGCTACAGCGTAAGACACTTAAAAGCATACAGTGGACAGAAACAGAGCATTTACTGCAGCCACAGGAAATGTACAACTGCTGTAGTAAAAAGTAAAAAACAAATATCCTAAACAATCATATATCAGCAGTTTGGGGGAGTAAGGGATTACTAATTACAGTAGTACAATTCCTTTTTCCGCATAAAGTTACACTAATTACACATTAAAATTTCAGTAACACTGTTACTTTGACATATTGTCAGCATGTTCACAGCCTTATTGGGAGTTTTTTTTTCCTCTCTGTGGGCAGACTGTGCTAAATTGATGAAGGGGCTTGTCAAAAGTAGATGGTGGTTAGCCTTTACCAAAAAAAGAGGAAGTGCACCTCCTGCACTATCCTATTCTCATGTTGTGAGCTCCTGGCTGGCTTGTTAACAAGGTACGTGTCCATTCGAGAGGCGCTCAGCTTTGTTGCCATTTGAAGAGTGTAAGAACTGTGCAGATGAGGTCGGGATTTCTGGAGAGCTGTGTGTGTGTGTGTGTGTGTGTGTGTGTGTATGTGAGTGGTCACTGAGGCTAGGCTAACTGTTGGAGAGTCAGTTAATCCATCCAGACTGCAGGGCTGCCTTTTTGTTAAAGGGGACATTTTCTGCTCATTTCTAGTTCAGTTTTTTAAAAATTCCCGAACTTACATGATTCACAGTTAAAAATATTCAGCTTTCTTACGATCTTGTGACTCTCAGACAAAAAGTATGAACTGCAGATGACTGGTGCTGTCATCCTGAAATCACTGTATTAAGGATTTCTTCTCTATCTGACAGCACACCAAGCCAAATATAGAAAAAAATAACTGCTGCCAAACAAGTGTTTAGAGAAGTCTGAAGCCTGCTCACAGGGATTACTTGAACATACACCAACCCCACTGATTTGAAACTTTGGCCTTGTCTAATATGCGCATTCATCACTGTAACAGTATATAAACAGAACAGCATAAAATTCAGCATTAAAAAAAAAGCTGACAAGTGGGTTCATGGTGTAGTGATTTACACATTTACCTTATACACAAAAGATCCCTGGTTTGAGATCCTCAAACCAGGGATCTTTTGCCTCAGGAGGTCACAAGCTTGTGTACTCGTAGTGCTGGTCCCAAGCCTAGATAAATGGAAGAGTTGCTTCAAGAAGTGCCTCTGGTGTTAAATCTGTGCCAAATCAAACATGCAGACCCATCCACTGTACTCACCCCATGGGAGGAGCAGCCAAAAGTGCCATATAGTTTTAAACGGAAATCTCACACAAGGCAAATGCAAAATGAATTTTCAAGAAGCATTTCACTATTGGGCCACAAATCACTCCATATTCTCTGCTGTTCACTGGTTTCACTGCATTTGAATCATATTTATCTATACTGCAAAAAAGGCCTAGAAGGACAATCATAAAAATCCACTGTTCTTAAAATCAAAAGTAATAAAATTCAGCTATCTAGTTTGTTTCCTCACTGCACAAATGATGTGAAAAAATCTACTTCTTGGTGAGCTATTGGGGATACAAAAGCAAATATATATGTGTGCACGTGCGTGTGTGTGTGTGTGTTGACATTTATCTTTTGTTTTGCCAAGCTCAAAACTAGAACTGATCCAGGTGCTCAGTCACTTTTTTCTGAGTAATAATTTTTGCCATATTGCATCAAAGGAGGAGCAGAAGCACAGATGCTGCTGACTTTCAAGAAAAGAAAAAAAAAAGAATCCTGGTGCATTTGTATTTGTGTATTTTTATTTGTCGACTGACATGAATGGATATGAAATGTCTAAACCCACTGAGGTACTCTTCACAGTCACAGAAGTTGGTAGTGTTTGTTCTGCCACAGGTTCGCCCTACATTACTGCCAGAGGCTCTAGTGTTTTCAAAAATCCATTAAAAACTGCTGGAAGAGACAAGTTGTTGCTTTTGACAAATGCAGTCCAACCCTGCAGTGGAAAAGGCAGTAATAGCTTTTGACTGTCGAATGAAGCACTTGTGGTTTGCATAGGTATTAGTGCTGATAGGCGCTGTAGAGAATAAAATTACACCAGTATCATCCTCTGTAAATGCACAATTCAACAGCTGTTAGAGGCTCAATTTTGTGGAATAATACCAATGTTACATGAAAGCTGCCAAATAATAGTTTTAAAGCAAAGTTCTTTCATTACCTTGCATACTTCCCATAGTCTTCATAACCTTGTTTTTTACGTGGCCAGACTGTTTTTTTTTATCTTGGGAATTCTCTTTCCCTCCTCGCTTTATGAGCTTGTACATCTACAAGGCAATTATGAACACAGTGTTCCTCTGTCAAAAAAAAGCCTCAGTATGATTTAACTTATGTTCTTATGTATTTGTATTTAAATGAATCTACATTACACTTATATTAATACTTGTCTGGATATGTATGTGTGTGTGTGGGCACATTTGCGCACACCTCAGTGTATTTGTGTCTCTGTAGTTCTCTGTATATGTATGCCTATACATACATGTATTTAGATACCTGACCATACATATTGACTATCTCATTAATTGCTATTAAAACAAAAATTCTAATACATTAATCACTATATTTTATTTGTAACTAAATGATGAACTAAATAAAAAATAATAATAATATTATTATTATTATTGTTAATATTACTGATAAAGGAAATATATTGTATATATGCGCATATATATGCTTTGTGTATATATGTGAGTGTAAGTAGATATATCTTTGTGTATGTAATTATATCTGTTTGTTTGTATGCATGTATATGTGTGTGTTTATGTGTATATGTGTATATAAATGTGTTGACAAGAGTTATTACTAATTGTTTCAATTATTATTATTAATTTTCTTTATTATTATAATTTTATATATTTTTTCTTTTTAAAATTTTTTAAAATTGATTTATTTAATTCATTTTTTAATGTACTTATTTTCAGCCCCACAATGTACGCTGGGATATCTCAGGCTGTGCCAATCAGGGTAGTCCCTGGAGGTGTGCAACATGTCCAGTTCACCAGGTCACTGACCGACTTCCATACAGAACTCTAATCTCTGACCACTGACTGCCATATAAACAGACTCCCTCCCGAGGGTCTGGGAGCTGTTTCTCATGGTGGTCATGCTCTGAGCTGGCTCCCTCCAATAAGGTCTGGGGGCAACTCAGAGCTGGCTGAAAACGGTCTAAGGAAAATAATGATGGTGTGTAGACTAACATCATTCTTGACTTGGACAAGAATGATGTTAGTCTAGACTCACCCTTATGTTTTCTGTGGGCTGCTCCCCCTTTAGATTCTCTCAACAAATCACTTCCTCTGTTGTTTACCAATATTGGCACTTAATTATGTTATGTCATTTAAATAAGTACCTAACAATATACAGATTTGTATCCATTCATTTATTTTATTTTAATCTCTTGTGTATGCATGCGTATGTATGTGTTTGTGTGAGTGCATTAGTGTATGTGCAGGTACGATATATACACACACACATATATACATAAACATCCTGTCTGTTGGAGTTTGTCCTGTTTTCCTTGTTGTACGTCCTTGTCCTCTGCTGTTGTTGCATTGTTAAATAAAAATTAAAATAATATTAAAAAATAAATAATAATTTAAACTATTGTGTTTTGCACAAATGCCCAGACTATCAAACTTTACACTAACAGTAATTTACACTCATCCAACACTTTATTAGTTACACCTGTTGCCTTCAGAACTGCCTTAATTATTCGTGGCACAGATTCAATAAGGTGCTGGAAGCATTCCTCAGAGATTTTGGTTCATATTGGCATGAGAGCATCACACAGTCGATTTGTTCGCTGTGCACCCATGATATGACTCTCCTCTGTTCCACTATATCCCAAAAGTGCTCTGTTGAACTGAGATCTGGTGACTGCAGAGCCCATTTGAGTACACTGAACATTGTCACGTTCAAGAAACCAGATGCTTTGAGCTTTGTGACATGGCATATTATCCTGCTGGAAGCAGCCATTATCAGGATGGGTGCACTGTGGTCATAAAAGGATGGACAAGGTCAGCAACAATACTCAGGGAGGCTGTGGGGTTTAATTGATGCTCAATTGGTACTAGTAGCCAAAAATGTGTTAAAAATTATCCCCCACACAATTACACCACCACTACTCTGTCCCACTGATACTAAGCAGGATGGATCCACGCTTTCCTATTATTTACGCCAAATTCTGACCCTACCATCTGAATGTGGCAGCAGAAATCTAGACTCATCAGGCATAATTGGACAATCTTCTATTTTCCAATCATGGTGATCCCATGTGAACTGTAGCCTCAGTTTCCTTTTCTTTGCTGACAGGAGTGGGACCCAGTGTGATCTTCTTCTGCTGTAGCCCAAGGTTCAAGGTTCAACATGTTGTGTGTTTAGAGATGCTCTTCTGCATACCTTGGTTGTAATAAATGTTGCCTTCCCATCAGTTCAAACTAGTCTAGCCATTCTGCTCTGACCTCTGACATCAACAAGGAAATTTCACCCAGAGAAGTGCTGCTCACGGGATATTTTCTCTTCTTCAAATCATGCTCTGTAAATCCTCGAGATCGTTGTTGGGGGAAAATCCCAGCAGATCAGCAGTTTCTGAAATCCTCAGATCAGCTCGCCACTTAAATCACCTTTCTTCCCCCCATGCTCATGTTTGGTTTGAATTTCAGCAGGTCATCTCAACCATATCAATGTGCCTAAATGCACTGAATTGCATGTGATTGGCTGATTAGATATTTGCTTTAATGAGCAACTGAACTGGTATGCTTAATAAAGTGGCCAGTAAGTGTATATCTAATTAATGGTGCAACACAAGTGTCTGCATTTGTTTGTGATTTATATACAGTAGCTGCCGGGAAAATTTAGCTAATGGAAGCTTATTAAAGTAATTGCTGTACATGTACTGTGTTTCTGAGAGATGCACTGTGTTTTTTTCAGAGTTGCAAACTTTTCTCAGTAAAGATGAGGTCAGCGTGGCATCATCACTGATTACCTTAAACTCTCTCTCTGAGGTAATCACCATCGGCCTCATCGGGAGGATACACTATCGAAGCACACAATGGCGTTTCTTAAATGGCATTAACCAATCGTCTGTTTAGCACCGACCACACTCCTCCAATCAAGTCCCCTGGCAGGGACAAGCTAGACTCTGCTGATTTTCTCTGTACCTCAGCACCAAAACTCATTACTTGTGCATGCACAAATGCACACAAAAGGCACACACAACCATGAGATACGTACACATACACCCACACCCACACACAATATCTCCTGTGAGTCGTCACTGATTGAGTTAATGCTGCAATTAACAGCCCTGTTTACAATGTTTCGATCCAAAATATAGGAATGAGGGAGAAACAAGTGCTGAGCCAGTTTACGGGAAGGGGCATACGTTGCAGCTCTCTTCTATTACTATTAGACTGCTGGGAGTCATCCACCAGTTTCCTCCTCTATCTCTGTCCACAATGGTCTCTGAGAGATAGAAAAAATTTACCTTTTCATATTTGTTCATTCCTGTAATCTCCTCACAGTTCGTTCCCCAGTTTCCCACTTTTGCCTTAATTTTAGGAATGCTTAACAATACATTGTAAAAATGAACAGATATGCACGACTAAGATCCTGACATATTGACAGTGTGATGATCTTTCTGTTTAAAAGCTGAAAACTGCTCGGAGACCCTCTCGAATCTGTAACTCTGTAAATGCTGAAATGCCATTTCAGTAATTAGTACATTTGTGTTGATGTTTCCTGGTCATGACATTTATACTGCATACCAAAAACAGGGTTTACCACCTTCATAAGTGCAACATTAAATACACAGTTATTGCTGATGTAATTTGACCGTGCAGAAAGTTATTGATTTCTGCTTTGAAGTGATATTTTATTGATCTCTTCTTAGTAAAATCTCTTAGCTCTCTTTGCTTTTCCCCTCTCAGGAGGGCCACAGTGCAGTATCAGCTAAAGAACAGCAGCCAGCAGCAAGTGAGCCCAACGCAGAGGCTGAGAAATTAATCTTGGAGCAAAGTTAAAGGATGGCTTCTCTGCTCACTATTCCACCCTGTAGTCCAGTACATCTCCCTGAACCTCACTCCAGGCTTGCTGTCTTGTTAAGTGAGTGGAGGGAGTGGGCAGGACCCTTTCAGAAATGTCAAGTATTAGCCAGTGTAACAGAAGCAAATGCACTTGCAGTGTGAAAAGGACATGTTGGCAGTATTTACTCAAAACTAAATGGAAGTGATGATCTAGAGGTAATAAAAACATAAATAGTTCCCAACCTGGGTTTGCATGCCAACTTAAAATCTAAAACATGCATGTCCAACATGAGGGCTTCTTCTGTTTTCTTTGAACAATTAATGAATCCTTAATGAATATGTAAATCATTAGAAATCCTGATCCCTAATCCCTTGGGGATGGTGTTCAAATTGCTTTGATGTAAATTTAGAGAAAGACAGAAAAAGAACATCTTCATATTTCAGAAGCCAGATGCAGCAAATGCTTCTGCACCGTCACCAATAGACATTTTTTTAGGAATTGGTTGATGCTGGACTTAAGCAAAGAGCATTTGTTATTAGCTATTACTGGCTGACTGGCTCTACATGTTTGAGTTGTAGCAGCGAGGGAAACAAGACTCATAATGATCAACCTAATAACGCCATTTCCACAGCTCCAAACTCTGATTAAATCACTTGCAAAGATTTGCGGGATTGCTGCCAGCTCATTCAGAGGAAATATGAACAGGCATACATTTCATTGATTAATCTGTGTGGTTTAAGCTGCTCTTTACTTTCTAGACATCCACAGAGGAAGTTTAAATATCAAACAGAAGAATAGATGACACAGTTGAATATTAAACTGTGGCTCTCCTCCAGCTACACATTTTGCATAAAATAAATATAACAGGGGCCAGTAGGCATCTTCTCTTTGCTTTTATTACATTGGAATGTTTCCAAGGACCACTAGGGAATGTTTTTCTGGCTATTATTGGCCCCTGGGCTTTTAGGCTTTGGTGTGGCAACTCACACTGTCAGCAATATGGCTTACACTCTAGTAAGCACTCAAATCCAGCAATTAAACTCCCTACGCTAATAACCCTGGTTTGGTTTAATGCAATTGGGACTCTGAGTGGCTCAAATATCAGTGCTGTGGTGTTGTTATGTCCAAGAATCTGGTCACTTAATTGGAATGAATGACATGGACAAAAAGCAGTAAAACATAAAAAAGAAAATGAGAACCTCTCTCCTCTCCTAATCACACCAAAAACCTTCAGAGGTATCACAAGCTGATGCCAGTTCCGAGTCACAGCCAGGATTGAATAGTGATCCATCCTGCTGAGCTCTCGGTGTGATCATACCCTGCAACATGCCGTGATAACAAGGGTCCATCTCCCTGAAGGTGAGGCTCTAATTGTACTTCCCTATTAAAGGCCTGACCGTCCACATCTCCTCGCTCTGTGAGATTGCTGCTCTTTTGCTGCCTCACACCTAACACCCTCCTCCATCTTGTTCACTATTTATCTGTCACCAAATCATGAAAAGCACAAATAATTCTCCTTTCTACTTCATCCACTGAAAGGTCCCACATTCATACATGCATAATGGAGCACAAAAAAGATGTCACAGATATACAAAACTGTCATCAGTCAGCTACAACATAAAAACTTTTGAAATATTACCCTTGTCTGGGCCCCCTGTGCCACCGAAACAGCCACCTGAAGCACCACAGACCACAGATAGTGACATGTGGTAAAATGCACCAGGACTACAGCAGCAGATCCCTACCATCCTCTGAGTTGTGGGATAGGGCCTCTCTGGATTGGGGTTGTTCTTCCAGCACATCCCACAGATGCTCAATCAGCTTGAGATCTGGGGGGCCTTAGGGGCCGCACCTTAAACTCTTAGAGATGGTTTTCAAACCATTTACAAATAATCTATGCGATGTGGCAAGGCAGATTATCTTACTAAAAGTCACCACGGCCCACAGGCAATATCACTGCCATGAAGGGGTGTGTGTGTAATGTACAACAATGTGTAGCTAAATGTCAAAACAGTCATCCACATGAATGCAAGAAGCCAAGGTTTCCCAGCAGAACGTTGCCCAGAACAATACAATGCCTCCGTTGGCTTGCTTTCTTCCCATAGTGCATCATGCTGCCATCTCTTACCCAAGTAAATAATTGCACATGCACTTGGCTGTCAACATAAAGTAAAAGAAAATGTGATTCATTAGACCAGGGTATCCTAGTCCATTGATCCATGGCCGAGTTCTGGGGCTTACGTGCCCTTGGCAGTGCTGAAAAGGGATCAGCATGGAGATGCTACAGTCTCTCTGCTAGTCTGCTAAATATCTGGTGATTGCCTTCATCTAGTGGACAAAATCTCTTCAGCCTTAATCTAAGACACAGCCTCTGGCACTGGCCACAGCACAATGTACAATAACACAAACTCAGAGTAGTCAAAATGACAAAAAAACATTCACAATTGATTTCTTTTCAGGTAGATTTCTTTTCCATCTCTAGAGCTACTCCATCTACCCAAACTGAAAATGAGATTTGTTGAAATTTTTGACCAGTTTGGACCAGAGGTGCCCGCAGGACATGGCAATCAAAGCCCAATGTGGCATGTATTTATTTATTTATTTTTTGTCATCAAATCAAAATATTATCTGCAAGAAAAGGTCTGTTTCTGTTTTGTTTACTTCATGCTGCCACTTAAATATAAAGGGTGCTGGCCTTAAAGAAAAAGGCAGTCAGACTGACAGAAAGTGAGACAACAGAGGAGCTGTGACACACAATAGGAACTCTCATCAAGGTGAATTCTCCACAGCACACACCCTGAGAGAGGGAGCCAGGCGGCTCACAGTGGCCCACGTGGCCATATCCAAAAACAAGTGCTTATCTTTGCCAATCTCAAGCTGTCTGGTTACTAAAAGAGCAGAAGACACACAAGAAAAACCCAAGGTGTACAAACACACATCAGCTAAGTATTTGTATAAAAAAAGAATCTTCAACAAATGAGACATCAGAGCACGCAGGTGAAAGTGAACATAAAATAACCATGTTACAAAATATACGCAAAGTATAACACAAAGATAAATCCACAGAGGAAGCCACAAGACAACAGTGCCGCTTACATTATCTTTACAAAGTGTAGTATGCAAGCTTTGAAGTTCAGTGAGTGAGGGGGCTCGGCTACTCTCACAGGAAGTTAACCACAGTAGGGCGTTCACTTTCAAAAAAAGCTCAGTCTGTAAGCTCCTTCTCTGGGCTGGCACACATATCCCTCTCTCAGTGCGCACCAAAGAGAGGAGAGAGAACAAAGGCGAGAAAGAGAGAGAGAGCGCGGGGCGAGGTGGAAGGGAAGAAAGAAAGATGAAGGAAAGTAGTTCTGGGTCAGATTTAGACTGGACGATATTCAGACGATCTAATGGATGCCAAGTAGAGTAATCTGGCCTTTTATCTCCAACCCATGGTAACTGCAGGGTTTAATGTAGGGACCCCCCCCGAAAAAAAAGACCAACAAGCATACACACACGCTTTGAAAACTATAAAAAAAAAAAAGAAATCTCTAAGCAATATGACCACACTCCCTGTTCACTTACTTTAAATACAATTAACTTACACATGTCTTTAACAGATAAAAAAACCTCAGGTTATTTCCAGCCTGTGATATCCCCAAACACACCAAACATTCAACAGCACAAATGCACAAACACTTCCTAGCAGGCCTCCATAAATTATTCACCCATTTTCCTAAAATAACCCATTGCCCTTTTTAAAACATATCCTCCTTTCTTTGTGCAAATAACCCTCTCGCTCACACGGCAGAATGGTCATGGAGTAATTATTTACATGTTCCAGCAGAGAGCACTGATAAGAGCCCGTACATGAGCAAAGACAGATGAGGACTGTCTGCTCAGCTAGCATGTCAATTGGAGGCCCATTAGCAGGTGATGCCAGGCAGGCATGCTCAAAGCAGCTCCCAAGGTAGTTATGACAGACCTTTCTCTTCTGAATAACTGACTGGCTGCAGCCCACGTTCTCCCGCTCACCTCTATTTCTCTTTATCTCCTCACCTGCGTGGTTGCTCTCACTCCATTGTTCTTTTCCCCCCTCTAAGTCCCATCTCTGTGACTTTCGTGTTTTCTCTGCCTGCTTTCCATCACTCCACATCTCTTAGGGTTATGAATTGTGAAGGTTGCTGGTACATAAAGGTGCTCGTGTAACCGAGAAAATGAAGTGAGGAGCATTCAGCGCGAGGCATCGTGGGAGAGGCGGCACATCTTTCAGCGTGTTTACTTTTTCAGGACAGTTTTTAACACCACAGCTGCTGCTGTTTGGCAATGTATGCGGAGAATGACTAGAGAGGGTGACTGGGAGCACTGGGTGCAGGAGGCTGAAATGCTACATGTTTGCACTGTTTTCTGTTTAAACACTTTATATTGAGGCAGGATTTGAGTGGCCAGCTGAGAGGCTTGTATAGCGAGCAAGCTTAGTTGAGGCTTCACAGAGACAGACCTGGAACGGGGCGAGGGAGAGCAAAGGATGGTGGGTGGGGGTGAATTAGACCAGACAATGATGCACAAGGAAATCAACCTGCTCTCAATACCTACAAAGCCTCCTTCTGAATATGGAAATCCCCTTTCTGGAACAACTTTGTGATGAGGCACAATGCATTATCTTGAGGAATCAAATCAAATTAAAACACCCCCTTGCCTCCCTTCCATGTGCAGTGCAGCATCTGGCTGAGGCCATTAATGAATACCGCCTCATAGCATCTCCTAATGGAATTGCCTTGTCTTGGAGTTCACTGCTGTGACACTGGCTCAGCAGTGGCAAAAAGATTACTAGAAAGATTAAAAGACGGAATAAACCAGAGGCTGTGCATGATGGGCAGACAGGCCCCGAGATCACACATTAGATAATTGGTGCAAAAAAGAAAAAAAAGACAAAGAAAAAAATCCCCTCACTCTGTCGCTCATCTGTTTTCTTCTGGGGTTTAGTAATGGTGGGCAGCAGATCTCCGCCTGGCTTGCTGTCACACCTCCACAGTGAAAACTGTTTGAAGAGGCTGGAACAAAGCCTGTATGCTGTATGCTATGTCTGTGTGAAATTGTTGCCTTTGTGGGTCTTGTGATGAGCCTAAATCCAATGGCATAGTTAGCAATTCCTCACGCAGCTGGTTAGATTTGGGAAGGATGCATTGTCGATCCTCCTGACATGCAACGACACAGAACGACAAACACGCGCACACTTTCTTCCTCACTCCAAAACAAACACCCTTTCACTCCACTACACATGCATGCTTTATCCCCCTCTTTTAGAGCCAGAGCATCTTTTTCTCCTGTATTTCTTCCACTTTGCTCACTCTACACTATCTTTGTATCTATCTACAGTGTGTAGTTATCTCTTCCTCCATCTCCTCCCCTCTCAGAACAGCCCAGCAAAGGGCTTGTGCCCTTTCATAATTCATGGAGTTGTTCTTATGGCTCAGGCAGCCATGTCAGATGTGAATCTGTGTGCCTCAAAGGCTCACTGAACCTACACTGCCTCAGCCCGGAGGGTTACCGCATGAGCTACTGTGCTCAGGTATCATACAGGAGTAAATCAACACGCTCAGTCACACCTGAAACATTCAGCACATGCAAATTATCTGCTTTTGTTTAGACTTGCACAGTCCATATCACCTCTGTTTTGACAGTCAATTTGGTATGCCTTTATGCACTGAAAGCTAGGCCTAGGTAAAAATCTAATTATACAATTTATCACCTGTCAGCAGAACTGCATTGTGAGGATTAGACTGTGTTATGTTATATTATACAAATTGGTGAGTTTTCATTCACTCTTATCAGGTGGTAATTAAAATTATTAATGCTTCAATTTATACACGCTAACAGTGTAAATGTTGAAGCTAATTTTTATTATTTCATTTCCCATATTACATTATGCTGTAAATATGACTGGTACAAGTCCATAAACCCATATTTCTAAGTCTACCTGGAGCAGCATGACAAGCAACTCTAGGCAAGCTGACAAATTAAAAAAAACATATCATGTCTTAGTAAAGTGTTGGGCCATCAGGTGTGATCTGCTGCACCTTGTTATTCATTCTACAAGTCTCTGGGAATCTACTGGAAGCATGGAATGTGCTATTCACTCATTCTGATGATGGTGATGAGACTGTTGTCTAACACTTTGGTTCAAAACCTCCCAAAGTCTCTGGCAGCTATAGAGGCAATAGCTATGAGTCACATCATCAACACACATCATGCACTGACTCCTCGTTTCCTATGGATGGGCAAATGTGTGCTGTTTTCCAGAAATCACTCCCAGAAATCACTAATGTTGGTATCCATACCCTAGGAGGAGACTTAATTTAAAAATATCATCCTACAAATACTTGTGTATCTGGATGGGTGACAGATTTCCCTTTAAAGTACATACTGAGCATTTAATGAAAAAGTTGAAGGGTAGACTAGGTTTTTATTTTCAGAATAGGAGCCATCTTAATTTAGCAGGTAAGACAACACTTCTATAGGCTACATCATTTAATGTTCCTAAATGTGCCATTATTTACATACCTGCTGCCTCTTCTAGACTTTTTTTTGTTCCCTAGATTCTGTGTATCTGTCATGGTCCTGGGTCTAGGATTTTCCTGTTTTTGGATTTTCAGAGTCTGTTTAGTCTCTGTTCGATTCTTTGTTAGCTAGTTGAGTTCGGTTTTGGTCATGGGTTTGCATTTAGTTTCTGTTCCCCATGTTTGGTCCTAGTCTGTCTCATGTATTATCTTTAGTCCCAGTATCAAGTCCACGTATCTTAGTCCTGGTTTCTGTCTGTCACGTTTAGTCACTTCCTTTTTTACTTTGATAGTCTTTCGTGTCGTGGGTTTGATATTCAGCTTTGCTTCCTCTTCTCTTGTTGGTGTGATTCTGTTCAGCTGTGCTCCCTGGTGTGTCCCATTTCCCTGATTGCCCTGATGTGTATATATTGTCTGCATTTCCCTTAATTCTCTGTTGCGTCCTCACCATTGGTTTTCCTCTGTCTGTCCTGTCTAGAGTCCTGCTTTGGGGTCCTCAACCTGCCTGCCACAGCAGATCATGACAGTATTATCGTTCTTTGGTTTTATATCAGAAGAGTACGCATCACTGTGTACTTTATGATCTGGTTTCTTGGTCTTCATTATGCAGCAGTATTGGTACTTTTTTATTTGCAAAGCCACACTTTGCTTTCTTATCTTTGTAACTTCTTAACACTTACAAACGACATCCATCCATCCATCCATCCTACAAGAGACCACTCTCATTAGGATAGATATTTCACCAAAGGATAAAGGTGATCAATCAGAACAACTCTGTACTGATCTGCAGTAACTCACAGTATAACTGCAAGGGTTCAAGTGTTTCCTTTAATTTGTCATACATTACAAAGTATTGTGGAACATGACAGTAAATAAGTTGTATTTATCAGACTGAGCCGATATAGAGCAATAGTTTGAATATTTTATATCAGATACCTTGTTAATTCAATATTAGTTCACGACTACTGTAGGAAACATCTATAACATCTAAAACATATTCCCCAACCAGTTGGCAAGTGGTTGCAGAAGGTTGTTTGCTGTCACTAACATTATTGCATTGAAAAAGAGTTGTATTTTAATGTTAATTTTATGACAGCGTGAACATTATTTATTGCATGGGATACACAGATAAATTAGCTGGATAATATATGACTGATACTGGCCTTTAATTAAATAGCATACATTAGTCAGTTGCATTGCAAAGTAAAATCATTATCTCTTGTGCCTTCATAGATTCTTGAAAACATGCCATAAAACCAATGATGGCATTTATTTTAATTTTTCATTCCTTCATTTAGATGCTTAATATGTTTTATGGAATTCATTTTTTTACTTTAAAGTACTAATATATTACAGACTTTACCATGCTTTTCCCTGAATGTGTAATTCTAAATTCATTTCATTACTCAGTGATTTTAAATGAGCAGCGGGGGTGGAAAGTGACTAATTGTAATTACCATCATTACTGCAGCAAAGTCATTTTTAACAATATTATAAAACCCAATAATTTTACCTTTAGTTAAGCAAAACATTTTGTACACTCTCTAATCCAGTCCAGTATAGATTTGAAGAAGCACATTATTTGAATGGATGGATGGATGGATGCGGAAAATATTTGGACAGCTCAATAAAATTGGTCACAATCACTGTGATTGTTTTGGTTGCTAGCAGATGTAGTTTGCATGGAAGATGCCAACTTATCTGCAAACATTCGCCAACTACATGGTAAACAGTAGTGAAACTGTAAAGAGTGCAATGCTAACTGGAAATGGAGAACATTTGCCTTCAAACTCAAAGTTGAGCCTTACCGCTGCAGCCAACACATTTCAAAAAGTGTTTTGTTTTCTGTTCTGCATTTTCAGTTTACATCTCAACTTTTCAACTTTCACCACTGCTCGGATTAATTAGTTACTAAGTGTTTGCAGAAAAGTCTGCATCTTCCATGTAAACTACATGTGACCACAAGGTTTTTGGTGTAGTACCCTTTAGGCGTCCAGGTTCACTCAGTGACAACCAGCAACCTCCAGCAACCAGTTGCAAACCGATCGGGGAATACGCATTTTTTTTCCTAGCCTGGTGATAATTCTATCTGGGTTCCTCATAACTTCCAATAGATTACGAGTATAAAATATTGAGCAGAGAAGCTTTAAATATCCCCACATTTATTTCAACCATCTCACCCAGACCAGACAATCTTTGTATTTCTATTTAAGATCAGCAAAAAAAAATTAATAAAATAAAAACATTTTTAAAAAATCTAAATTGAAATGTGTACACAGGTATGCATTTATTTCAAATAATGAGATGCCCCTGTGCATCCAGTGTCTTTTTGATATAAAATGACAGATGTGAGTTGACTGGAAGCAGAATTAAGCTGCAGGCCGTTTGATTGTCACTACGCAAATCTGTGGGTAAAAAGCTCCATGTGGCAAGAAAACAAAGGATGAGTGTCTCTGCTAAACAGGCAGCTGAATTCATCAGTATACTATGTACACACACGCATCAACACAAACACACGTTTGCCTGTATACAATCCCATTAAACACACACACACACACACACACACACACACACACACACACACACACACACACACACACACACACACACACACACACACACACCTCCAATGCTAAGCACTCACAGCTGGGCTTTTCTTTTCTCACACACCCAGCCCAGAAGAGTGACAGCTTTATGGACATGCTCTGCACACACAACACACAATCAAACACATACATTAAAACACACACTCTCTTAAAATCACAACCACACAAGCGTTCACACCAACAGAATGAAAAGGAGACTCGTTAGCCACTATAATCAATGTTAATCACTGCAGACTCGCTTCACTGTCAAGACTGCGACAATGTCTGCCTGCGAAGGAAACGAAGTGAAAGAGAGACAGAGCAAAACAGAGGGAAGGAGAGAAACGCAGACTGGGTGGAGCAGGGCAGGGAGAGTGTAAAAATGTGAAATGGTATCCAAAAATATACACTGCCCATGGAGCAATGAACCCATTGCAGTTTTGATGTACTTTATCTTGTTTTTCAAGGTCTGTTTTCTTGGGTCTGTGTGGCTGAGGCTCGGTGGGAGATGTGGTTGGGCCAGGTTCGTGCCGACAGAGTTTAATTTCAGCCGGGGGGCAGGAGGACAGAAAGGGAGGGTATAGAGGGCACAGAGATGGGGGTATGCGAGAGGTAGCTGGGCAGAAAGATAGAGAAGACGGATAGGAAAAGAAGAGATGAAGGAATACAGAGAGAAAGATAAGAATTGTGTCGAATGGTGGAAGTGTGCCCGGGCATGGAGATAGTGGAGAGGTGAAACGCTTTATGCGAGGCACAAGAAAGGAATGTAGAGACGGAGGGCGGCAAAGAAGGGAAAATTGAAAGATGTGAGAAGAGATTATTAAGAAAAGATGTTTAATGCATAAATAACTGGTGACAACAGGAATGGGTCCACTGGATGCACTGTAAACATGGAAAAATACACGGTTTTGAAGTTGGAGCAGGGACCGGTGGAGGCCAAGGTGAAGGGAGGCTGACAGAGAAGAGGGAGGGAAGGTGATGGCAGACTGGGGGCAGCAAGTAGCAGACAGATTGTATTTATCAATATGTAATACAAATGTGGGTGTTATGAAATGGGCTTCACGGTTTAACCAAAAGTTTAGTGCAAAAGCTTAGCCGCTTTACGGGCAGCCAGCAGGAGCGCACACTGAATAGTAATGTCTGCAAGTGGTGATTAGAATTTCAGATACAGACAGGCGGGCCGCTTTGCCATGATTTCTGGGCCTAATGCAGCCGGCCTGTGTAGTGAGGCATTCAGGAGCTCTGAATGTGACCTTATGTCCGTAAAGAGAAAACTCTAACAGCCTAATATACTGAGCTCCATGTGTGTGCGTGCATGTGTGTGGATAGGCATTCATATGTGTTGAAGCATGAAAAAAGCAAGGCGAGCTGACCATATTTAACATGCACAAACTGTAAGCACAAAACAAACAAACAAAAAAGGGTTACGTGTTGATCTCATGCATAGGTCACACTGGCTGGCTTCACTTTATATTAAGCACACACAGACACTTCATATCTCGGTGAAGTTTATCCATCTGTCTGAAATTTGATGGCTGTCAGTACAGAGGGATCAGCGGGCGAGAGAGTGAGAGGTGAGTGGTGTCAGTAGCAATGACAGGGAGAAGCAGATGGAGGAGCAGAGATCAGGAGCGCAGCAACAGACGGTGAAAGAAAGAAAAGAGGAAGAAGAGCAAAAAGAAAGAAAGAGGGCGCAAATATGAAAACAAAGAAAGGGAAAGAATAGAGGAGAACTTGCTTCTTCCTTTCTTGTCAGTCTTTATGATTATGTTCCTCGTCTCCTCTCCATCGGCCACTGAGTAACCTTCAGCACAAGACCCAAGTAGGGATGATGAATTGAGATGAAGAGCAGAGAAAGGACGAAGATTAGCAAACACAGACAGATGATGAAAAATGACAAATGGAGAGAGTGAGAGAGAGAGGGGGGAGAGGAGTGAAGGAGGAGGTGTTAGAGGAGGAGAAAGTAAAAGTGGAAGGAGGAAAGGTGACATTGGGGGGGTGTAGAGGAGGGCAAGCCACTGGCTTTTAGCTGGAGGACGGCCACAGGATGACATTAGAGGAACGCACTTTGGCTGCTCCTGCTGGGAGGTTCTGCACATGGGCACACACTAACACGCAAAGAGGGAAGCGGATAAACATAGACAGACAGCTCTGCGCACACACACACACACACACACACACACACACACACACACACACACACACACACACACACGCGTAAAAATAAGCACCTGGTGCTGCATACTTATGCCTCCTAACCTGTGGGGAGCCCACCCTGCCTCCCCCTCCACTTCTAGTCTAGTTTGTGCGCTGGTCTGATAACCTTCATGGCAACTGGGCTAAACGCACACTCATGGTGACAGGTCTGCCTACCTGGAAAAACAATGATAACTTTGTCTCGGAGGGCTTCGGAGGCTGCTGCCAGTTACTTACAATAGCAGTGAAATTATGGGCACCAAAAATGGCGGATTTGACATGTTGTAAATTAAGACCAAAAAAAAAAAAAAAAAATGATTATTGCATTGAAAAAGAGTCATATTTTAGTGTTAATTTTACAACAGGGTGGACACTACTCATTGCATGGGCCAGACAGATAAATTAGCTTGCTAATATATTTGACTGATACTGGCCTTTAATTAAATAGCACACATTAGTCAGACAGTGTTGTAAAGTAAAGTCATCTTCTCTTCCCTTCTTGGAAACACAACACAAAACCAATGATGGCATTTATTTTATTTGAATTTTTCATTCATTCATTTAGATGCTTAATATGTTTTATTGAATTCGTTTTTTATTGTAAAGTACTAATGTATTCCAGCCTTCACCAATGCTTGTCCATGGGCGTGTAATTCTAAATTCATTTCATTACTCAGTGATTTTAAGTGAGCAGCAGGGGTGGAAAGTGACTAATTGTAATTACCATCATTACTGCAGCAAAGTCATTTTTAACAGCATTATAAAACCCAATAATTTTACCTTTAGTTAAACAAAACATTTTGTACACTCTCTAATCCAGTCCGGTGGAGGCTTGAAGAAATACCTATTTCATATTTGGACAGATTAAATTAAAAACAACTGTTTTAATTGCCATAGAGGATCTATAATTGTATCTGTATCTTTTTATGTGCTCTAGAAAATAAGTTAAACATCACAGAAGTGTAATGACAGTGAAATCATTAAGGCTGTTTCTTGTCCCTGTTTTGGCATCGCTGCTTTTGATCAGACAAAGACTGAAAGGCCAAAAAAATGTCCAAATAAATACAGACAACTATATAATCAAAAGAAGCAAGACAAGTTTGAATGAGTGAACATTTGGTCTTCTCAAATGTGAGGATTTTGCCACTCTCTGTTTTATATTCTTTGTACTAGATGTTCAGGGGTTTGGAACTGCTGGACAGTGCAATCTGAAGAGCTCACTCCGGGCTGTGGGCTGGAAAATATCATCAACAGATTTATAGATATGATCCATAATAACCACAGGATGTGAAAGTGTGACATCTCAAAAACAGGAGTATGAGAAATGACAGGAGCAAAGAACAGAGTGGCCTGTATTTGTAAGGGAAGAACAAGCAAGCGAGAGGGAACAGTGCTGAAAGACGAAGCCCGAGTGAAGAAAAGCAGCCTATGAAAGGAAGGGTGACTCATTTGCTGATGAAAAAAAGCATTGCACTCCCCTTCCAAATTGCCCCCATTTAGATGAGCAACCTCAAGCACACATGCACGCACGCGCACACAAACAACTCAGTGCCCTTTACCTCTCCCTCAAAATGAGGCATAAACGAGTGGAGTGACAGACACAGAGAGCCGATGGGCCCCCTCCCCAGAGAGGGGAAAATGCACTCAGCCGTACTGATCTTAAAACAACAACCTTCCCCCTTTGCTTGCTTGATTTTTATTTCCCCCTCGCGCTCTTCATCCACTCTCCACCTCTTTTCTCTCAGTCTCTCTCCTCATCTCCTCATATCTCACGACCCCTGCTTAATTGCCTCATTCTCCGTTTATTTTCATTTGCGACTCCTTGTTCTTCGCCGTTTATTTTATTTTATTTTCCATTTTTCTTTTCTTCTCTTCTTCTTCGCTTTGTTTGATTGCTCGGCTTTTGTTTGTTGTTTGCTCTCGTTCCTTCTGACACTGCAGCCCAGCGATAGATTCTCAGCCCCTCATCAGCGATCGTTCGCTCTTTGAAACATTCGTCTCACACTCTGTCTCATCCATTTGATCACATTTTCATGTCACTCTTTATGTCTCATAAATATCCGAGAAGGATCATTGACCCTGCTCTACTTTCTAGCACAATCCACTTCTCTTCTGAATCCTTGGTAGAGCCGTATGCTTTAAAATAAATATCTAATTTTACTGCGGACCGAAGCAATTTAGCCCACCTTACATTAAAATAAACACTTAACATCTCATTAATATCTATCAGTTCATGGGTTACTGCCCTCTTGCTGCTTGAGCTAATGTGACAGTGGAGATTAACCACTTCACAGTCTTGAAGTCTGAAGGTTACATTAAAATGATGGTATGACATGCTTCCACTATAGTACATAACCGCCTTGGTTAAAGATAAAAACCTTTAAAGAAAATAAATGACCTGCATCTAGACTGTTGCTACAAAAACATGGCCTGGAATAATTATTTAGTCAAAGCACAAACACATTCACAATGCCTCAGGTCAAAGTTGCATAATGCATATATTTCTGACGAGGAAGTGTTGTCTTAAATTGAACTTGGCAAGCTGTGCACTTACTTGAAATGATGGTTGCAGCATTTGACCTTGATTCCTGGGTAGCTGCTGCATTTTACCATCTTTGACCACGACAGAAAACTTATTTTACACTGACGATACTGAAGTTAACCCACATAAATAACACATTTAATGCTATGCTTGACAAAAATAACGTGCCAGCTGACTAATTAGAATTGGAAATCTTGAGGGATCCATCACAGTCCCTGGTTTTTATTTAGTCTTAGTTTTAATTCTTTTTTAAATTTTTCTATGATATTATTTTTATTGCGTTTCTAATGTCTCGTGTTTCTCTGTCTTTTTATTTTACGTACTGGTTTTTGCCTTGTTTTATTTTGATAGTGCCTTTACCTTCACTTCTTGTCTTTGTCATCCACCTGTGTCTTGTCTTCTTCCCTTCTGAGTTCCCACCTGATTTGCTTAACCTGCTCTTTGAGTGTATATAGTCCTGCCTTTCCCAAGTGTCTTGTCTGTTCTCGTGGTTTTCCTCACGCTTTTTGCACCTATTTTCAGATTCCTTTATTTTTTATAGACTTTGTATTTCTTTTGGGCTTTTACAACAGCCAGATAAAAAGCTTGTTCTTCATTGTAGCCTGCCTCTGAGTCTGCATTTGGGTTCCCTGTCCTGATTTCTGATAGTATCTTCTTCCTGCTGACTGAAAACTGGCTGGTGGCCCTTATAGAAATGAGTCTCGTGTTCTAGGACTCATTCCTGCAGCTCAATATCATCTTTTGACTGTTACACTGTCCAAGTATAATTAAAGTACATGCTCTGAGTAGGGATGTCACCTGAACCAATCCTTATGATACCTTTTGATGCCAAGAAGAAGAAGGACACCCACAAGCAGAGCAAAATACTACATGGAGAACATGGCGACTAGTGCAGCTGCCGCCACAGCTCCGTTCAGACTCATTGACAGGAAAGGGAGTAAGGGTCGGGTACAGAAGTACTCTACAATAGAGGTGGATGACCAAGAGTTGATAACTGATTTGCAAAAGGCATATGCAAATGATGCTATCATGTTTTTTGAGCCAAAGAGTGGAGTTAGTTTTAAATTAGAAGCAGCTAAAAAAAACAGCATCCACATCTGTTCAGAGAAGAGGAGAGCAAGTTTTAATTCATATTATCCTTCTTATGTTACCCTGAAATATGTGTTACTATTTTTTTTTAAGACAACTGGCATTGCCATTTTGAAATCACCCTTAGGATAAAATGGTTGTAATAACTAGCATTACGTTAGTCTAAGTTTAAATTAATGTAACTAACGTTATACCCCGTTGTAAGATTAGGAGTCTATTTGTCGACATTTTCTGTTCTGTGCTGTTGTTTCTTTTATTTAAATATATGCCAAAGTAATTTAATTTTACACATGGAAAATTTTTTATTTATTTATTTTTTTAAAACCACATTATTAATTTGCATTTGGAGAATGATGTAATTCTATGGGCACTGGTACCGACTACTATATTTCTGGATTTGTGTCATCACTAGGTTTGAAGCAGAAATTGTCTCTGATTTTTCTTCTTTTTTTCAAATAACATTAAAACCCTTTTGAAGTACAAAGAAGTCGCCTAAGTTAACATAATTTCCTCTAAATGTGAAGCATGCATGCAGGATGTATTTCCTTTTCATGCTTATTAGACTGGATATATTTGGTGGGATGTTCGTTTTTCATAGTGGGAATGTCACTAATAACTTTAATGATGGCTCTGTTTCATTCAAGTATCCCAGTGAGGCAGCGTGCACAAATTTTCTTCTCTGCTTTCCCTTCTGCAACATGTCAAAATGCCTTTTGTGAAGAAGGCCGACAGACAGAGCTTTACAAATAAAGTTTAACTACTGTAGGAGATTTCACGGCCTGCCAGCTGCCCACTGTTTTCACTTGTTAACTTCATCAGAGGGATTATTTATCCAAAGCAGGACTCGCTAGTGTAAAAGCCAATTGGAGTGGTGAGGCTAACATTAAAATTACACAGTGTGGTTTCTTCCTTCATAATGGGAATCTTGGGACAAGTGTACATTTGCACGCAGAGAGGATATTAACCAAACAAGAGTGTCTTAGATGTTCAGTCAACTCACTGTTGGGTCAACAATTAATGTTAATTAGCTACAGCTGGGTAATTCTGCTGCCAACAGTGTTTGGAAAATAAACAGTCAACAAGTGAAACTTTCACTCCCTACAGCTCGTTAAGACTTTTATATTTGTTGAGCGTTATGATTTAAATTGAAGCTCATGGAAAAAAAAAAATTAAAGAAAAATGTATTCTTTTGAATCACAACAGTGGTTTTAAAACCTATCATCACAGCAAGATACCTACAGTTCACTGCAATCTTCACCGCTTTTTTCTCTGTTTTTCTCTTTATCTCCCTCCCATCTCTTCACTCATGCTGCCCTATTCCACTTAAGAATCCATTTGGGACAGAGGTGCTCTGCCAGTGCCCTTAATTTTCATTGTTTTCAAGTCCACATTTAAGACAGTACGCAGGCAATCTCCACCAGCCCGACTCCCATCTACACTCCAGAGTGAGAGAGCTTTTCTCCGCTCCATGGCACCGCTGAGATGCCAGTGACGCAGTCCAGCATTTGACAAATGAGCCAACAAATTGACTTCTCCGAGCATTCGAAACAACACAGGCAAAACAAAACAAATCTCGTTTAACTAAATGCAGGATGAAATGGCGCAATAGAGCGCACAAGCCATTATAAATTATTTCACTTTTGCTCTCCATCTCATCTCTCCCCACCTCTACTTCTCTTAATCTCTTTTCTCCTCTCCTTTGTGCCCCCACTGCTTCCTTCTTTCTTTTTTTCCCCTGTTTCTTGTTGCATGTGCTCCAGACACACATTGACCCACGTCCTGTGGACCCAGTAGGGGGCCTTGTTCCTTTGCATCGCTCCACTGCACATGACTGACGTTCTCCGTATGGGAGAAGGAGGCAGAGGGGGTATACAGAGGGAGGGATATGGGGAGCGATAGAGTCAGAGTCAGTGAGTGGAAAACAGAACAGCCCTGAGTTCAGGGAAGAGGGAGACTGAGCTGAATGTGATTCATGATCAATGGTGCTTCTCCAATTACATTCCAATTAAAGGGAAGTCTGAAGCACAGCTCTAGTACATCGGCGCACACAAGAGCTTCTGACAGGCTTTCCAATGGGTATGCTATCCCTTTTACAATGCCCATTTATGTAGGGACCATCTCACTCCCTCCCTCGCACACCAATTTCCTAATACATACACACACTTCTATAAGATATCTACCCACATATGTTTGTGTGTGTCTTAATGCGAGCGTAAATACGTGTTACCAAAATTAATGTGAGTTTATTACAGCCAGATTAAGGGCAGTTCAAAGTGCTAATGCCCACTATTACATCGATGCTGGTTTAACACCGCCTTACACTCAACAGTCAATAAAAAAAGCCAAGGGAGATGGAGGGAGAGCAGCGGACCAGAACCACTGGGGATTGAGAGAGAGCAAGAGGAAAGAGAGAGGAAGGAGAAAAGGGGTGAAAAAAAAAAGCAGTGTTAGAGGGGACTGGAGCATGGCTAACATGGATTGGAGCATAAAGCTTCAAATGATTCCAATTACACGGAAGTGATCAATTAGATAGTTACATTGGTTAGATTAGGGCTGACAGAATCAAATCACCGTCAGGGTTGGTCTAGTTGTAATGTGAAGCAAATGTAACATGGATTGACTTAAAGCAAATGCAGCAGGGGACGGTGAAAGAGACCAGACTTTACATTCACTACAGGAAACAACAACAGAAAACCTGAGAAGAACAAAACAGCTAAAGCTTATAAACAACTGAGTCATCCTGAGTACTGATGGGAAAGAATATCACCGGCTGTTGAGTAATAAAAGTTAGCACCAAGCAATTGGCTGATTTTTTTTTTTTTTTTTTTGACTTAACTTGCATTTTCTGCAAATCAACCTAATAAAAAGACATAATGACTAAATAAAAATGTAATAGCTTTTTCCGAGCGGTCAACCACATTTCACATTCTTCCTCAGTGGTGGGGAAAAAGACTGAGATAGCAAAGATTTTTCAAATAGTCAATAAATTATATAAAAAATAAAGAGTTTATGTGGCAAATTTTTTGTATTAAAGCTTATATTTAAAATATATATCTATTTTCACAGATGCCTGGTAGAATATAATAAAGAAGATGGTAGTCATAGACTCATAATCTGTGTGCAAACCGACAGATGGCAACAAAAATAGAAGAAGAAGGCATTGCTAACTACCAGGCATCAGCCTATTAAAACTTGTGTTGTGTGATGAGATTAGATGATGCAAAGGCTGCAACAGCCATCAAAAAGTTCTGTGTGGAACTATAATCAGGCCCAGAGCCAACTCTACAAATTAAAGCCAGCAAAACACAAGTGTAAAAAAAAACCCAAAAAAACCCACAATATACCACAATTAGTCTCAAGTCATTTAAGAGTAATGATCTTTAAAGAACAGTCAAATTACTTCCTGTTAATATCACAAATGATTCTTGTTTAAAATTTCTGTTCCCACTGAAAGGCACAAAAAACGCTAATTTCTGCTTAAAATGCCTATGTAAAAATCAGTTATCAAAACAGTGGCTGATCACAATTAAACACACCAGTTACGCCAGGGAAAACAGTGGTTGCACACTGTGGTATGAAAAAAAAAATGACTGTGACTGTTTGCAATGAACTTCCAAACTCATTGCCTTTGAAATAGTTGCTTTTAAAAGGACCAGGTCTGCAACCACTCGCAGTGAGTTGCCATCTTTGGAGCAAGTTTGGCGATAAGATGGAGTCAGTCTGCTGTCAGTTTCTGTTTGTGATAATACAACGATGAGCTGTGAAGAATCTGTGGAAATCTGTGAAAATCGCAAATCTCTTGCCGTCTACAATTACTTACATTCGAAGTCCAGCCAGACCCTCACAGATCTGAAACAGAAATTCCTCCATAAATAGTGACGTAGTTGCTGCAGGACGGCGATGTAACTGCAAAATGGCATACAGTAGGAACTCAGCAACCTTGCTTTTATACCGTATAAGAATATAACCAGAATACACCTAGCTGGCCACCAGCTGAGTTGAGTCCCCTTTAGCAAACGAACTGCGCTTATCAGAGCAGACTGATTGCAAATTGTTGGCAGCCACCTTGCAATCGGTTGCTGAAAGTGAATAAATTCACTCACCACGCAATCACTTATTTTTTATAGTCACAAGGAGTCTGCCATCCTATTTTTACTCTAGCGTGACTAAACCATTGAGCATCATTTTTCATTATGAAGGGTTAATTTTGAAGGGATATCTTTTAACCAAACCACAACCTTTTCCTAAACAGGAAGTGCTGTTAAAGGGATAAAAAAAAAAGTTATCCCTAGCCATACTTCATTCGGCACTCAGACGGACTTTCATTGAATTCAAGAAATAAAAAGTTCTGTCTGGCTCACAACTGAGCAGTTGATTAATATCACTCTAATTGTAGTCCTTGTTGTTGACGATGAAACCAAATGCAAACCAAACAAAAAGTGTAAAGCCTATAATCGTTCACAACAAAGATGGATGACTTAGTCATTACCCCATGCTTTCTCACTCTCAGCAAACAGAATCTGGGCTGAATGGCATTTTGTACTGAGCTTGTATTTAACAGCACGGTTAATTATCCTGTGTTACATGCTATAATACATTATTAATGCACGCGAGCAACATGAATCAGTGTTCTCCAGCCCACAGGGGTGTTTGGCTCAATTCAAAAAAGCTCAGACATTACTGATTAAAAAAAAAAAAAAAAAAAAGTGGATGGAAGCAGAGTTGGGAAGAAATTGAAACCAGTTTAAGCCGCTTGGCTGCAGTTTAAGGCCCGTATTGATTTGTGAGGAAGTTAAGAGACCTATGACAACCCCAGTGTAAAACCGGTTCGATCAGTCTCCTCCCTCGCTGCCCCTCGGCACCCCGACGTGCTGGGCAAAGGGGCTCTTGAACCCACCCAACAGCCCAGCTGAGAGCGAGCTGGACACGTTCCAGTCTGTGGAATGTCACACTTCAAAAAACAGGTGCAGATCTGTACTGTAGCGATCTCATCAGTGGATTGCTGGAAATTAAACTAGACTGCAGTCATGCTTCAAGCAGCAGTAATAGCTTTAACACTGATATTCTTTATCGCTACACCAGCGCCAGTATCTTTCTGTCATAAAGGGGCATTATATGTTTTATTTATGCTTCAGTTGCACTATAATATATTAAGTGATTAAATGATTTTGGCTGACAAAATAAGTAATATATCTTCTGCTTGGAAGTGAAAAAAAAATATTGTAACATAATCTTTGCCATAGCAGCTGTAATGAATAAAAGATCAAAAGAATTCCTTGCTCTTGAACCTCAAAAGATAAGTGTAAAACTTCAAATTATCTAACACAGACAAAGGCATGGGCAACCAAAAGCGATAGGGCTGCTTTGTTCTTACTGTAATGTATCTCCAGATGAAGAGTCCCCACATATAGCAGCCTGATTCATGAGTTAAAAACCTGCGTACTTAATATGGTAATTGTGTCCTTTTAAATGAATAATCCATCATTTTCTGTCAGTTACATTGGTTAAAACAGTTCCCGTATAACCTTAAAGAATTAAACAGTTTTAATTTGGATTTCCTACTTTGCTTCATTGGATTCCCATGTCTGCAGGTGGCTCTTTATTTCCCCATCTTGCTCTCCTGCTTCGTCTACGTTCTCCTTAAATTAAATTAAAAGCAATTGCCTTGAACACAAATCGCTTAGTTGGCATGACAAAAGAACATTTGTGTTGCTAAAGTGTGAACACAAACAAACAAATTGAGCAAGGAAACAATAAGTGGAAACAATGTGCAGTGATTATAAAGCGGAATTAAACCACTAATCTGTGCGCAGAACAATTAGAGAGAAAGGAGTTTTGACAGGCAGGTGTGTTTTTTTTTTTTTTTTTTTTTGCCCTACCTGCTGTTTTGAGGGTTATGACAGGTGGCGACAGGCTTTCTGTGTCGCTCTCAAGAGGGGTTCAGAATTATTGCTAAACTCATGTTCCCATTTACCGGCAGTTTGTGCACAGCCAGTGTTCTCCAGCGAGGGGCAAATCATCCTCTCTGACAAAGACAAACAAACTACACCCACGTTCCAACAGGTACACATAAATACAGTTACACTGCTCCCTGCAATTCACCAGGGAGAACAATGGATGAGGTGTACATAGAAATGGCAGCCTCTCCAATTGACATCTCACTGTCCCGTAGAGCCATCCCACAATGCCATTTGCACCCCACGCATTTCCTCCATTCTTTGCAAATAATTACCTGTTGTACAGAAGCTGCCTCTGTGTGCATAAGTGTGTTTAAGTACCTGCCCCTGCATGCTCATGTTCAAGCTCCGAAAAGCAGAGAGAAATGTGTGACGATGCTTTAATGCTGAAAGCAGCAAAAATGAAAAAACAAAAACAAATACTGCACACATAATGGGGGCAGATGGACATTGAGTCATATGCAATACTGCAATCTGTTCCACTTGGTAGCAGTCTGCGCAGCAGTCACTCTCTACAGACAATGCTGCTAAGTATATTATTGCGTTGTAGTGACTTCCTGCTAACAAGGAGCAGACTTAGGGAGTCTGAAGCTTCAGAAACTGCAATAAGCTGGGCAGAGTTGGGTATTTTATTCAAGTGGCTGCTTCACACTACTGATTTTTCCCATGTGATGTTTCACTGTGTGGGTCCATCTAGGCTGTGTGTAGCTTAAGTGCAGACCCTACTTTATGATGGTTCTCCTCTCCATTCCTCATGCTTTAACACTTACTGTCAGTTCAACTTTATTTGTCCAGCAAGGGGCAAAATGTGTCTACAGCACATATATGCTATTTACACACCGTATATATATAAACCCTCTGAAAGGTTGACAGGCACTCAGAGTTGGACAGAGCCAAGCTTGTCCCCAGTCTCTGTGCAAACTAAAGACATAGTACAGTATGGAGAGCTCACACTATGGAGAACAGGGTTTCTGCCAGGAAAGCTGTTAGGCCCAGTGGCTAACAGGGTTTGGGTGTGTAATGCTCTACTTGGTTAGCTGGAGCTTAATGTACTTTCTATGTGGTACTTTGAGGCATCAGCATAAGAGCAAATCTGCACTGGCAAGACAAAGAGAGAGACTGCAGGGAATTTATTCCACACTTGCGCATAAAGACAAAGTAACACAGCCAAGATAACACTGAATTATGGTTGACCTTGTTCACCATGAATGTGGAGGATATAATATATATATATATATATATATATATATATATATATTTTTTTTTTTTTTTTTTTTTTTTTTTTTTTCTAAAAACCTCTTTAAGTTTTTATATGTGTAAAATGATCAATGGGAACATCTGGCTAAGGTTCTAACTTAACAGTTTTAGATTATGTTTAAAAAAAAAAACATCTTAAAATACATGTTAAAAATTCCCACACTGTGGACCACACTGGCAGAGACCCTGGAGTGAAAACCCCTTCCCTTACACTCAATCAGTTGAGTAACTCTTCCAGGCTAGGGGAAGATTATTATGACACCTACATGTATCCAACCTGACAACCATTCCTGGCACTGAATACTGGAACTTGATGTAAATTATGTGTTTCCAATATAAACTTCCAGGGATAGTGCACTGCTTTTTAATCTCCTTGGTGCCTACAGATAAGCCCCACTTCCACAATGAAAAATTAACTAAATACCTAAACCATAAATCATAATTTACACCAACGGACAGAGGCAGAGAATACAGATGTTGTGTTTGAACATCTTCATTTACTGGGATATAATTGTGCTGTGTCTGCAATGGTGAGTAATGGATCAATTAAGTCATTGTATAGAGAGCAGACACACATGCATTGGTTAAATATATTCTGTTTCGGTTGAGCAGGCTTTCAGGAAATGCAGATGATGCAGCATGTCTGTCTGACAGGCTATGTACCGTACACAGCTTGTATTCGTGTGTGGTACAGATTGGCCTATAAGCTGTCAACTTGTGGCAGAGCACCGTGTGAGGCCAACAACATGTTCTGTTGCTTTTTCCCCAGCCACCTTCAACTTCCTGAGGCACAGAACATTTTTGAAGGCAGGGCTGAAAGAGGGCAGAGAAATGCAATTACTGGTAAATAGAGACTCCCTGCTACTGCAAATTTATCCAGGGTCCAGAAATTATTCCTCACAAGGCAGCTAGAGGTGTGCGTGTGTGTATGTGTTTCTGTGTGTGTGTGTGTGTGTGTGTGTCTCGCATGGTGTGAATCATTGTGGCGGTGCCATTAAAGCTTATCAGACTCCAGTGGAGCTGCCAAGCTGTGGTCGGCTCTCTCCTCAACCCCTCCAGGGTGTCTCTGAGTGGCTGTGACTGCCGGTTGTTGCCCACTCACGCACTCCCGCTGACCCTCGCTGGCTCTTGGGCAGAAAGGCAGAAAAGGCTTTGGCAGCTAGACTCCAGGAGCCTTTAAAGACAAGTCAGTCTAATTCAATTCTCCCAATTCAAGCTAATAACCGGTGGATACAGTGTCTATGTTGGAGGGGGGGTTGCAATAATGGTGCCGGTAGATTTTGCGCCACGTTCTCCTGCCACCTTCTTTAACCTTGTGTCTGCTTTTTATAAGCTACTTTCCTACAACATCTCTTACACTGCAGATTTCATCCAGCTCAAATCTTTGTTCCAGGTCAAACTTTCTTCCGAGCACTCATGAGAGTGTGGCAACTGTGACAACATTCCTCATCTCAGGAAATTTACACTACAGACCATATTGTGCACTGTGACAGTTCGTTCAAAGACAGAACAATAGTCTGGGTATAAAACAGCAAAGATGCACAGAGGCTGTCAGCAGATTTAGTGGTTATCAATAAATTTGCTGTTCTGAATTGAGTTTTGAAGCACAGTTGAGGCTTCTCTTCTGATGATTATTAATCAGCTGTCACTTGCTCTGGCTAGTGATTGATTAAAGCGGCCTCTTTTTTCCACATGCATTAACTTAAATCTGTATAACCGACAAAATCAGGGAGACCAAACAGATTTATTGGAAGCTAGAAATAACCCTTTAACCCGGACCTATAAATTCTATCAAATGCACACCGACTACATCATCATGTTGCATTACAAAATAAGAATTAATAGCTCTAATATTCAGTTTGTTTACTTTCATCCTGAAAGACTGCATTCTCTGTATCCCCCTCTTGCAATCTCAGATTCACCTTGTCCACTAAGTACAATAAACAGCCTCTAATTTGTCTCAGTGCCACTGGTGCAGAAACATATCAACTACTCTCATTACTAAGCAGTACCTTCTGTCACAGATGGTGAAAAGGCAGCAGATCCTCTGAAATAGCGAGAAAGGACGATGAGGCACGCAACATGACTAAGCAATCATATTACTTTTAGTATTCACTTCAATGCTCTGCATAAAAATCCATTACATTACATTTATTCCAGACCAAAGGTTGTTACTAAAATGATCCACAACTAGGATGTAGACTCAAAAATCTGTATCATTACATCCCCATATTCTTCTAACTTCTGCAAGCATCCCTGCAATGTTTCAATCATATAAAAATATATATAAATATGACATAAGGCCAAGCTGCAAGTCAGTGCACTTTATATTCAAATTGTACTTGTGACATTTCTTTTTACATGAATAGATTTCAGAGGGCTGCTTGACAGGACAACAAATGCCAATGAGGGGGGGCAGTTTTGCTTTATTCTGTACTCAGTGTAATGTGCACTTAGTAAGGCTATTATAGTAATGAAACTACAGAACTGGCTGATTTCCAGCACTCTCGGCCCAGACCGGTGACCGGCCAGTCTCCTATATGACCAATTGCAAACCAGTCTGTTTCATCCACGCACAGCAATCGCACATATAGTCACGCACACACTCACAGCAACACGCTAATATGTCATTAGCTTGGAAACTCCTCACTAAAGCAAACTAATACTAAAGCTATCCAGAGTTCAGAGCCAGCCACAACTCAGGAGCCTCAGTATGAGCAAAGGATCAAAGCAGTTACAGGAAAATTATAGATATGAGTGAAAAAGAGAAAAAGGATCTGCTGAAGATATAAAAATGCTGAAAAATGGTGTAAATACCTGACATTTGTGTTGTGATATGAATCTGTTGCATCTACTTTTGTTTTGTATGGTAAAATCTGTCGGGCAAAGGTGGGTGTACAGCAACTTATTTTCAGTTGTTTCAATGGGAGAAGATCCTGTAACTTACTGCAGTTTAGGGGAAATTTTGAAAGCTTAATAATTTATTTTATTATGAAAATAATAATATGCATTGAACAAAAGATCATTTTTGTTTGTACATGCTGTCAGCTACAGTTCTTGGCAAAACTATACTGCAGGTGACACTAAGACAAAGAAATCATCCAAGAAAATTGCAATCGGTGCATCTGTAAATAAAATCTAAACTTAATTAGGTGTGAAAAAAACATTTTTGAAATAAAATAAAACTGCTGACTCTGGCTTTTGTAGATCGTTTTGTATATTTTGTGGATAGACCAGGATGCCTGCTTGATTGTGGGTCATTTGCCTGGACAAAGTATTGCATTTGTTCTGTAAAACAGATTATTCTGAACTTCTTAAATCTAACCCCTAACACTTCCCATAATAATAAAAAAAAAAACTAACTAAATAAATCAAACTAATCAATACCAATAAATCCTTGACTGAAGCAAACTAACCCACTTCTGAACTTCTTAAAAAAAATTCAATTATGAAAAATATATATAAACTAATGAAAATTATATGACTGTAATTACTCTGGTGAGCAGGACCTGTGAATGGCAGTCCTGCTAATAAAACCAGAAATCAGCCAAGCATTCTTTGAATGCTGGAAAATGGTTTTTGCTCAGGTGCAAAACAATCCTGTTCCATCTGTTCCCAAGTTTCACATTGATTTTTCCAGTACAAATAATAAACAACTGCATGATACTTGCAAGACAATTTCTTTGAATAGATGTTCTGAATACTGTTCTTTTATTGAGATAAAGTATTGCCAAAATAACTCAATCTTGTGTTAGCAGCACTTACGCACCCACAGTCAATACAGGGAGATTGCTGTACACAATATGAAAGAGGCAATATGAGCATTGTTTATTTATCGTTTTTATAAGCCAGCATCCATTTCTCTTAGAACAACAGTGAGCAGGATTTTTTTCATTTGGGGCAGTTTTTGTAGATTGGAACCAAATAAAGGCCTTAAACTCTGTAGAATAAGCCACATTATATGTTTATTTAACTGTTTTAGCAAACAGAAAAAAATCCCCTTCTTGTTATTTGCAAGTTTCATTGTTAAAATCCTTTTATTTGCTTTTCCTTCTTATTCCCAAGCCACTGGCTCTTTGCCGGTTAGGTTCTGTACCATCTCCTAAGAGTATAACCCGTTTTAAAATCTTTGAAGAGCCACAAAGCCGGATTCCCTCTTTCATTAGCAAACCTGGCATCCAAGCACTCTGCCACCATCACTCTCTGACTGGAGAGTCAAAAATGATGCGTCTCCCTTGGCTCATCGCACAGAGACATCAGATGTCTGCCAAAATTCTGCATGTATACAAGATGTGCTCCATGCATTATTAATTTGTGAACAGCACTGTGTGGAAGCCTTTGTGTTGCCTTTCTCTTTGTGAAAAAAAATTAATCACTTTTACACATTCACAGATAGTGGTGTTCATTCAGCAATTGCAACACCTTTATGGATTTTTTTTTTTTTCCTTGATCAGTTTTGCAAATATTTCTGTGCTGCATTCAAAGCAGAAGTGTTCTAAAGAACAGGACTTGAACTGTTCGCGGGCAAACCTTGATGAATATTTAATAACAGCAGCATTAAAACTAAAGGAACACAAGAACAAAAGAACCTTTTACTTCATACACTAAGAAAAGTGCTTTAATGATATTTTTTTTTTTTTTTTTGTTAGGTGGGAAGGTGGTATTTTTTTCCCCTAAATATGACTCGGATGAAAACAGAAAGGCTGTCATTTAGCTCAATCAATAAATTTGACTCTGAATAATTAATCTTCTTTGCAGACTCTCTCATTCATTACTTTGAGTGCCACTAGCCTTTTGTCTGTCCATCTAAAGCCACACTAGGTATTCAATCATTATAATCAATAGGCTGAACAGCTGAATTAGTACAGTGTTAGTGCTTGATCTGCAATATTATGATAAAGACAAGGCCTTTTTGAGAAGCAGATGCGTAAGTGCTAATTTTTCATATTACCTTGACTGTCAGCATCAGCCCATACATGCCACACGTCACTGATGGGGTCATGCATTTTTCATAAGGTTGTACATGTATTTTAATGAGCAGAGCTGATGAGGTGTGCTACATCGGCATGGTGGACGGCCTTCACTACTCCCTCTCATTCACCATGCTGCTCACAACCTGTCAGTCAGACACTCCAAGGCCTCCTCACGTCTGTCTCTAGCAGTATTCTCCAGTATCAATCACACCGAAATCGTTGCATATTTTCGCGAGATAATTAAGAGGAGATTGCAACGTGACGCAGACGATCAATCTGCAAATCAGCGGACCAGATTAAATCCAAATTCCGGCTCAGTTTCGCAGATGGCAAACTAAACAGCCTAAACTGACAGAGATGTGTTTGGATGGCAAATCGGATACCCCCTGCCGGGGTGGAGGAGCCCATGTCAGTGCCTGTGTGTAATTTGGAATTAATGGGACGGTAAAACTTTTAATTCAAAATCCCAGCCTTGGGGACAAACACATTTGCATACAAATGAACACAATTTCCTGTTTGTTCGGTATGCAAATACAAAAGAAGGAACTTACAGACAGGCTGCCGGAGTTGAACAAGCACCACGATTCACACCGGAGTGCCAAATGCACAGGCACCCAACCGAGCACTTCAAACACAGCACTGTTTGAGATATCAGACTAGAACAGGGGTGAGCTGCGACCAACCTAAAGGACCGCACAGTCTTTTGGGGCTCAGAGTAACCTTTCTCTCCTCATCTCATTTACACGTGGAAATAACAGTTGAGGTGAGGCTTTCCCCAAACACAAGAGGCAATTAAAGACTACTGATCTGAGGTGGAAGAGGAGTGAAAGATAGCCATCCCAGGGGCAGGATGTGACTGAAATGCTAACAATAGAAACTGGAATCATTTCACAAAGTAATTAACAAATTACACCTCTTTGGAACATTTAGCAGGAAATGCTAAAACACACTCCAAAAGTAATTTTTGTATTAATTTCAGGCTTCTCTCTTCAATTGATAGATAAGCTTTTCTGAACAGCGCAAAATGTTAAAGCCATCTCTTTCTCTTTCTGTTTTTTTGTTTTTTTTTAAATAAAGGTTGACCCTCAGAACATGATCTGACAGCCCATAATTCACAACTGCAAAAGTTTAAAGGAAGAAAATACTGTATGAGGGAACTTATTTGCTTAAAAAAAAAAACAAATAGATTGATTCGTTTAGGGCTGTAGTCTCCAGATCAAATGGTTGATAGGCTGGTTGATACCCTCTCATCAGAACAAATTCCTATTGGTCTGGCAATCACCAGTGTTACTGACAATCACCAGTGTTACATTTATAAGTAGAAAGGCAGTATGTCAATAGTCTTCCAGGAAGAATCCAATAATGTCAGCAACAGAAGAACAGACTACCTGTGAATTACCAACTTGCCCAACCTCAGGGAGACTGCTAGGTCTAACCGTATTTATTGTTTTCTGAATGATTACTTGCTCCAAACTAATAATTATTTCAAAAGAAGTTGCTAGTGTGGCTGCGTTTTGTTAAAATGGATGGCCACAGAGTCATTGGTCAGCTCAACAATCAACACGGGATATGATTTAAATTGTTAAGCTAACTTGTCTATTCCAGGATATTTCAAGAACTATAACAGCTTGAGACTTTGAACTAGAAAACAAATAAATAAACAAACAAAAACAATATTTTTGTCAGTAGATGGTTCTGGGATGTTCCTGTGTGGAGTTTGCATTTTCTACCCATGTCTGCATTGGTTCTCTCCAGGTACTCCAGCTTCCTCCCGCAGTTCAAACACATGCATGTTAGATGAGTGTGAATCTGACTCCCTGTTTTAGCCCTGCAACAGACTGGTGAGTGACCTATCCAGGGTGTACCCTCTCACCTTATGATAGGTTGGATAGGGTCCAGCCCCATGGCAACCCTTAACTGGATAAGCAGTTGGATGGATGGATGGATGGATGGATGGATGGATGGATGGATGGATGGACGGATGGATGGATTTTGGTGTCATGGTCCAGGGTCCTTTTGACCTTGTGTGTTTTGTTTTGGCTTTATTTTGTCTGTTCTGGGGTTTTCTTTTGTTGTGGGGTTTGGTTGTGTTTTGAATTTCTAGTTCCTTGTGTTTCCCAGTGTTCAGTGTCAGGTCTGCATCTCTGTTCCCTTGTTTGACTTCCTGTTTTATTTTGATAGTCATCTGGTCTCTGTGTGTTGTGTTCTGTTTTGCTTTCCCCTGTTAATTTCATTCACCTGTGTTCTCACCTGTTTCTTCTTCCCTCATTATGCCCTGGTGTATTTATGGTCTCGGTGTTGTTTAGTTCCTTGTCGTGTCCTTGTCTGCCTAGCCATGAATGTCAGTTTTCGCTGTGTGTTTTGTTTCTCAAGTTTTCTTGTGTAGCTGGCTCCCATCCAATTTTGATATTTTCAAGTTTATGAATAAAGTTTAAGTTGAACATTATTCAAGTCTCGAGGGTCTTGCGTTGGGGTCCTCTGCCTTGCCTTGCCTGCCGCACCAGCCGTGACATTTGGTCAGTACTGAGATCGCAGTTCTTCTTCTTTCGGCTGCCACAGCAGATCATCTGCCTCCATCTCACCCTATCCTTAACATCCTCCTCTGTCACACCAACCATTTGCATGTCCTCCTTCATTGCATCTATGACTCTTCCTCCTTTCCCCCTGCCTGGCAGCTCCATCTTCAACATCCTTTGTTTAATATATTCACTATAGCTCCCTCTGGACATGTCCAAACCATCTCATCCTTGCCTCTCTAACTTTTTCTTCACACCACTCAACCTGAGCTGTCCCTCATTTCTAATAATGTACCTCCTGGTCACTCGTATATTAAATCTTAGTATCTTCAAATCTGCCACCTCCAGCTTGGCCTCCTGTCTATTGAGAGCACAATTATTTAACACAATTAAATGTTAACTTCTGAAACCTTATTCATAGTTTGTTTTTTTAAATACATGTATGCTCCACTGCTTGAACCCAGCATTTCCAAATAGCTTTTTTAAAAATTTCCAGTTGACCAAAGATCTTTTTTCTATCATCCTTTCCATCAACATGAACTGAACCTACCAAACCCTGGCGCTGACTGAGTTTTGGGTATTAGGGAGGGGCAGAGATGCACCAGTGTAAATAAAGACATTCACTGGCTTTACAACTTAAAACAACGGAGAGCTTCGCTGCAAAACACAAAATTCTTTTTTATCTTGATTATCTTGTCTTCAAAAAACTTAAAAGCCAAAATTACCAATTGAAAATAAATTTTATAATTGCACAGCCGTAGTCAGAATCAGATTTGGCATACAGACTGTTTTGGTCTAAGAATTGGTTTGTAATGGCAGGCACATCCAGCAACAGATTCCACAGCTCCAGCTTCTGCCAGGACCAGCAGCTACACCCAAACCAAGCTGGAAACAAAGCCTTCTCTCTCATCAAAACGGGGCGAAAAATATTATAACAATGTGAATTCACTGCTGAGGAAGGGCTGTTAAGAGTAACTTCTCAGTAACTCTCGTGCTGCGATTGCAAGCTGATGTACACTAGCTCTATTTTGTTGAACGGAAAATATGGTATCAGTCAACCACGATTTTCTTTGGTTGAAACTAGACTTGCTGGCATACTAGATGAGGAACAAACCCCCCAGCTTGTTAGATTCACCAGCCAGAGAAATCTGCCTGCCAGGTTGGATTTGGTTCAAACACTAAACAGTGCACTTAATGACATGGTGTGTTATGTTTGCATTGTGTGGGATGTGGCTAACTGAGGCAGGCATTACTTATTTACAGTTACACATTTGAATGACAGCCAGAGTCTCTGTTTTTCACTGCAACATCTAGTCACAGACTGCTAGTCTCTTTCCTTTTCTCTCTCACGCACACCACCGTACACTAAATAGCAGGATTTGTAATTAAGTCTCAGGTCATAACTAAAACGACCCCAGACATTGGGCTATGTTAAAAAGCAACCCGTTTCCCAATGACTTCTCATTAGTAAGCTCTGCAGCAGCTCCCCATGTACAATCCCCCCTTGGAACTCTGAAGGTGACACAGCAGTTACAGTGGACTTTGATGGGGCACCGGGGAGCTGTATTTCATATCACAGGACTGCTTCCTCTGCAGAGTAAAAGGTTTCAACAATCAGCAGCTGCTGCCATTTTGGGAAGAAGGAGGTAAAATCTTCCCTTTCTGGCAGGGTGGGGGGTGTTTTTTTTTTCTCAAGATGCTTTCCGTGTGTCCACTGGTAGACAGGGCAGTAAACGAAATGTTAACCCTCAGCAAAATGTCCAGCGTGCCACACATAACTCCTCTCCTTAAATCTTTATTTTTGAGACTCCCTGCATTAAGGCTGCATCTTACAGCTCTTCCTGCTGCCTCATCATCTCACAACACAAACATTGTGCTGGGAAGCATCACAACAAGGGTTTGTGGACACTGCAGAGAATTAAGAAACAGCTTCAGTGTTCCATCAGGTTAATAAAAAATGAAAACCAAACCTATCTGCAGATATTAGGATATGCCCAGTTGACAGGTCAGATAGGATCAAGGTGCCTCGTCACCCACCAAGCCAATCTTCTGGCCTGGGGATGGAAACCAGCGCCAACGCTGCTGGGCCTCCAGTTACCAATGGCCTGATCACATTGAGTATTCACTCGCCGACTGCGGGGCTGATTAAATCTGTATTTAATTGGATCAGATCTAGTCGTGATGAAGCGCTCCCCCCGGCGTTTAACCCACGGTCCTCTGTCAAGTGAGAAGGGAAAAAAATACTGTGGGGGAATTAGGAGCGGGAAATGAATACCAATGATAGGCTGTGCTAATAGCACAGGAGTGGACCACACCTGCAGGGCTTTACAGAGAAGAATCAGAGTTACCGGATTTGCTGTGTGTGTGTGTGTGTGTGTGTGTGTGTGTGTGTGTGTGTGTGTGTGTGTGTGTGTGTGTGTGCACGTGTGTGCGTGTGCGTAGTTCCTTTCTTCCTTGATTAGTTAGATATTACGTTATTCCAGTCTGCCAAAGACTTTTTTGTGGGGTTTGATTAGTTGTTTTATAAAAGCACACCACTGATAACTGAACAGCATTCAAAAAATCTCTCCCAATCAAAACTTTAATCAATTTGCCATGATTGCTCTACATGTATTTGAATTAAAAAGATGTGCAGAACAACTGCAAATTTGCATAATTCCTCAATATTCAATACAATTTTACAATTACAGCCTTATTAAAAATCCCCAGTCAAGCTGAACAGCGCTGTCTGTATTGGTATGTTGGCGCGTATGGAAGAAGTGCCTTCAAGTGGATTTACAGCGTATCTTGGTTTAAATCATGAGGCTTATAGAAGATATGGCATTTGGGTTTATATGGTAAAGAGGGAGACGAGGCATCTTACTGTACAGAGACTGATGCTACATCTCAGATAAACTACTTAGTGGTTGCAACTGTAAGACAGAGTGGAAAAGCATCTCAGAGAATGGCAGTATAGAGTGTAATTCCTCCCTACAGTTCATATAGTATAGACATTGAGTCATTGTTTCTAACTTGTTTACACGCACAACATTTATTGCAGCAGCCTGAAGTCACAAGAGAGCAGGGTTACACATACTGTAAAACCAGTCCTGTACAGCTGGCTGTTAAACTGCCGCACTCCAGTAATTAAAAGTTTATTGCCTTGCTCAAGGGCACCTTGGCGGTAAATGTTGAAAAAGGGTGAGGTTTTTCTCTTTCAGAGGCTTAAAACTCAATATTACAACAGTGCTGCTGGACTGTTCTGCAAAATTTTGTTCAGAGACACTTTCTTTGACTTCTAGTGGCAACATCTGAAATTAGATTTTCAATATTATCAGAAGTAAGATCATCAAAAGGAAGGCCGTGGCTATAGTAAATAAACTATAGTTAAAGCACAGTCGAGGTTAGAATACTAAAATGCAAATAATACAAAAAGGCAAATATTAATTATGTACGACATAATCTCTAATGCACCACATGAAAGATAGATGCACGAGCTGGTCACGAGCTTTGGGTAGTAAGATAGATGCGCCTTTACAGCCATCCACCTCCATATAAACAACATGCTTGTTCACTATAATATTTCTGGAGTGTGGTTAAATATGTATGCGATCCCTAAAGGTACTAGATGCTTTTCATATTTTAACTAGTAAGCTTCGGTATTATTTATAGATGTTTTGATTAAATTCTTGAATAACTTACAGTCATAACAATAAGTGAAATTCTTTGCAATATTTTATTACTTGTTGCAGCATAACTGGAATTTCTCATTTTTAAAGGTGATCAAAATAGATCATATTTCATCTCAGCTGAAAAGTTTCACTTGTCAAAATACTGTATGTCAACATTATTTCATTGTGTCATTAGCCATCACATGCAGAACAGTACATCTCTGAGCCAGTATTTCATAGTGCATGCCCATGCAGCAGTATTGTTTGGCCACCTTTATGCTGTTAGCAAAAGTGACATACTTAATCACACTGAGAAAAGATGCAGTTTCTCTTTTATTTACTCCTTAAAATGTGAGATTTCAGGTGGTTTCAATCCAGGTAAAATTCAGCTTTTGTTGATATAAATGAGTTGTTAGCTTGTTGTTAGGTGGTTCTTAGGCAACATGATAGCATTGTACTATCTGATATAGACAAGAACCTTCTGGGGCCTCAGATGTACCTGTGCACCCAGCCTGGTTTAGAGATTGTTTGTTTTAAAGTAAGATGTATGTAGTCTGCTAAACTAGAGACATTACAGAAAAGTGATGTGGCACCTCAAACAACAAAGATGGTAGCAGAACTATAACATTCAGGGGATGAAAGCTTTTTAAAACCCCATTTTGGGGCTGAGTCAGCAAACTTTTTAAGTGCTTTTTTATTAGATTTTTTTCCTATAAATATGTTTTCCATGTCCCTGTGACCACTTAAATTCAATTTAATTTCAATATTGCTTCAAAATGACTGCCCAAATAAACGCCCAGATGTGTTTCAAGGTCACTGCCGAGCGTTGAGGCTCCTTGAACGACATTGGCTAAAACATGCAAAGTGTTATCAGGTGAAACTCGAACAGGGACTTTCTAATTTGCTCAGTTGTCGGCTCAACCAGTGGTGCTTTCTGTCCAGTCGGCTTACAGATGCAAGTCGGGACTGCTGTTAAAAAGATTTATAAAAAATTGAGGGAAACAAAAACAGAGTTACAACAATTTGTGAACATAGAGAAGCCTGCTCAGATAAATATTTTACAGGGGCAACACTTGCCCGTGGGAGTGGAAGAGGAGAAAGGATTTGTGGTGCTGTAGTAAGGGGAAGACAACAGAATACAGAAACATGCAGAAGAGTGCAAAGGATGGTTTTGGCACACAGCAGTGCTTCACAGTTGGGCTTACATTGCAACAGAGCATTAGGTGTGAGGAGGTTGAGTGTCCATGGCCAAATTTAGTGACAGTGATTCCTAGCATTATCATGTTGTTGCATTACATTATTGCACACACATTTTTTTTTCTGTACTATATATTTTCACTATTGAGCTTTAGTTTACAGCATTTCTTCATCTATTATCCAAAAGACAGATGTTATAAGTTAACTCTTTTACAATAAATCTGCCAAAGATTTCCTAAACCTCTCCCAGCTTCCTAGCACCCATGGCACACTGCCCCGGGAATTCGACCATAGGAGGAGTTCTAAAGGGCATGAAATTATTTGGCAGTTCCTGGGACTAAACCAGAGAAAGGCCAAGTGCTGTCTAGAGGAGAAGCAAGAAACAGAAAAATGAATCAAATGCCCATCTTACAACATCTTACCCAGGTGATGTTGGCAGAAATGCACTAAAAGCAGAGCTTCAACAAGCAGATTTCAACTGTTAATCTGTACTAATTACAAACCACCCCATACCTCCAACCTCCCCATGACTGACTCTGAATAGTGGAGGAAAAATATAATTCCTCCCCCCCTCACATTACATACAATTCAAAGTGTTTTTATTTTACAAAGTGAAGTGTGGAACTCTATACACCAGAAATCAAGACTATTCATTCTAATACACAATAGCTGTCAGAACAGGAATTCAATATTAGGGAAAAAGGCCAAGGAATCAGAAGCTGTTGGTGGCACTGACACAAAAGCTTCATTTTGACACATGAATTAAAAAGTTTCAGATGACTTGCAGCCCTTTGTGAGTTAACTATAGTGTTTGCTGAACATGTGAGCAGTTTTGGGAAGTGCATCTTCTGTTGCTGCGAAATAAAAAACAAATGTTTTGACATATGCGCCAAAGCAATTAAGAAAATTGTAAAGCTTCATCACTTTTGCACACTTTGCCTGTTTTAACTCAACAGCAACAGCGAAGAAAGCAATCGCTGATGCTTTTTAATGGGATAAAAAGCCACAAAATATTTGCACTTCTTAGATTTGTTTAAAAAAAAATTTTAGATTGAAGTGTTAAGGCACTATTACAGTATTGCTTCATTTCTGCTGCTGACAACCTGCACTGTATTTATTTTTGGTGAAATACCACCTAACCAGAAACTTTTTTTTAAATGGTAGCTGTTTGAGTGTATGAAAAGAAGACTCCTGGTGGTTTAATAAACATCTCAGTCAGGGATAATCCTATTATAATGCAAATTTGCCTATTTAAGTTCCAAACACTGGTGCAAAATGTTTCTCATCATATTACAGACAGACATGCTAACATGGCTCAGTCAATGCCATTACACCATCATGAGCTGCTTATTTAAATGCAACCTGAGAGCCTGTTTACTTTAAGTGACCTCCCTCAGGCTCGGTCAACACTGAGTGGAGGTTAGTGATTAAAGGTGTCATTCCACCCGCTGACCTTGGAGGTCAAAGGAATTCTGGGTGAATTGCTTTGCAAACGGCCAGACCTGTATCGAACGCCTCAGAATGAACCACAAGGTTGATTGAAAAATAGATATTTGCATACAAGCACAGGCTTGCAGAACAGCAAACCCCGGAGCTCTGCTCGGGTTGAGGTGGCAGCAGAGGAAGCAAGTCCTCATTAAGCCAAAAAAGCATCATTTTCTCAAGCTTCAAGCGCTCTCTCCCTGTCTCTAAATATACAATAGGGCTGACACTAGTTTTAAAAAAATAAATGAAACCTAAATAACTAAAGAAACCTGTGCTGTGTGTTTAGAATGAATTTGGCTCTGCTCATAAATAATACATATGATGATAGATTGCTGATGAAGTGTCTAATGAAGAGGAGGTGTGTGTTGGGAGGTGGAGGGGGGAGGGGGGGGCTGTTTTTGCTGACGAACACCAGTTTATGTTTTTTTGTTGGAATTTTTTTTAGACTTAAAAACTGAGATCTCACACACACATACCACGATGCAGGAATGCTAATGTCCATGGCATTTCTGAAACTGTCGTTATCTTTCTAGCAGCATTAGGTAGAGATATCGTTTCCTCCGCACTCATCCCCCCCCCCCCCGTGCAGCATGCGCTGGAGGTTCGAATCAAAACTTAATGGAACCTCTAATTTGTGCGAAAGTTCATTCCCGTTAGGAAAATTAAAGCCTGCTAATTAGGGATTACAGCCTGTTTTATGATTGCAAATGCCAAGTCTGAAGCTGTTACAGATTTTTAGGGAATCTTGAGGACAAGTAAAACTTTCTTTCAGCAGACAGAATTTATGTTGACAGAAAGGAGAACTAGAGAGTTTGATGCTCCAATTTGCATTACTCTGGATGGAATAAAAAAAAAACAAAAAAACAAAACAAAACAAATAACAGCCAGAGAAGGGAATTTGATTATCTACAGTCTCTCCCTTTTTCTAATCACAACCACAGTGTTTTTAAAGGCAGTAAAGGTTTCCAAGAAATAAACCTCCCGGTATTAGACCAATTTCCACAAGGGGAATCTATCTCCTGCAGTTGCCGTGCATCACTTGCTTTACCCATCTTCAACACAAACACCTCGAGCTATATATGTTATTCTCTTCACTACATCATTTAACTCCTAATAACATGCTCTACTGTTGTTCTCCCTGCTATCGTAGCCTACACCTATACTCATTCTATTTGTCATCTGCCATATGAGGACTACCATATACATTTTCTGCATCTCCCCCTCTTTGGTTCCAACCTTCCTGACAGGCCTGTTCATGGTCCTGTCACTGACTGCCACCTGTGACACAGGCTTCCACGAAAGACAGCATGTTTCTTCCTTGCATCATGTGGTAAATGAGTGTCACTTTTCTCTACCTCTTTCTTTTCTCACACTTCCTTTTCCTCTCACACGTGCGCGTACAATGCATATACCTGCAGCACCCTCTCTTCTCCTTCCTGCAGTAGATCCCAGCACTGACAGCTGCTTGTAGGGATTTCACAGTCCTGGCACGGCAGACACAGAGTGACATAGATAGATATAGATAGATAGATAGATAGATAGATAGATATAGATAGATAGATAGATAGATAGATAGATAGATAGATAGATAGATAGATAGATAGATAGATAGATAGATAGATAGATAGATAGATAGATAGATAGATAGATAGATAGATAGATAGATATAGATAGATAGATAGATAGATAGATAGATAGATAGATAGATAGATAGATAGATAGATAGATAGATAGATAGATAGATAGATAGATGTTTCTTCCTGTTAAAAGGGAGTTTTTCCTTCCCACTGTCACCAAGTGCTTGCTCATAGGGGGGTCATTTTTAATATTGGGTTTTCTCTGTAATTATTGTACGGTCTTTGCCTTACAATATAAAGCACCTTGAAGTGACTGTTTGTTGTGATCTGGCACTATATAAATAAAATTGAATTGAATTTAATTGTTTTGCAGCCACAGGACCTGGGCACCATGCAGTCACTGAGTTGACCATAAACTCATCTGTATACCTAAGTATTCTAGAGTTAAATTTGAGGTCATCTGTCTGACAGCTAAAGCTTGGCAGAAACTGGTTCATGCAACAGCACAATGTTCCCAAGAACAACAGTAAATGTACAACAGAATGGCTTAAAAAGAAAAGAAGGTGTTGCAATGGCTCAGTCAAAGTCCAGACATCAACCCAACTGAAATGCTGTGGTGCGACGTTATGAGAGCTGTACATAAAAGAATGCCCACAAACATCAATGAAGTGATACAATGTTGTAAAGAAGAATGGGCCAAAACTCCTCCACGATGATGTTAGAGATTGATAAAGACGTGCAGAAAACAATTACAAGTAGAGATAATATTTTAGACTATGCAACCTCTAATGTGTGACCGCTAGCTTTCTGGGATGGGCTCCAGGGCAACTTGATAGCTCAAAAAATGTGTTGAACAGACAAATGGAGACTTCCACATCAACGCTTTGCTCCCCAGTGGTTAATACGACCAGTATGTAATGGCCACCCAAACTGCTAGCTTTTCTTTTTTTTTTTTTTTTAAATGCAATTACCACAGTATTATCCCCCAGCTCTCTTTTTTTTTCTTCCATACAGGTGTTTTACTGCAGTCCTCAACATCAATTACCTGCTTCCCCAGTGTGCTTCTCATCCCGTGGTTGGACAGACTCCATATCCACCATCTTGGAGTGCTGCTGGCAACCGTAAGCTGATTGAGGGCTACTTTCACCAGCTGCAGTTCAAGACAGTAGAGTTGGAGTTCATCTGCAGGATGAGAGACTCACTGAAGAAGCATCTAATTATATTTATTACTTATTTACTGACACAAAGTACTGGGCAAATAAAATATTTGTAGAGAAGAAACTGTATTATTTATTAAGTCATTTAAGAAAGCTTATGCACCGGGAAAGGAGCCACATGCACACCCACGCGTACTAAACCAGATGCGTGCTCATACACCACCATCACACACAGAATCTGTGGGAAATACTGTTGACCATTCAATGCCAGTTTCCCACGTCAGAGCAGTGTTATCAGTGTCTGCGTACAACTTTCAACTGTAGCTCAGCACAACAAGAAGGAAGGAATTAATCACAGAGCTGAATTTTCACAGAGGCAGAACTCTAAACTGTTAACCTATAAAGACAAAAATCATGCAAAGAAATAGCTTGAAAAAACTACCAACAATGGACTTGGCTAATCATTGTTAGCACAATATATCATGATATATTTGTCCACTCTCCCAACCCTTTTGTACAAGCACTGGAAATGATCTGAATGATGAACCTATCAGTGGGATCATTACTATGTCCTGATTCGTAGCCATTACAATCTGTGCCATGCAAATGCTACCCTGGTACAATATTGCGTGTGGGTTCAGAACAGTCATTGTGGCAGTTGCCCGTTCTGCTATTTTTCCTGACTTTCCAGCAGTGTCTCCAAGCTGCTTGTTCTGATACAGTACACATCAGCACCAGAGAAAAGGTTGAAGTCTTTAAAGGTACTCCAATTCCTGACACACCATTAATATTCTCCATGCAGACTCTTCCTCTCCTCTACATACAAATATCTCCTTCCCCCCCTCCTCCTCCTGGCCTATCCCCACCTCCACTCCACTGTCAGCCTTTACATCTTAGAAATGCTTTGTATCTCCTTCTTGCGAGTCCCCCTTTTCACATTTTCCTCCCCCATCCTCACTTTCTTCCTCTTCCTTTTGGTTATTTTTTGTCAGAACTTTTTCTACCTCTTCCTCCTGGGAAGTGGCACAGAATCCCTTTAAGTGCTGCAAAAGCAAATCTATTTATCATAACCATCTATCTCTCACAGTACATATATTTCATCCTATAGTGAAAGACACACAGGCACAAAGAACCCAGCGAAAAGGAAAACCACAGCCTATCTCGTGTTCTCCCACTGTACTACGACATCTATGAGCGAGATGATTTCTAAATAATGATACGACCTATGTGATTCACTCTTTCAACTGCAACAGAGCGATAAATTAAAGGGAGGTAAATGGGTGGTAGTGCCCACTTTCCCTCCCACGCACAGCAATGCAGTTGAGCGAGGCAGTCTTCAGGGACTTCCCATTGACTACACACAAGGTGAGAACGTAGCAGGAACAGAAGGCTGAGCAAAAACACTTCAAACAACACGGCAGGAAGACGGAGAGTGCTGCTGCTCTGCGAGGCAAACGCAACCAACAGCAAGGAAATGCAGGCGTGAGGGAAAGACTGACCAAAAGAGACAGAGAGGGCCAAGACAAGGAGACAGAATCATTACTGTGCTTTCAAAGACAGTCAATCAAACAAGGGTGCACGCACACACCCAAGAACCCAGACAGACATTGAGACATGAAAACACCTTAAATGCCACCTAATAGCAGCCAGACACACACACACACAGAGTGAGAGAGCACAGCAGGACATTGATATTCTATACACCCACACACAGCATGGTGAGGCGCTGGGCTCGTCTCTGTGTGATTCCCAGTTTTACACACCATGCTAGTCTAGACACAGTGCTATGCTGCATTACACCGGTTGTTACCATGAGAAAACATTGCATATACTACACTCACAGTAAGTAAGAAATGTAGCTTTAGCACTACGGCCAACAGGGCACCACTCACAGATGCCTGCTGCATATAGCCCGGAGCTGCTGAAAATTAGCTGAACCAACCAAATAAATAAGCGAACAAACAAAGCATTGCAGCAGATTAGTACATAGCCAGAGGAGAATTTGCACAGTTTAATCAGGAGGCATGGTGAACAGGTAGATTACAGACTCTTATATTCAATAATCTGGTCATTAATAGTACGGCTTTCAAAATTTTGTGATAACAAGCAGGGCGCCACCTCTTCTCATTCCTCTACAAATCAGCCTTGGAGCTTTAACAAATGCAAAGCACAGACTGCAATGTAGAGCTGCTTCTCTCATCCCTGCTTCAAACTGATCAGCAGAGAGCAAAGGCTGGAGCAGCCCCACCAACCAACCTTCCCACCCTCAGTGACGGAGGATGCCAGTAGTGTGTTGAGTCATGACTTCTCCAAATGCAGGGGGGGGGGGAATGCAGGTGTGTGAGTACAGTCATAATTATGCATGTGCCGTCGCTCATGTATTAACCATAACTGAATTTACACATCAAGGCGGCAAATGAATTCGGAATAGATTTTTTTTTTTTTTTTTTTAATGCAGACCAACACGAGACCTGATTAAATGATGAGGCTGAAGATAGAGAAACATGGGTGGAAAGAAAGGAGTGTAGTACCACTGAGTCATCTGCTGACTGTACTGCGTGCTGTATTATGTAAAGGTCTGAACAATTACAAAATGTATCTTTCCTGTACCCATTTATCCCTAATCAATAATAAAGCAAATAGTCCTGAGGAACAGAAGTATTTTCACCCCGTTTTTCATCCATATGAGGAAAAGACCTAAACAGGCCTCGTTTCAGTCAGACAACTGAAGTTTCAAATGATTCATGGCAGCGTGAGGGGACCCAGTGCACTGCCAAACTGAACTGTGTACTTTGCTTTGCTTTGATGAGTTAAGGAGTTTACTCAAATCACCCTTTTTACATTATCAAAGTGAGTCACAGGTTGCTAGCTAAGGTCGTGCCAACAGCTAATAAAAGCTTGGACTGCTTTACAATATATGGCAATATATTTGCAATTTTTCCAGTTGATTGCCAGATTATCTCAAACAGAATGCATGTACAGTAATGCAAACTGACCCAATTTAATCACAAACTGACTCTGAGTTATTGCTGTTTTAATGCCATCTTGATACACCAAAGTCACTTTGAAGACAGCAACCCGCTATGAGAGGTCACAGACCTGATCCCCATATTCAAAGAAAACATCTCAACTAAACAAGATTCCAAGTTCATTGCACGCAGTTGCAAAAATTTTTGTTTTGCCAAAGTCTCTAACCACTGTTTTCCCTAGTGTGAATGTAGCATTAAATAGTCAACCAAACTGGAAGGGCGTGTTGAATATATGCCATGAGAACGAGCCGTGCCGTGTGTGTACGAAGCAGTGCCGCTCAAGTTGACTACCTGAACTGGCTTGTAGGCTTCACTCCAAAGATTCAGATAAACTGAAATAATATTAACTGAAATAAGAATATTATTTTTGTATCATTTGCTTTTTTTTTAATTATTTAATTTTAAAGATTATATAGCACTCACAAAGCATACACAGTATTGTTTATTTTGTCATGTTGCTGGTCCGATGAAGCAGCAACATTGACCCCTTTTCCAGCAATCCCGGTTCAGACACTGCACACTGGCTCGTGTGTGCAGCTCGTTTTTACAAAAGCTGCATGTTCTCTCTGGAAAAAAAAAAAAGTGTTTTATTTAATAACGCTATGTAATTACCTCACCAAGCAGAGCATTTAAATATCTTCACATTTTAAATTTGAACAGCATAGCCCTCCAGCTTCCTGACAACAATCTAACCTTTACTTCTGCCAGTAGGTAGCTTCCCTTCCGATTCACTTACACCACACTTTCAAGTTTTAAAGACTTTGCTATCATATTTGTAATGGAGCAGTTTCGCCTGAAGATGTACCGATTTAAATGTTCCCTCTAACAACATAAGAGGGATACATTAAGCCACTGCCACTGCTGCTGCCGCTGAGAGGTCAAATTACTTTTTGTCATTCTGGATGCGCAGAGCACTAGAGAGAGATTTCAATTTTCTTCAAATATTCTTATTACAGAGACGACGGCTGCCAAAGGGTCTCAGACCTTCATATAATTACATCTTCAATAGGAAAAATCTCAATTATAAGAGAATATCTAATTATTACGCTGCCCATATCCGAAATTGCCCTCACATAAAAGGAAAACTGGAGCCGTATCATCCACTAAGCTGTGAGGACAGTTTCCACTTCTCGTAACACGGCTGTTGTTAAGCACCCAAGAGCATTAGAGGGAAGACCTGTCACGGCTCAAGACCTGAAGGGAATGAACAGAGAACAAGATATGACAGAGCACAAACCTGTGTCCTCGCTCGCTGCCTTTTTTATGAACGGACACTGATAACTCTGAGGGCGCCAGTTGGTGCAAAATACCGCCTCAATTGCCATACCTCAGAAGAGGCCTTCTGCTTCAATAAAAAAACAAATTATTTTGACCAACTGCTGTGGTTGCCATATTGTTTTCCAGGCCATGTAGCTTAACAAGGCCCATTTCCCAAATAATCAAACTCCAGCCAGTGACCATCCACCTATCAACAGCTTTGATCTTTTTCCTACATGGCAGCCATTTTCATCATAGCAGCAATGTAATTTCCCAGTGGGTAACGGGCACTGCGGTGCAGACTCCCAGTGTAATGTACTGTGGAGTTGCCATTCTGATGCTGGAAAGTCCTCTTTGTAGAAAGCATTTGCATTCAAATCATTGAGTCTGAAATTGGTTCTACCTGTCTGGGATCAGGACTATCTCCTGTGGGTTCCCACTGCCAGTTAAGTGCAGTTTTTATAAGCTTGGAACGCAGGAATGCTAATAGCTTTTGATGACATATGAAGGGCCTAACTATGTTTTTCCCTTGGTCTCCTCCACAGAAAGAAGCACTCCCAGTCACCTGAGGTAGCTCTTTGATGAGTCCCATGGCAGCTTCCCATCAGAGCCCGTGAACAGGTTATAATGGCCCACCAAAATCTGCAGCTCCCTCATTAAAATGAAGCTCAGCGGGCTTGGAGTGCCTTGGACCTTTAGTGGGATCAGAAGGGATAAAGAAGTAGAAACACCAGAATGGGAGACTTTATTGTAACAGAACAGCTGACATTTTCAGACTTTTCCCTTGGTTCATATCCGTTAAATTCCATGTTAATTTTAATTAAACTGTTCAGCAGAGTGTAACTTATGCGTACCAATAGCAGCAGACAAAAAAATGAACATTAATATGTTTGTGCTTTTTTCTTCAGTTTTTGCTTAGGTCAATTATATTTCACTGTAAGCATTAAGAAATCTAAATCAAGTGTTTCAAACTTGGGGAAAAAAAGAGATGGAAAGCAGATCATAAAAAGCTTGCTTTAAAATATGCAGATGAAGAGAATGCCATGATAAAAGTCTTTCATTTCTATCTTGTGAAATAATTACACAGGTTAAGGCCTCGCATACTCAACATCTATATCTTTTTATTTTATTTTTTCATTTCAGAGGAATAAGCCATATTTTGTTTGAGTCTCAGATTTATTCAAAACACATAGGCTATTTTTCTTTCATCCATGCCCGCACTCGTGTTTTTCTAACCTTTGCTTTCTCTGGAGCTGCTGCTGAAGCTACACCAAGGCCTTGTTTCACACAAACATAGTTAAGGCCTCTAAGGAGCATGAACCCCGGAGCAGTGACTGACAAGCCTGTAATAATCAATTCTCAGGCATGCTGTTCCAAGGCAATACTTGATCTGAGCTTCCCAAGCTTAGCACCAAATGCTCCATGGCAATTTACTGACACCACAAAATCAAATTAAAAATGCATTTGGAAATTGATCACCTGATGCACCCGGATTGATTGCTGCTCCGAAAGCAACCAGGTCGTGTTTTTGTTTGGCCAGGTTCCATTCACCTTCCCATACCATATAAATGTATTGATCTGAACACCCACACTTGGATCTATAAGAACCATTAAATATCCTTTCAGTGTTTCTCCATCCACTTATGTGACTCATACCAGATTCCAACAAAGCTAAAAATGGTTGGAACACAGCTCTGCAGACCAATAACCTTTAACCAGGTTATATCACTTTAGTTCTAATGACGCTGGGTGATAACACTAAGCTAACTATCCATTTAAAAGCAATGCTCATCAAACTAATCCTCTGAATGTCTTAACCACATAAAATAGCAAGCAATCATATCTCCACAAACAACTTGAATAGATGGAGAGAGGAATATTCCATTTCAATATGGAGGAACATGTTTAATTCAAAAACTCATAAAAGGTCAAATTGCACTTTTCAATCAGTGTTATTCACACACATTCCCTCTGATTTAACATAACTGCAACCAAGGGAAAAACAGCACACTATCTATTGCTGTTAGAGGCGCTTGTGTGGTACAATGAATGAGAAAGAACAAATTGAATGCCAGTGAATAAGATGCATTTGTATGCAAAATTGCTAAGACAGCCAAGAGACAGAGCTGCAGGCGGACGAACGTGCATGTAATCAGGTAGCAAATCTGCTTGTCTCCCGTAAGCTCCGTATACGCCATGTTTCTCGGGGCAGAGGGGCAGGTGAATGGCAGTAGCTATTGTCTCGGAGCACTGGTCCACATGAATGACCCAGCCTGTGTCCACATTAGCACAGATCAACTCCTGTGGGTATCTTCTCCCCAGAAAACAGCAGCTACAGCACATTCAGCCAAATAACCGAACTTCCACATCCGGTAAAACCTGCGCTTTTTCACCCTTCCTGACTTTTTGCCAACTTAATCAATCTTTCTGGCACTTTATTCTACTGAAAGATTTCTCTGCTTTCCACCTTTCCAGCATGTTCCTCCTGCCATTTCACGATGATCTCTCCATTTCAGTAACCTCTTCCCTACAATAACATTCTTCACACTTTGCATCATTCTCTTCCGCTCCCTCTACTCTCTGAAATGTCCTTATCCATCACCTGACATCTATTTCCCCCCCTTTCTCTCATTTCTTCATTTCTCAGTAACGATTACCTTTACTGCAACTTAATATCTACAAAGTGTTTCCTTCAGGGCACCAGGTTCTCTCCGTCCCAGAGGGGACCGCCTCCAACTCTAGCTGGGTCTACACACCCACACAGACCAACCTGGTGGTTAATGAGCCTGTTGAGAAAGACGGCACCTCGACTCAACATTGATCACCGGGCCGCTGTTCCTCGAACTCTCTGGGAAGCTATTTGTCAAGGTGATAATTTATTTTGTAGCACCAGATATACTGTGTGGGGAATTGGGTTGTTTTTTTGTTATGTGTTCTAGGGGTTTGACAGACACCATTTCGGGCCCAAATCAGTCCATAATGTGTAGCATAAAACACACTGAGCTGTAAATCACTAAGTATCGGCCACAAACAGCCAAAGAACGCTTTCATCTCGCTGAGCAGGCAAGGGAATGGCGATTTAGCAAAGAGACGTGTGGCACATTTTCAAATGCAATTCCCTGGTATTCCTTCACACACCCATGCAAAGACTTTCTGCTCTGGTGTTCTGCTAAGTTAAAAGCATTAGTAGAGAAACTATGTGACTTTGTGAGGGAGTGGGAGATTGAATGAAAGCTGAGCTGCTGTTTTCATCATTCTTACACGGGGTGCCCAATTATGGAGATGCGTCCTGTGAAACCAGCGAGGCCAAACACCTGATGGGAGGAGGTGGCAGGAGCATGGGACACTGCTTGTGGGTAGGCGAGGCTACCGCAGTGCACTGCTGCACCGGCATGCTCTCAAGATGTTCCACATCTCCCCCCTCTAATTGGCAGATGGCCTCAGATGCGAGATGATTTAATGGCCTGCGTGTGTGTTTTTTCTTGCCTCAGTCAGCCATTAGCAGGGACATCTGTAACGAGTTGGCCAGGCACACTGCTGAGAGCGGAAGCTGAGGCCAACACTTTCTAATGGGGGGGTAGTGCGGTCGTGACAGACTTGGGCGGTAATCAAAGCACTCCGAGGTATTTCTTGGAGTTATGGTAATCAGGACATCTCGTTTCAAATTGTCCAAGGCATAGCAAAAAGCAATAATAAATCATCTGATGTTGTTTACCTCAGAAAAGCTGTAAAGAATCAAACAGAGCAGTATTACTAAGGAATCCACTGTGTGACTATCCACTTTTGACTTTCAGTACACCAGAGCAAGACATTTCTAGCTGAGCGTTATCATAAAAAGCCATTTTCATGGCTTTGGCACAAACAGCTTGGCTTCCAAGTGATCCCATTTCTTGCAGCTGTGCCGTAACCATCTGTGCTGAATGCTGCGCTCAAGGGTGAAACATTAAGGCCTCAACCAGAGTTTGGCCCTAAAGGCCTCTGGTCTCTGGCTCTCTCCTGCTGCCTTCATTTCTTACTGCTCCCTCCTGAGCTTGCCTCTATAACAAGAGCTGGATGAGAGACAGAGCTGCATTACTGAACATGTAAGGGCTTCAGCTGGTTCTCTAAGCATGTAGGAGAAATGGCTCCAAGCCTAAGGCCTTTTAAAACTTGATGGCCATCAGTATTCTTGCCATAGCCTCTGAGGATTTGTCTGCTACCTGCAAACTGGGTCACTTTTTGCATTATTTTAGAGATTTGTATCTCACTTTGGAGAAAGAAGGTTTTGCACATGCAGGCATGTAGACCCACACCTGCACTTTGTCTCTCTCTGTTTCCCTCCCTCTCTGCCTTGCACTCCCTCTTTGTCTCTCTCTCACACACACACAAACATACACACACACACTGCATTTTGAATTCATCAATATGTGCACATATTTGTCATTTTAACACATAAATGTCAATTTAAAGCCACAGAATGTGCTAACGCTGTAATGAATAACTACACTGAGCAAACATACCCACGCTGTGAAAATCATTTTAGATGGAGCACATGCCAAACAACTAATTAAAATTGATAGATAGACTACTGCTGATTATGGCACTCAAAAAAACCTGTGCACTTTTTCAGCGCTAAAATGCAACTAAGTCTCAGTTAATACACCTCTTCTCTATTCATGTCACACTGACGGGATTAACTGCAGTCATAAATCTAAAACAGTTTTGAATGTGACTCTGCCATTCGCACATTAACATTAATGAGGAAGTGACATTGCTGCAGCATCACCTTTACTTTTTCTATCAGGTTTTATAACTATTCAAATTTGAAATCACCCCCACTTTCACATGCATTCAAATAACTTTCTAATTCTAATGGTTTACTGTATGCCTGCCCCCAACTGGGAGGTGAATGAGGGACCAGGAGCAGATGTGGGGGAGGCAATGAGATGCAGAAAAAAAGCGGGGGGAATTGAGGGGGACAGGCGGGCTGGTGATACACAGCAGAAAAATAAGAGAAGGAAGAAAATAGCCAACTATGTGATAGAGAGAGGCGATAGGAGAGACCTGCGTCTGAGGTGAATACAAATGGACAGAGGAGGAACACAGATAGAGGAGGGAGGAGTGGGGGGGGGGGGGGGGGGGGGGGCAAAGAGGGAAGCTGTGTGAGGAGAAGAGATAAAAGAATGTGAGAAAGATAAATTTACTGTTGGCTAATGAGAAGACAAAGGCAGTAGAATCCACATCGATCTCTGCCCCACAGCAAGCTGGCTTTATAGAAGTAGAGAGAGAGATAGAGCCTGAGAAAGCTCGCCAGAGGTAAGCAACCTTACAGCTGTTGGAGGAATCAGAGGGCAAGAATAAAGTCGGGGGTATGTTTGAGTGAGTGTGGCAAGCATACTTATTCATAATGACCACACATACACGCACGCACACACTGATTTCTGAAAGTTTGAGCTGCCTATGTGAATTATGCACTGAGGCTGAATGGGGGCAGGGATGATGACAGACAGCATGCAATTGAAAGCAAGGTAAATGAAAACTGCCTCAATGACACGATAGTGGGGGGGGGGGGTTAGTAGATGGACTACATTTGAGATAGAATTAAAATATTTATATAGCAGCTACTTTACAGGGGGGTGAGCACAAGTAGCAGTCGCAGGAACAGTTTCCCAGTGGAGATGCATTACTGCACTCAAATGACTGGGAACAAAGGAAACAACAGAAACTTGGAATTATTTAACAGATAAACAGAAGGCAGTCATGGTTAATGCCTTATTTTAAACTATATATATATATATATATATATATATATATATATATATATATATATATATATAAATATATACACACACACACACACACACACACACACACGCACACACACACACGTAGAGTATTGCTGTAAATAAACGCGCGTCGCCGCAGGAGATGCTCACCGTCTTGTAAACAAGTTATCAGCACAGGTGTGCATCAACAAAGACGGGCATCGCTTAAATTGCTAACAAGGAGAGAGCGTGTGTGTGGAGGCAGAAAGCCACTTACAGCAGGTTTGAGCTGTTCCAGTACACCGCATGCCGATTGCTGGCTCTTGTAAGGTGCAAGTTTGTAAGCGCCAGCGTGATGAGGCTGAGTGAAAACGTTGCGAGAGCCATAATCCCTCCGGTGCTCGTCCAGTTCTGGTGCCCCTTTTCCTTCTGCGTCCCCGCTCCTTCTATCCCAGGCGACGCGTCGCTCACAACATCCCAGCGGTCAAAAAAAAGAAAGAAAAAAGAAAAAAAAGGACACCTTTTCAAGTTCCCAGTTACCTTAACAACGGGTTGAATCGGGGTGACTTCTGAGTGGTTACGTGTTCTTCAACTCAAATCCCATTGCGACGAGACCCATTTGGACATCTTTACTTGTGCCAAATCAATCCGGACTTCTATCACGTGCCCGCCTGAGCACTTTTCAAGTTACACCTTTTGTTTTCCCAGTTCTTTCACCAGAAAAGAGCAACGCAGGCAAAGAAAATGCAGGACAATCTACCACATTCAAAACTGGCAGCTGAGGTCGGTGTTTATTGTTCTTTACACGCTTTAAAGTCGCATCCGAGCCGCCGGATCTCTGCTGTAAAGATTTGTTTAGCTATAGGTGACCTGCCGCTTCTCTCATCATCACCACCATCAGCAGCAGCAGCAGCAGCAGCCACACGCTGCGCACACAACGCTACAAACCCGCCCTCTGATGGCTGAGATGTGCCCACATGTCCATCTATTCTCCTGCCCCGCCCCCTCAAAACATTCACCGTGCGCGCCTATCTCACACACCGTGGAGAAAAGGGAAATAAATTGATTTCTTAAAGGATCAGTTGTATTGTAGCAGGAATTTGATTAGTTAAATATAGCATAAGAATTACTATTACGTATGTTTGAGTTTCAGGTGAATTGGGGATTTTAGGTTTAAAGGACATTGATTTTACAAACCATAACCCCCGCAAAAAAGCCTGTCTAGCACCACCTCTTAATTAGTAAATGGGTCAGTCAGTCAGTGCTGCACCCAGTGGATAGTTTTCTCCAGCTTCCCTGTCTTATTGTGTCTACCCAACTATAAATAATCACTATTGAGAGGCAGCATACGAAGAATCCATTTGTTTGATTCCACATTTTCCCATTTGTTAATGGTTTGTAGTTAAATACCTTCGCCTTGATCTTTCTGCCTTTTTTTTTTCTCCAACTCTCTGATCAGGTGGTGTTTCAGTAAACTTTGACACAAACCATACGGTATAGTGAGTTCCTTCAAGCGCTTACGTGATCCCTAATGTGGAGCGGTAATGTGACCACTGTGATATCTGAAAAAAAAGGGTTTCTATGACTCATATCACAATAAGAAACCTTAAAAATAGAGCACATGTCAAAGTTGGAGTGTGTGTGTGTGTGTGTGTGTGTGTGCATGCACATTAGGTTCAGAGTTTACTGTGAGATTAAACTGGAAGAACACACTGTAAGAATAATATCCTCTCTGCTGCGAGATGACTCATTATCACACATTTAATAGTTAATTATGAGCAGGCTGTTCACATTTCAACAACCATAGTGGACTGTCTTTGATATACAAATGGATGACAATTTAAAGGCGAAGCCAACATAGCGGCGGTACACAGAGCTGTCTTGTACTGGGCTCAATCGTCAGGATGTAAAGCTGAGTGTCTGTCATCCTACTCAGGACTTTACCAACATCATCTTTTTCAGTCTGTATACAGATGCACAACGTGCACACAAATTTTTGTGTGAAACACACTCCTTTGAAAAGAATTTTCTTTGAGCCTAAGGCATGAAGAGTTTTAGAAAAATTTCAGGTATGTAATCTAGCAGGCGTACAAGTGATGGTTCATGTAGAAATAATTTTCTTTTCTAGTGAACTACATCTGCAAACTTTAATTGAGGTGGTGTGTGGTGGGGTGGGGTGGGGGGGGGGGGGGGCACCAATGATGATTACATCGTGTCACATGGTCACAGGACTTCGAACCTTAAAGTGTATATAGAAGATGGCTGTAGCCTCTGGGTCTGAAAATTGAAGAAAATAAGTGCCTCATACCTACATCTGGTTGCAAAAGTAATCTGATTGTATACTCACTTTAGCTACACATTAACACAGTATCTAATCAGCCAATCACATGGCAGAAATTCAATGCATTTAGGCATGTAGACACATTCAAGTTCAAACTGAGCATCAGAGTGCCAAAGAAAAGTGCTTTAAGGGACTTTGAATGTGGCATGGTTGTTGGTGCCAGGCAGGCTAGTCTGAGTATTTCACAAACTGCTGATCTACCGAGACCTTCGAGCCTCTCTAGAGCCTACAGAGAATGGTCTGAAAAAAAAAAAAAAAAAATCCAGTGAGTAGCTGCTCTCTGGGTGAAAATGCCTTGATGATGTCAGAGGTCAGAAAGAGGGGGAACTGATAGGAAGGCAACAGTAACTCAAATAACCACTCATTATACCCAAGGTGCGTAGAAGAGCATCTATAAACGCACAAAATGTCAAACCTTGAAGCAGATATGTGGTCTTCTACAAGAGCAGAAGACCACATTGGATACCACTCCTGTCATCTAAGAACAGGAAACTGAGGCTACAATTCACACGGGATCACCAAAACTGGACAACAGAAGAATGTAAAACTGTTGCCTGGTCTGACGAGTTTCTATTTCTGCTGTGAAAATGGAAGGGTAGGATCAGAATTTTGTGTGAACAACGTGAAAGCATGAATCTATTGTGCCTTGTGTCAACAGTTCAGGCTGCTGGTGGTGTAATGGTGTGGGGGATATTCTCTTGGCACCCTTTGGTCCTCCTGAAGGTTGCTGAATATACCATAATGTTGTGTCAACCTTGTGATTGTTAAGTTGCTGCTGTGAGATTACAGTGTCCCACAGTTTCTAAGTCAGATTCACACATGGCTCATGACGCTCACCTTCAGAGACATGAAGATGGTGACAATGAAAACTGAAAACATATTTCACATATATATATATATACTTAGCTGATATAATATGCACTTAGCTGGCGGGTGTAGTTTGGTAGAAAGAAAATTGCTCCCACATCGTACTGATCACAAACTGATTTGTCTTTTGTTCAGTAACTACTGTAGATCATGATTTCGGGAAGGAGACAGGCAGATGGGGCTGCTGTGTTTTTCCATTTTTCTTTTTCTTTTTAGGCCATCTAGTTCCATTATATTCAATACAAGACAGACATTTCTACAACCAACATCTCTTAAACTGGGCAACTCGCACCAAAATAATCCAGAGGGGCAAACAGCACAACATGCCTGTAGAAAAACATGCTTATTTGATTTGGGGGACAACTGTCCCTTTAAGGTTAAGGCTAGAAATAAGAATCACATTAATATTAGAAAATTAATACAGTGAGTAGAAGGCCATTACAAGTACAGTAATAACACATGTGTCTGAGTAATTATGTGTGTGTATCTGTGTGCCTATGTGTGTGTGTTAAACAGTGAAATATAGACTTAGGGGGAGCGTATGAAAATTTGGAGACTTTAATTAACCTGTTTAATTTCGCCGGTGGTGGTTTAACCACTCTATCTAGCCTAATGGTTGCCCGCAGTATTAATGGCTCCGTTAATTCCAAATATTAAGCATTAGCCTCGGTTTGATTAACTCTGCCAATTTCATATCTCATAATGGTGTCCTTTGTGGAGGGGATATCAGTGATAGTCACACCCATAAACATGGTTGTAGACTCTGTTGGTGCAACTTTTCGCCGAGCGATCCAAACATTAATCTGCATTACGGCCAGTGATAAATGAATGCTCATTACGCTTCTTAGCCGAGTCCCCGAAGGTCAGAATCCCTGCGAGTGAGGAGACGTGGCCCGAGTCAGCTGTAGATCTGCTGCCTACTGTCCACTCTTTCATCTCTCATTCATACACACATTCTGTCTAGTTTGCTTTCGTTTGCTCTCACTCACTCCCCGCTCCTCTGTTGTTTTTGTCAGTGATGACACCTCTCTTGAGTGCCCTCCAGGCATGTTGCCGTGGCGACTGGAGTAAAGGGGTGGATGAAAGAGCAAGCACTATCACTTTATTTTCTCCCCCAACTCTCCCTCCCTGTCTCTCTCTCTCTGTCCCACCACCTATCTGTGCAGCTCCACTGGATCGCTCGCCTCCATCCACTCTAACATTTGTCATCCTTTTGTCGCCTCTCACTCAGGAGGAAAGAAGTGTTGTGTATATGAGAGCATATTCTTCCACCTCTCCATAAACCTATAGTCTCTCGCTTCCTGCTGCGTGCGCTGGCCACACAGCACCAATGAAAGTGAGGTGAAAATATACAGAAAGACATCTGACACGTTTCCTGGGCTTGTCTCAACCAGCAGAGGCTCTGATGCAGATTTATAATGTGCTTTGTGTGTATTCTGATCACGTGACTGCATGAAGCTTCTCTGTATCATAACTTATTGAACAGATTTGTTCTTTTGCACTCTTTCTGCATGTTTATTGCCTGATGCAGCCTCTGCAGCTCCACGGCTTGTATTTCGCTGTAGGCACTGATACATACTATAGCAGCATGGCTCGTTACCTTAACTGTGACTGCGTTTGTGATTAATTCATGAACAGCAGCTATAGGCATATTGATTATTCTGATAATTTTTTCTCATCAATCAGCCTCAAAGCTTTCATACATCCTTGTTTGCTCATTATTGATTTCATTCTTCGGCCTACTTTACTCTCGTTGTAAGCAATATTGCAGTTAAAAAGATGTGCTGGTATCTCCCTCAGCGGGAATTCTTTATTCTTCCTCCTGGCTTCTATCTGTGCTATCGCTAATTTCCTATATCCATCTGTTCCTCTTTTCCCTACGTCTCATTCTGGACTTATCTCAGCTTTAATGTTAATGGATTAAAATGAGGTTGTCTTGATTGAGTTTAATGTCCAGTGGCGGTGTCAGTAAACAACAATTTATTTGATTAATCAGTTAATCTAGTGAAATGTCAAACTTTGAATATAAACTAAGTGTGACAAAAATAAATAAATAAATAACAGCAGAAGCTTTTTGAACTTGGTCGCACAGACAAATTAAAACCTCTGTGTAAAGGTAAGAGTGTATCTCTGGCTTTCCCGCCTCTGTGTCACAATGTGTCACCTTTTCAACCCCCCCTTATCCTCTTACTTCTTTCATTTGTTATGAAAATATATTTTGTAGTTTTAAATCCACTGCATCTGTTAAAAGAAAGTTACAAGAGAAAGAAAAGAACAAAGCGGAGAAAATCCAGAGGCAGCATCTTGAGGCTGAGAAAAGGAGGGTGGAGAGGGAGGTATGGAGCCATTAGCCAAATGGAAGGAAGGCTAGTCGTATTTTTGTTAATGGCATGAAGCTGAGGAGTGGACTGGCCCAAACTCCAGGTGGGCCTCCATCGTTTTGTCCCCTTGAGTGTAGTGCTTAACCTGCCTCGCTTCAGTAAGTACCCAGCTGTGCAAACGGCTAATGTGATTGTGAAGATATAAGCTCGAGATAATGGCATCTGCCAAGCAATCAAGAATAATGCTCCTCAGCATCAGGGCTGCGATTAAAAGAGAGCACAAGGAAATGGATGCTGGGATGGGGGCTGGAGAAGGGAGTGATGTGCTAAATGGTTGTAAAGGACAGGAGCAAGGAGATGAGCTGTCAAAGCAATCTGTTTAGAGAAATAGAGAGAAATTAAACACTGGAATAATTTAATGATTAAATTGACATAGTTCAAAGGTGCACTATGTCTTAATAAATTAAATGGGGTCGCCTCTTCAGATCCTCTGGGCATGCCAGCATTTCCGGATATCTGGATCCAGGGGCTCAGACTGTCCTGTATCATTCCCAGGGCGTCACATAGTGCAGTGTTGTCACAGCCTCTAGCATCTGACAGAAACACTCAGAGTGTCTTTTGGGATTGGAGCTGTGATGCACCAGGTTTATGCCAACAGTGAGAAGGGCCTTTACCACTCCCAGCAGTCACATATGGATGCTTGTAAATGACTCCCTTGGCACCACATTTAAACACAATGGGAAAGCAATTTTCAGTGAACAGTTTGAACCCAAATCACAATCTTTTCCTAAACCTACATTTTTTTAAAATTGCACACTAGGTGACAGAGTGCCAAATATGAAGCACCAGAACTGGACTCTAACCACGGTCTCCTAGCTGAAAAATTAGTGACTTACTACACCACCACCAGTTCAACCTCTAAACCTGATTACTCTTGTTGTCCTGTCTTCTTGCAACAATGGCATAGGGTACCTTGTGTATTGCAGCACCTGACAAAACTGCAGCATTTAAGTCTCTGAGATAAGAGCTCAGCATATTCACTTTAATGTCACTGGCTGCATTAACTTACTACATGTCTATTTTATGTATTTTTTAAATAATTTTAAATAATTAAATTGTTGTTAAAGTTTAAAACTCAAAACAATGATGACTTCTTCACTTGTACTAACTCCAGACTGGAGCTGCTTGGAAATATCGTCTGCTTCACAGGGTTTCCCTCTGCAATGGGCTCCCACTTTCCAGATCAGCCCCCACTTTTCATTGTAAAATAGCACTCATATCATGGATTAATAAATGAAAAGTTACTGAGAGTGAAACAGAGACCTCATTTTGTTTCATAAGTGACAATAAATTGATTTGATATTTTGCAAATGATATTTCCTTAGATAGCTTGAGAGGAGCATTACTGTTTTGGCCCTGCAAAGCCCACTGAGGTACAGTATATCATATAAAACTGCAGAAAGATTCAAAGGCATCCTGTGCAGTTTTTGACCAATCGCAGCACCATAATAGACTCGGGCAGCTTTAGCCCAGGTGGTAGTTTTATTCGATGCAAAACACTTGACTGATGCAAAGAAAAAAAAATCCTTCCAATGAAGTGATGCAATTATTCAAAGCTATATGAAACTGTATTAACTTATCAATGTACCAGCAATGGTAGGAAGATTTCAAAATGATCCAAAAATATAGTAAAGCTTAAAGAGACATACAGAGCCTACTTTCTTTGTTACCCCCAAGTTTCTTGTCAGATTGCCAGTTCCAACATCAGAAAGGTGTGAAAAAATTGAGTCTCCAATTCTATTTGACCATCTGTTGAAGTTTATTAGTTGAAGCATACTTTATGATATGTATGTGTGGAACACACACTGCTCCATAATAAACAATTAATCAAAGTGGATGAAATATGAATAAGTTGTCAGCATAGTGTGGCAGGCCATACCAAGTTCAACCAAATTTACCGAGCACATCATGCATATTTGAGGCTGGTTTCCAAATGAAAATCCTCTGGGGGCACAAATCTGAGTTTGCCAGGAACCTGTTATGGTGTCAGGAAGGTTTGGTAAAATCTAATTTCTAAGTCAGTTTGCATCACTCCACTCAAGGTGGATGGAAATAATAATAATAATGTAAAGACAACATAATTTATTTCATCTACTGGATAAGACCTGTACAGTTTTGTGAAGCTGTGAGAGAGTTAAAACTCTGAAAAGCGTTTATGTTGTGCAATGTAGATTATAACAAAAGCACTTTGTGTTACACCGCATATTCCCTCAATCTTACATCCCAAATAAACCAAAATATTGCTCTCATGATGAGAAAGGCTGACTTTGCACACCTTAGGTAACTTTTAATATACATAATGACCTCTACTTGGAAGACGGAGTGGCAGAGAGGGGGTTAAGAAGGTGGAGGGGTGTCGAATGATAGAAAATTATGTTTTGACAGTCAGGAGGTGGTAGGGCACGGGGACGCTGAGAATAGATGCACTTTCAGTGGCATGAAATATTGAGGAGAGGAGAGAGAAAACAAGAGGCGAGCAGCATGTGTCTGATGAGCAAACACAAAGAAGAGAGATTATTAGCATGACTGTTACAGAGAGGAGAAATATTTTCCATTGCGCAGAACCTTCAGGAGGCTAAACTACCAGGAATGTTTATGTAGAGAATAAATGAGGATTTTATAATGCATCAAAAGAAAGGCAGCTGCATGTTTAGTATGATTAATTTTTCAAACACTCTTACATTTTAACTGTAATTATGCAACGAGGCAGCACATTCACAAAATCATATTGCTTCTAACCATTTCAGAGTATATTTTAACAATACCAAACAAACTTGAACGATGAATGATGATAAAATCCATCCACCCATTTTCTTCTGCTTATCAACTTTGGGGTGGGGCTGGACACTATCTCAGCTGTCATGGGGTAAGAGGCAGGGTACAGCCTGGACAGGCTGCCAGTCTGTTGCAGGGCTAACACAGAGAGGCAAACAACCATTCACGCATTAGAATCACCATTTAACTTTACAAGCACGTCTTTGGATTGTGCCAGACTCTACATAGAAACCTCTTAGAAACTAGTAATTCTCCCCGTATTAGAGATGCCTTGTTATTTGTATAACTTTTTTTTCATATTATTTTGCAGGTAGTGTTTTTAATCCTCTGCAAAGCCCATTCCTAAAATCTTGGGATTTTCTTAATTGGTCATTGGTGGATTTACTTTGTACTCATGATCAATTTCCTGTACAACCTGCAGACATACACCAATCAACCATAACATTATGACCACTGACTAGTGAAGTGAATAACACTGCTTATCTCTTCATCGTTGCACCTGTTAGTGGGTGGGATATTTTAGGGAGCAAGTGCACATTTTGTCCTCAGAGTTGATGTGTTAGAAGCAGGAAAAAATTGGCCAAGTGTAAAGATTTGAGCGAGTCTTGGTCTCCTTTTGTTCATTGGTGTCTGGCACCAAACATACCTGCTGTTATTATGGTCAAACAACCACCTTCCATTTGTCAGTCTGAAGAACTTTATTCCACAAAGTTTTGTCTTTGTCTATATGTTCATTGGCAAACGGGTAACTGGTTGTGCTCTAATGTACTTTTTGAGCAGTGGAATTTTTTCCGGCACACATTCCATTCTTTTAAATATGTTCAATCCTTTTGTGATTGTAGATGCAGACACCTTGATACCAACTGCTGCAAGAATTGCCTGCATATTCTGTGATGATTTTGGGATTCTTGTGCATTTTTTTTCCATCAAATGGTCTACTCTGTGGGTGTTCAGTCATGGAGAAACTGGCAGTCACTGAAAATCTACTCCAATTTATAGACAATTTTCCTCACACCGGAATGATTTTTTTCCCCAAAAATACTTTGGAGATTTTTTTACAGTCCCCAGCCAGACTTACGGGCATCCACCACCTCTTTGTCATGATGACACCAAACAATTTAAAGCAAAGGGAAAATCAGATCCTAGATGCTAGAAGACATGTTACATAACAGTGTGATATACGGTACTGTGCAAAAGTTTGAGTCACCCCTCATGTCTTTATATTTTCCTTCCAAGGAGTCAGACTTTCTTATATTTTTAAAGTGGTCTTGAGCAATAGTTCTCCAGGCTTTTACAAATATGAATCACTCAAGCATTATAAAAGGCACTGAACTCAAAGGATGAACCTGTGTTGTTTCTACAAATAACAGACAACTTAGCAAAGAATCAATTTTAAATTGTATCTTTTGGCACTTTGTTAATAGCAGCCTGCACAAAATTACGTAATTTATGCAGATATATTTTTGAATATAAACAATGCAAAAGATGACACAGTTTGACCGGCATAAAACTGTATTTTTGTATTACAAGGTGATTCACAGAGAGATATTAGCCAAAAACCTGGCATAGCTCAGCATGGTGTGCAGTGTGTCCTTTAAAAAAAAAAAAAAAAACTGAGGAAACTGAACAAGTGGAGGACAAAAGAAGACATGGCAGGCCCTAAAAAAAATCTAGAGCAGATGAACAGTTTCTGGAAGTCGTGTTCTTACAAAATAACAATAAATCCAGAAAAACCGACACAGGACCTGAGAGATACATCTGGCCCTTCAGTTGATCCATCAGCTGTTCATTGAAGCCTCATCAGAAATATTCTCGGTGGAAGGGCGGCTGTCAAGAAGCCATTCTTCAGGAAGGGAAATGAGGAGAAAAGGCTGAGGTGTGCCAAATTACACAAGAACTGAATTGAAAATCAGTGACAACTGGTCTTATGGAGTGATGACCAAATGTGAAATTTCAAACATTACTGAAGCAGTGAGAAATCATCTTGACAGAGAACAGAACAAAAGGCAATCCAAAGAAGAGCTTGGAATGTCATATTCCTGTAGACCACTTAAATAAATCACAAGGTTGCCTAAGAAAGTTCAGGCTGTGTTGAAGAATCAAGGTAGTTATACCAAATATTGATTTTTTTAGGCTCATTAGAATTGTATAAATTCTGTTTTTGTCTTATATGCTGTATTTCCATGAATCTTTGCACATTTCAATACACCTATTTCTCGTTTTCTTTATAAAGAAGTGAGGAATGGCTCAAGATTTTTGCACAGTGCAAAAAAAAAAGATCTACTTCCTTTTTTCATGTTACTAATCTGTAAAGAATAAAAATAAAAGAATATCTTGTTGTGTCTTCGTGATTGACAAGAAATCAATAAAAGTAATGGAAAATGTTGTTGCAAAGTGTTTCTGTTCACCGCGTGTGTGTCAAGTGATGCACATCATTATAGAACACCAAGCACCGAAAATGCCTACACAAGGCTTTTCCAATAATATTTGACAAGCACAAGCAGGTACAAGTATTGACAAACCTGATAGCATGCTGGAGCTACAAGAGTTGCAAAAAAGAAAGAAAGAAAATCCGAATGGTGGGAACTAGGTCTGGTTAAAATGTTTTCAAGGATTGGTTCAACTTGTTAGGAAAGCTCAGAGGATTGCTTTGTACAACAAAGCAAGAAACAGTTAAGTCAATAGCAAAACACAATTGGCAGCCTTGACTGACCACAGAACAAACATCAATTGGGGATTCAATTGAGTTAGCATCTCAGTGTATTCATAAAGGATTACTTCTCACCTCATCTTCCTCTTTATTTCTCTCTGTCTCTCCTATCTGGCGCCTGTTGGTAAGTAAAGGTAGAGCTGTGAAGTCCTTTAATGATTAGCTTTAAGAAGGGTGACTCAGTAAACGTCTCATTGCCACTCAGGCACAAGCGGAATAGTAAAACTTCTGTTTTGCCTCTCATCAACCGTGCCTGCCCACAGCTCTAATGAGAAGTTTATGAAGGTAGAACTGCGCTGGCAGAGATAACTGATCTTGGCAGAGTGAATCAGAGTCAAAAGGCAGCGTTAGTCACTGCCATCCACAGCCTCAGGGCTTGGTGGCATCCTGCACGTATAGGCTCAATAATGCACAAGGAGAACAGCTATTATTAGCATAGAAACCGCTTTCCCTACATGCAACTGGAACACTCAGATCGATGTATGACCGCTTATCTCTGTCAGCCTTGTTATCCCGTGTCTCTATATAGAGACTGAGCCCTGTGTTGTCAAACAATGATAATCTTTGCACATCGCCTCCACTCACTGAGCAATCTATCCTTCATCCAAAAATATACAGCTATACTAAACCTGCTGCGTCTTCACATTGACAGCTATTTTTTGTCTCCTCTGTAAATGTTAGGTCAAAAGTTCACTTTGAAATAATGGAGCATGTGACCTTTTTCTCTGTGAGCAGGAGATATTGCTCCAAGAATTGGAGCATTTTGGATGAGAGGGTGTACAGAGGAGGGAGGGTGCAGCAAAGCCCCAAGGGAGGAGGAGAAATGTCACAAGGCCTGGCATGGACATCAACCCTTTCATTGTGTGTGCGTTCTAGAAAGGAAAAAAAAAAAACAGCCTCTGGATTATGACTTCAAATTGGGGTGTGGAAAGACAGATTTGGAGTGAGATGAGAGGTCAGAAAGGCAGATTATAGAGGAATATATTCCCTTAGGTTGATATCCATCTAACTGGAGACTAATGGTTTGATCATTTATGCATATATCGTCAGACAGTGTACAAAATGCACAATCACTCATGAAACTGCAGGTTGCTGCATGCAGGCAAGTTACTGTGGCAGCTAGTCATCTTACACTATCCTGCTTCTACATTTAGCATGTCACCGTTTATCAGATTAAATGTCACATATTAGCAGTATAAGTTAAAGCAAACACTGGTGCAAGATAAGACGAGTTGTTGTGAGAAGGTTAACGGGAATTCCTTCATTTTTTCAACCTGGTTCTTACTTTGCTAGGCCTTCTGATTATGGTGGTCCTGTTTTTGTAGCATCTATTATTGAGATTAGGGAAATGTGACTTTGGCAAAACAACAGTATTTGAAGAAAGCAGTACATGCCTCATAATAAAGCTGATTTCTGAGAAATCAAATGTTTCTAAGACCAAATGAAAGCAGACACAGAGAAATTTGCTTTTTGGATTAGATTTGTGGCTAATGGAAGCAAGTTTAAAAAGGACATGAAAGCAAATGTGTAAACTTCACAGAATATTTGTTGACTTAAAAGTTTTTGACTCTTTGATGCAGTCTTTATTAGCGGTTGTCATGCAACTGTCGATCATCAAACTTTCACTTTCTGACTTGTTGTCCACAGTCATGAGTCTACAGGAAAAGGGAGTTTGTGGACCCCGAGTTTCCTAAAAGCTGCTTCTAAGACTCAACATAGAGCTCAAGCTTTCCCTCTTCTCTGTCAGTCTCTGACAGCTGTGATTTCAAACAACAACAGATATATGCGAGGGGAAAAAACAGAAAATGCTGGGCACTCGTAGTCCTGATAAATTCTGGATGATGCCTAAAAGGGAAAGATGCAAGCATTATCTATAAAACTGAGCATTGTAGGTGTACGGCGGTTGCTCTTCTTTCACTGCAAGCCTGCTCCTTGACAGAAATGATAAATCCATCAGTTCTCCATTATGCTGCCCGCAACAACTGGTCACAAGAAGACATGCTTCAGGTTAAGAGATTGCAAATAATAAGAGGTTTGACAACCATTTTATGTGGAAAAATCCCATTGATTGTGACAGCAAGGCAATTCAAAACTGAAAAAAGGCATTCTCTCTGTACCATTTTGTTGTGTAGTCTATCTGTCACTATCTAAAACGTATGAATAATTATTTGCAAGACCAGATTCCAAGGTCTTTATTTATCTGACTAAAAATTATTTCTTAATTTAAGAGGGGTTTTTTTCTTGCATGAAAATGAAACCTTGTTTAACTGCATGAAAAAGGTTTTCCCTCCTGGTTGTTTACTATGTTTGTAGACTAGAGCATCACAGTGACATATGGCAGGATGCCCCGAAGGACTGTACTTGATGCTCGGATTTCAATCATGAGTCCAACTGATGCTCAGGCCACTCATCCCTCAGCTTTGGACCAATCCCAGCAAGTGATGCCCAGGCAAGCCGTCATGAGGTCACTGTGTCAGGCCTGACCATCTTGCACACACCCGCCGTTCCAGGGCCAAAAGAACTGACTGACCTAATTAGCAGTTTGAGTAATTGCCACCGTGTGTGTGTGTGGTGTGTGTGTGTGTGTTGTAGCACAGGGGGTGACAGTGAGGAACAGCTGGTCACTGGCTGGGATAAAATTAAATCTTTCAGACAACTTTCATTCATTGATATAGATGAGTATCAGCTGTAAACAAAACTAAAGGGAGACAGGCTATGACACTTCAAACCGAGGTATTCATTCAGGAGCTATTCATTTTTAAGAACACGCACGCATGCATACACACACACACACAGCTTCCTTCTGGTTTCCAAAAGATGCTCATTGTGTCACTCACCAGAGACTTTGCTAGGTACAGCTGTTCAATTTTAAATTAATGCAAATATCTAACCAGCCAATCATATGACAAGCATTTCAATGCATTTAGGCATGTAGACATGGTCAAGATGACCTGCTTTAGTTCAAAAAGAACATCAGAATGGGGAAGAAAGGTTGATTTTAGCGACTTTGAACATGGCATGGTTGCTGGAGTCAGGCGGGCTGTGAGTATTTCAGAAAGTGCTAATCTACTGGGATTTTCCCACAAACCCATCTCTAGGGTTTGCAGAGAAGGGTCTGAAAAAGAGAAAAAAGAGTGGTTGGTGGGTGAAAAATGACATGTTGATGCCAGAGGTCAGAGGAGAACGGCGAGACTGCTTTGCCCTAATAGGAAGGCAACAGTAACTCAAATAACCACTCGTTACAACCAAAGAATGCAGAAGAGCATCTCTGAATACACAACACATCACACCTTGAAGCAGATGGGCTACGTCAGCAGAAGACCACACCAGGGCCACTCCTGTCAGCTAAGAATAGGAAACTGGGGCTGCATTTCACACTGCTCAAAAAAGTTAGACAACAGAAGACTGGAAAAACATCGCCTGCCATGATGAGCCTTGATTTCTGCTGCAATATTCAGATGGTAGTGTCAGAATTTGGCATAAACAACACAAAAGCATGGATCCATCCTGCCTTGTATCAACGGTTCAGGCTGCTGGAGGTTGTGTATGGTGTGGAGGATATTTTCTTGGCACAATTTGGGCCATTAGTGCCAAATAAGCATAGTTTAAACAACACTGTCTACACAAGGACTGTTACTGACTATGTCCATCCCTGTATACCCACAGCGTGCCATCTTGTGATAGCTGCTTGCAGCAAGATAACACACCATATCACAAAGCTCATTTCCATCAAACTGGTTTCTTGAACATGACAAGTTCACTGTACTCAAATGGCAGTCACCAGATGTCAGTCCAGTAGAGCACCTTTGGGATGTGGTGGAACAGGAGAATCACATCATGGATGTGCAATTAACAAATCTGCAGCATCTGTGTGAGGCTATCGTGTCATTATGGACCAAAATCTCTGAGGAATGTTTCCAGCACCTTGTTGACTCTATGCCATGAAGAATTAAGTCAGTTCAGAAGGCAAAAAAGGCTCCAACTCAGCACTCACAAGGTGTGCCTGATGTGTCTGTCTAATATGCTCCTAAACTAGAGCGACACATACACATAGGAAAGTCTTAGTAGTGAATTTAATGAACACAGTTTTTCATACGGTAAATAGGCCAATATCTACTAATAAAATAGAAGCAAGCTAATTATTTGGAAACATTAGTTTTCCTGTTCCTTTTTAAGACTTTAATGCACTTCACTTTATATAAGTGAATTCTTTAAGGGTTCAATTCATCAGTGGCTTCTTCTTTTCAGTCAAACTTGGCAACTCTGTCCACACAGCATGCTCACATCTACTCTGGGAAGCTTGGACAGAAGTGGCATCTTAATGCCGGTGTTATTTTTTTCCCTGTGTCATAACCAATTTAAGAGTGGTGCTTTTCACATTCACACAGACTACCTTCATCTGACAGTGGGGCCCGCTGCTGACTGTGAACAATCCTCTGCCTCTCCACTGTCACAGTGAGCACATTCACTTAACTATATGACTGCAGAAATGGCAGCGCCACTCGAGAACAAACACATAAAAAACGTCCACATGTTAGGAAGGTTGACACCTTTTTGCTCTGCCCCCCAATCGCGTGTATAATTCTTCAAGACTATTGACGGCAGTCCCAGCTGAGATTCACAAAGTCATATTATCTGCTTCTATTTAAATCCCCATGTTCTGGCTTAACCCCTTAACTGGCAGCAAAAAAATCACCTGACAAAAACTACATAACGCCTTCTGGTTATTATTGGCTCTGAACAACCCATTTCATAGCCTATTAATCGGCTGCGTCTGGTCCGCGGGCCGAATGAAGTGCATTTATATGGCAGGCTAGACCCGCCCATTTTGACTGACACCTCATTCGGCCAATCATGTTAAGAAATGGGTTTCCCAGAGCCAATAATACTCAGAGGGCGTCACGTAGCTTGTCAGGTGATTTGGTGCAGCCAGTTACATGATTGGCCGAATGACGTGTCAATAAAATGGGAGGGTCTAGCCTGCCATATAAAAGGGACTACAAACGGCCCGTCACCGGGCCCTTGCCAGTTAAGGGGTTAACACCAAAACACCCTGGCTCTTCTGTTTTTGTTAACGTCAGTACGAGCCACGGGGGGATCAGCTGATGCTCAGAGAGCTATTTCAGCAAGCCACACAGTCTGCTTTGCTCTCAGCACTTGTACAAAGGCCAAGTGCAATGCCTCAGAGGAGTATTGTTAGTCAGTAGTCCGGTGAGAAGGAGTAATGAGCCGAGCAATCAGTGTTACTTGTTCATAGCCCAGTGACACATAGCTGATGTGGTCTCATATGGAGTTATAGAAGCCTCATGAGGGACTTTTGTGGAGCTACATCTGGTCTTAAGCTGAATGTACGCAGATGTACGGCAGCCATCTTGCACGATTATGTCCTTTTCATTTTCTGTGCTCTCTGATGAGCTGATAATTCACAAGGGCGATGCAGTCATCAGATTCGGTCCCCCTATTTTTGTTTTCATCGCACTGCCAAACCAAGTTTCTCATGACGCGACAATTTTTTTTTTCTCCCTATTTTAATTAATCTTCCACAAGCTGCTCCTCAAACTGCAAGGGAAGGAAGGAGACAGGAGAAATGAAACAAGTGGGACATAAAACCCAGGAGAGGCTCGGAGAGAAACTTGTTTAGCTACATTAATGTTGAACTTTGCGAAGAGAGACAGACAGAGGAAGATGGAAAAGTTAATAGCGTTCTCTAGATTGAGGACGCCTCATTATTTTGGTGATGTGAATCGCATCAAAGCAGCTTATTATGATCATCAGCACTCGATAGTGGAGATGGAGGTGATCCACTCTTGGGCTGAGGGCACCGCCATAGTGTGCTATTGATTTGGCTGTTAAGAGGTGCTTGTGTTACAAAGGGCATGCATCTCAGTCTTCCATTAAGATAATTATGCTTTCTATCGCCTTTTGCACACCTCTGTGGCCCACTGAATGAATAAAATCGCAAATAATTAAGTTGCTCTTTATGTGTTCTCTCAGAGCTCAAGAAACTAAGCAGCTAAGTGCTATGTGCAAGGTTTGACAGGTGTTAGGGAGAGTTAAGGAGAGAGAAAGTGATTTCATAACTGTACCATAAACTTGTATGTTAACTTTTGAGATTCTGAACTTTCTTGTGTGCAGATGAGCCAAACCGAGTGTTTGAAGTTATCTACAAGAAGCTGAAAAATGACTCTGGCGTGAGTTACGTGACACGAGAGTTACTCTGACACAGCTGGACATTACACAGAGCTTTAGTCCCAAATCTTAACAAAGTGCCCGCCGAACACACACGCTGCTTGTGGTCTTCTTTCACCCTTTTATTTGACACGCCAAGGGCCTTCTTGGAGGACCAGTTTTGTAGAGAACCATTTGGTATTAGCATTTTCAAAAGGGCAATCGAGTCAGCACGTCAGAAAACAGGGAAAGGTCACCAGGTTTCCTGCCGCTTAAAATCTCCACACTCTATCAAGTTCTTGCTTTGCTGCCACGGAACAGCTCGTGCCAAATTGAGAGATTGCCCATTTTTCTCCCCAGTGACATTAAGAGGGTCATTTAGCACTCTATCTCCAAAAACCCTGATCGGGCTGAACAAGCCCTTTCCCCCCCCAAAATGCAGCGGACAGGAATCAGAGGAATGTGATAGCAGACCCTCACATGGCTTAAGGCTTGGCTGTGATATGACTGGCACCAAACCTCAGGGGTACAACCAGCGTGCTAGGTTGGGAAGGGGCTGAGAGCACGGGGGAGGGGGGAGGGGGTGGTTGCAGGGGATTTCTCCATGAACGTCTGTCTTGCTTGAAGAGAAACTGGGGGGTGGGAGGGGGCTCATGCGCGCTGCGTGGCAAAGCAAGCAAGGGTCCCCACAGAGGCTGGTTCCAGCGGTGGGGGAGATGTGCTTACACGGTTGAGTTAGCTAAGCCTGCAGATCCAGAGGGGACAGAGAGGGTGGCATAGAGAGGAGAGGCAGAGCTCCAGGGAGCAGCGTGAGTCTTGGCTGCGGATAAAAGTGCTGCCTCAGAGGCGCTGATATCTCAAAGCACCCTGGGGTTGACCTTGGCCAACCTGCACTTGCTGCCAACCCATCTGCTTGTTACAGAGATATAAGCAAGGTATCTTTATTTCTCTTTAGAAACGTGTTTAAAATGTAGCATCCACCAAAGTGACACATAAACAGTGATATTCACACAGCATTAAAGGCAGCTAATAGCCTTCTGTTTATTTAATGCTTACATTATAGCACATGCATCCACCCATTCATCTTCTTCTCCTTTGCCACTGACTGTGTGCAGATTTAAAGCGAATTTGAAGCTATAAAATGAAAGCAGCATAAAAGGCAGACACTAATAACCATCGAGAAAAATTAATAATACTGAAAAAAAATGTACATTATGAATACATTTAAATATATAAACAATGATAAACAAAACAAAGTAATGTTTTATACTGACATATACAAGCTGGAAACACCTCTAACAGCCATGTGCGCACACTCTGATGTTCAACATGGCAAAAGCTTTCACCTTCTTGACATTTATTTCTATCATCCAGCTCAAAATGGTACAAATGAAAGCATGAACTCCACCCTGATTGCAGACAGTTCAGTGGTGGGGCGATTGTGTTGCGCCCACCAATGAGCTGAACAAAACTGATGCTTGTTCACATTACAGATCCTGTAGGCCAAGAAAAAACAAACAAAAAAAGTACACTTACCTCCATCTGAACTAAGATAATGAGTAGAGACATATGTCTGCCACTACCCAGCTGAAACTGTCAGGAAGCTCTGCTGTGTGTGTGTGCATCAAACAGCAACATCACTGGCTGCTTGGCCTGTTTCAGCTGTTGATTGGCTCTTCACGGGTAACATTTGTTTCAGAACTCTCCCAGATATTTTGTTTCAGGATTTTTTGAGTGCCGTGTCTCTCTCTTATAATTCTGCTGTTAAAATTACCCAGAATCTCGCTGTCTGTGCCTGCACAGAGTCAAAAGAATAAGAGACAATACAAACCCCAGACACAGCTTGTTCACCCTGCTGCCATCTGGCAAGTTACACGGAAGAATCCACTGCTGTACCATCAGCGTTTTCTTTCCTCAGGTTGTAAAGACTACTGAATTCATCCTGCACACTTTATTACAAAAAATGCTTCTTTTATTGACATAATTATTAACTTGTTCAATTACATGTAGATTTTTTTTGTTTTTTTGTTTTTTTGTTAGTAGCACAAAGGGATAGGGAAACAAGATAATTACAATACACACCCTGCCCATTGCAGTCATAGAATTGACCATGAACTTCTCTGTATACCAAAGAATTCTAGAGTCAAATATGAGGAAGTCTGACAGCTAAAGCCCAAAGTGGTTCATGCAACAGGTCAATGATCCCAAACATACCAGCAAACCTACAACAAAATGGCTGAAAAAGAAAAGGATCAAGGTGTTACAATGGTCCAGTCAAAGTCCAGACCTGAACCTGACTGAAATGCTGTGGTAGGACCGTAAAAGAGCTGTACATAAATGAACACCTGCAAACCTCAATCAGCTGAAGCAACATTGCCAAGAGGAGTAGGCCAAAATTCCTCCACAGTGATGCGAGAGACTGATAAAGTCATACAGATGCCAGACATACTCCGTGCCCTCTGTATATCCCATATAAACTTTTTTAAAACACTGCTCCTGAGTCAGAGAGCAGACCTCTTCACCTGTAGCCTCAGGATGCTGCTTCTACTGCTGCATTTGACTGATAATTCACAACATTTCACTGCAGTTTATGTGTTTTATTGTTAATTCTTATTTTTACTACTTTCATGTTGCAATCCATCTTTATTGCAATTATCACACTACGTCAATAAAAACTTTCTTCGTCATCAGCTTTATTCATGCTCTACCTTAGCGTCTTTTGAAAGTAAGGTAGCCCGTGCCTCATTGAATACCTGCATGTAATGTTAGCAATTAGACCCCCAGACTTGTTACAGTAGGCCGAAAACATCAAGAAAAATAACACTATGGGCACAATTTAAAACTAAGGTTCAATTTTTCTGCTTTTACCAATTTAGCATCAATCCTTTTAATATTAAAGTAAAATATATTTCTATTTATATCACTGGAATTGTAATTTTCATTCAAATAAGTTCAATTGTTAACACACTTCAGCCACTTTTCACTCACTAATGCCTTTTCTTTCCCACCACCTGGTGTCTCTCAGCTGTTGGGGATGTCTTCTTATGGATGACAGTGTCCAAACTAATTTGAAGTGGCATCCATGGGGCTTGCATGGATTTTATTTTAGCCAAATAAAGTTTCTTGATTAGAATTAAGAATTGTGCACGAGGCGCAATGAGCTTACTGAATCCTGGTCACGTCGTTTTCATTTTCCTCTCTCTGCTCTAGCCGCGGTCCTTCATTGGCTCTGTCAGTCTGTAAACGACGACTGAATGTGTCTTTCCACCTGCTCCTCGCATCATCAGCATGTTATCATCGCCTGAACACTCTTTCTCACTCATTGCCTCCTTTCTCTCTCTCTCTCCTCTCTTTCTCATCACCTGTCTCTCTCCCCTCCTCCCGCCTTCACTTACTCTTTCTCTCCATTTTCTCCCCCTTTACGCCCCTCGTCCTTTTGCCTGAGCGGCATGTGGTGAGCAGGTAAATAAATCACTAAGCAGCTCTGGAGAAGATAACGAGGCAACGGGGGATACTGTGCACTCTGCAGATGTGTGCAGATGCTTCGCCCAGGGCCACATGGTGCAGGACCATACCACTTGGTGTGTGTGTGTGTGTGTGTGTGTGTGTATATATGTGTATATATATATATATATATATATATATATATATATATATATATATATATATATATATATATATATATATATATATACACACACACACACATATATACACACACACATATATACACACACACACACTAGTGTTGTAGTACTCGAGATCGGTCTTGGTCTCGAGACCGGTCTCGAGACCGCTTTTTGATGGTCTCGGTCTTGTCATGGACTCGACCGCATTTGGTCTCGGTCTTGTCATGGGCTCGGACCTTGAGGACTCGGGATTTTATTTCAAGACCAGTCAAGACCACAGCTGTGGTCTTGACTGGTCACTAAATTGCCAGAATACTGTCCAATTTATTTGTTAACATCTTTGCTTTTATTGGATGCAAAACGTACTGATTCAAATCCCACAAATATTGCGCTCCTCTGCCTCTCAAAGGAGCGCACCTCACAGACTCCGCCCCGGCTAGGTCGCTGCTATTATCGCTGCTTACGCCTGTATCATTTCACCGCAGTTTGCAATCTACCACAGAGCACGGACAGTTTCATTCACAGTGTGTACGTTTGATCTCACTATGGTCACGCGTGTGCTGCATAAATCGAAATAACCGCATGAACACCAAGCGAAGTAAGAGGGAAAATGAAGATCAAAGGAAAATTTCAGGCTTCCGATTCAACAAAAAAATCCCAGCATGAAAGGTAAATACCAACCTTCATGTATTTTGATACACAAACTAAAAATTTAATGCAAGTTTTAGGGCTGCAACGATTCTTGGAATAACGCAATTCGATTATTAAAAATCCTCGACACAAATTTGTTGCTTTGATGTTTGGTTTCAGTTCTGCAGCTCAGGTGTCTCTGTGTAAGCGGAGCATTTCCAAAAAAAACAAAAACGAGCCTTTAACACGAGTGGATGGCTGAGATGTTTTTTCACGCCCCCACTTCTCTGTGCTGTGAGTGCGCATGTTTGAATGTGCGCACGTGTTGTGCAGAGGATGTCAGCTGTTATTTTTTTCTTTACGTCAGCTGTAGCCACCAGAACAGATCTATAACCACAGTGTACTGGGGAAAGGGGGGCTGCCATTAGCACTAGCAATCGTTCGGTGCCCCCTCCACCACCATCAGTACAGAGGGGATCCGTCAAAATGTTTTATCAACCACCTGATCAACAACATGAAGAACAGAGAACTTTGTAGCTGCTCCATCCACACTGTTTGTTTCACACAGAGAAACATCTGCAGTACGGAAGTTAAAATATGCTGATGAATTGTTAAAATGAAAAATTATTTCTTATCCAATTACTTGATTAATTGACGGAATAATCAATTAAATACTTGATTACTAAAATAATTGATAGTTGCAGCCCTACTTGTATTCAGAAAGCCATAGTCAAACATTAGTTTTCAGCACCAGTAGAGCTATGAGAGGCCTTCAAGAATAAAATACTACAGTTCCCAGCAAGATGATGTCACTTCCTATTGTTGCATTAAAAACATGATAGTTTATGCTCACAATATGGTGGCTGATATTCAAATGTAGGAAATGCTATTAGCAGCCGAGGAATCTGGATTATGTTTTTGTTGTGTATTTTTTTATGTGATTTCTGCAAACACAGTGGAAGGAAACGGCACTCTGGGACACATTAAATGCGTGATGTATAAATGTAACTTTTCTGGATTATATGTAAAAATGATCATTCTATCAATCTAATAAGGCCTGATTTAGAGTTCTGCATTGATCCTTTGTGTATAACTGAAAATCCTCTCTGAAGCAAACCTGACATGCACCTTGAGAAATGTAACTACACGTCCAAAAAAACTGATTACTGCTTTCTGGTTATGTCTTAGGCCCCATCACTCAATTAACAAGTGGGAGCGGCATTTAGTGGTTAGTATTAGCTTACTAATTAGCATTAGCATTAGTGCTGGGGTGAGAAATATTTCTTGCTAGAACCCGGAAGTTACCATGGCCACCACCAATGGTAACAGCAGAGAAGTAAGTAAGTTGTTTCTCCGCCATCAGTACATTGAGCTAGTGGTGGGCAGATTGATCCTGATATCGATAATATGGATGCCAACGTTGTATTGGTATTGATCAATATCAGTGTAATGAGATCGATACTTTGGCTTCAGTTTCTCTCCTGTATGCAGTGCTGCGGTTTCATCAAAGATGCGAGCTGACTGTCTAAGTGTCGCTCCTGTCACAGCACAGAGCACTTTGCTCCTCCCCTCCCCACAGTGTTTTGTTATACTGTCATGTGATGCACACATATTTTATTTGGGAAAAAAAAGGATTTTGCTATGAAACATTTAAATCAAATTTAAATGTAAATTTGTAGAAAATTAGTGAATGAAGGGACATTTTTTATTAAATTTTTTTATTATACTTTCTGAAAAATCTACCTGGAAAAAAGTTTGCATTTGTTCTTGAGTGATGATTTTGTACACTTAATTTATGAAAAAAAATTCCAGACATCAATTTATGGGGAAAATTGTTTTATTCTATTGTTTCAGAACAATAACTTTTATTTTGATAAAGTATTTTCTACTTACATATAAACTTTGCCCAATTCTATCCTGGGTTTTAACTAATTAATGATCCAAAGGAAAAAATCTCAAACCAGTTAAACTTCATGGAAATTCTTCATAATTATTAAAAAGTATTGGTATCAGTATCGGTGATAATGGCCCTGTGGCATAGGATCGATACCAAATTATGAAGTGTTGCACACAACTACATTGAGCAGCATACACCAGGAGTGATTGACAGTGCTAAGACCCTCCTCCTGGCTCTGACTGGTTGTTTTTGACTGGGAGCGGTTCAGGGAGGAGGTGGAGGAGCTCCATTTTTTTTCGCAGATTATCGGTCTCATACTGTCTGACATGGTGACAGTTTTAACAAATATGTAAAAACCAGATTTTTTATAAAAGTTACATCCTGCAGCTTTAATCTGTATAAGATTAAAGGCTTTAGTTCTTACTGTCGATGAGTGTTTGCCATTTTTTCAGTTTTACACATTTAGCTATGTGGTTTTGAAAAAGCACCCATTTTTACAAAGGTTGTTGGTTTAAAAACAACACAACTTTATGCATAGTTTATGAAAGGCAGAGAATAGTTAAGACTATTGTGATGAACTATGAATAATTGTTTTACATTCTGTGATAAATGATCTTTATTTAATACCCAGGAGTATTAAATAAAGATGGTTATATTTATTTGAGCTGTGAGTTTTTAATATCAGGGTAATTTTATGGGAATGCGGATCTTTCAGATGAATTTGAGAAGTGATTTTGATCATTTTTCACATTTTATTGTGTCATGTAGTGTCAGGCACTGGTCTTGGTCTTGTCTCGGTCTCGCCCCCCCTTGGTCTTGGTCTCGACTGGTCTCGGACCCTAAAAGTCTTGGTCTTGTCTCGGTCTCGATACCCTCTGGTCTTGGTCTTGTCTCGGTCTCGGGTTAGGTGGTCTTGACTACAACACTAACACACACACACACACATATATACATACACACACACATATACACACACACACACACACACACACACACACACACACACACACACACACCAAGTGGTATGGTCCTGCACCATGTGGCCCTGGGCGAAGCATCTGCACACATCTGCAGAGTGATCACATGAACCTCAATGACACGCTGCGAATAAATGCTGTTTTAAATGCGTGAGGTGTAATATTTTGCTGTCCTGTCTGTATAAGGTTGGATAACATTTGAAGGGTCAGAGAAAAGGGACTTGATAGAAGTTTGAACCTTTTATTTCATTCTCTCTGACGCTGAGAGAAAGTGAAAATATGCCAAGGGTGAAATTTCACTCTTGGTGATTTTATGTGCAGCTGAAACAGACACAATCACCAACAAGCAAAAGGCCCAATTACAGTTTCTGAAAAGAAGAAAGAGACAAAATTATGACATTAGGGTAATGAAGGGAAAACTTTGCTAATGAGAAAGAGAGGCACAGAAGGAAGGAGAGTTTACTTCCATGCTGGTTTGGTGAGAGACAAAGGACCACAGTTCAAGAACAATGAAAGACTCAGAAGAGATCTTTTAACTAGCAATTAAATCCCTGCTTTGGAAAAATGATTATTCTAGCCCTGAGAGAAGAAAAGCTAGTGTTTCATCATTTAGTGGGAAGAAACAGTAAAGTGGGAAGACACGGTGGGAAAGATGAGGAGCAAGAGCAGGAGTAAACGCTGCCATCAGAGAGATATCCTCTTACCAAAATGACGCTAATAAGCAACACAGAGAGTTTAGAAACATGAGGACAAATAGATCGATTGACCAAACAGCGAACGAACGTTGGGCGAGGAAAAAGATAAATGAGTGAGGAAATATTATCACAGCACATTATACAAGACAGAGCTCACTGTGATTGCTGGGTTGTAATTACTGCAGAAAGCCTGTCAGGATGTGTGTGTGCATGTGAGTCTGTGTTTGTTTCTGCTGCATGGAGAAGTTTATGACATTGAGGAGTTTTCCTCCCACTGATTAGGCAGGTGAACTGCTACAGTATATTAGAATTTGCTCAGCTAAATGCTTCACGGCATCTAGACAATGGCCTATTTATTAACACTTCTGCCAACCACTGGCAAAGAAAATGGAAGCTCAATTAAAGCAAATAAATTAGGATTAAGGCTGAAATGCGGCGCATTTTCATTTTAATTAAATGTGTTTATTATTTATTTCCAGGGGAATCAGATGCCTTGCTGTTCCTTTTACAGGATGACACCGACTGCGAGAGTTACCCAGGTAAGAGGTCTGCGTTGTCAAAGCGGCTGCTGGATGATGCACACTGCGAGCATGTGCATTTTAAGACAAAATGATGTGGCCGTCATTAGCCTGATGGGAATTCACAGAAAATCCTCACCCCACAGCCTGATTTTAAACACATTTACGATCCCTGCAATGCGACAGAGGGAGCCGAGTCAACACAGCCCTTCCATTTCATTCTTTTAAAGTTACGCTTGGCGAGGTTTTATGAGCTCCTACACAAATCATATTAGATGAGTTGCCACCAAGACATTTCTTATATATTACTGCACCTCATCACGTCCAAGAAAGAGAGAAGGCAAAAAAAAAAAAAAAAAGAAAAACAGCAAGGGCCCCACACAGAGCAGCACACAGCTAAAAGGCAGAAAGACAGCAGAGGGGTGACACATGTCGTGTCATCGATGTCATGGCAGCACATCCCGCTGTCTTGTATGGTATAATCTAACCAGCCTGGGTGTTAGACAGGCTTTTACTGCCATGCCAGTGTGGCTTCTTGGAAAAGATGCCCAGTGACAAGACACAGAAAATCAGAGACAAGATGCACGCAGATGCACAAACAGAAAGACATAATCAGACCCACACACTCTGCATCCCTCCACGCACACAGTTCTATCCATTTAAACCTCAATTATGGAACTTGACTGAATAGCTTCCTTGTAATTGTAGGCCAATTATGTAGTCTGGTGGAATAGTTTTCTTATATTTACAGATTGATGGGCAAGCATAATTGGTATAAAAATCACACTGAGATCATTTGCAGTACAGCCATATTAATAGTAACAAGATTTCACAAAATTTTTTGGCAAATGTCTTTTGATTTATTGACAGCCTGGAAGAATTAAACTGCAAGGGTCTTTTTGTTCATACGCCCACCATTTTAATGATTGCCAGTCATTCAAGGAAAATTCAGGGGTTTTTTGTTGTTTTTTTTATTTTAAGTGGAGAAACTGTAGCATTTTTCAATAATTGTCTAAAAAAAAAAAAAAAAAGTACAATACAGCCACCTAAGACTGTATGTAAAAACTAAGGATATTTTTTTGATCCCTATGGTGAAAAACATTCTCCATCTGACGTAATAGGAGCAGTGGGCAGTTGCTCTGTTGCACCAGGAGACAAACTCCAGATGTAAGCCACTGGCTTGGTCAAGGACACAATGTCAGAGGAATTAACCTAGCATGCGCTTGATGGCAGGAGACACAGGATCTCCCAGAGGAAACCAGTGTGAGCACAGGAAGAACATGCAAACTCCTCACCCTATAGTTTGAACCCAGGACCTTCTTGCTGTGAGGTGACAGTGATAACCACTGAGCTGCTGTGCGGGATGCCAAAGCGAAGCCAATGTGGAAGTGCTGGGGAGCATGTCCTCTGCAAAAAGGACTCAGTTGGAAGTCTATGGCGAAAAAGGTCCCACTTCTCACTTAAGCTATGTCCTGCGAGGACCTTCCTAATGAGTGTATGATGTAAAATGCTAGTCTCAAACCTTCTTCAAACACGTTTTTATTTTATTCTTTAAATAATCCAATTTAGCGGGGAAAAAAAATTATATTTTAAGGCATGACTACTCTGTCATTGCCAAGTTGCTCACATATGTGCATGCAGTGTCCTCTGTTTTACTTACATCTATCCCTTGATCGACACCGATTTATCAATTGAGTTACAGATCAAGGAATAAAACACCAAAATGCTCAGCTCAAGGTTCAAAACTCTCCACAGCAGTTAGGTCCTTTTATATGGCAGCCATATTGTTTACATGTTGTGTTTGAGGAAATAGGGTGGACCACATCCCTGTTATCATGTGTCACTTTTACTGAGTCCAGCAAATTCACATACTTCTGCAATGAATGTCATCAGAAGAAGATTAATAAAACCCCTCACAAACTGCAGATAAATGGAAAAACTTGTTTACAGTCTGTATTAATTTCACACAGAAACTGAGTGGAAAAAGGCACAAAAGAAAGCAGAACCATTTATAAGTTGAAATTCATTAAAAAAAACACACACATATCAAAACTAAACATCTGTGTTATCATATGAGTATATACCCAGTAATGTTCTTCAGATGTTTTTCAGATAACATGTTTAAAGCTCAGTATGCATTACTTCTAACACATAATATACCCAGATGGGTATATTATACATTGCCAGGAGGAAAGCAGTATTAGAGAAGGACAAACTGGAAACAGAAGGAGATATCCAAGCCTTCTCTGTTGCAGACTCCCCTGACTGCAGAGAAGAAGATGAAGAAGAACATTTTACTGAAATCACAATTATTTGTTGGTCACATTAAACTCACAAGAGCCAGGGATCCAAGTGAATTCAGCCAACTTCCACTCACTTTAGCCTATGTTATTGTCTTTTTTGTTATAATAAGTAGTTTCTGAAGTGGTGGAGATAAATCCCCCATGATGACTTTTACCTTAGCCGCCTCGACTAGTAAACGCATTTTTAAACAAGCACTTAAAATTTGTGGAAAAAAATCAAACAGCAGCTAAGTGTTTCACTTGGAGCTGGTGTGGAGGTAGGTTGGCTATTACATAATTACATCAAACGTAACCCTTTGTTGTGCATTAGCACCCCTCCACACCTGAACCCAGTAGGAGTAAAACTGTAGCCTCAGCAGCACTTTGCTTTGAGTGGTATAAATACGCCTATACGTCCATTGTCTTGTCAGGTAGATACAAGTATGAATCAGCTCTCCATTAGACTTTCATGAGGGAGCAGAAAGACAACCCACAGCTTTTATTTCCTTTACATTACCTCTCTGGTCACAAAGGCAGAAGAGTGCTTTGCAAACAGTGATATATGACATATACCCACACAAATGCATTATCATAAAGAAGCGCCCCAGAGTTACTTATCAAAGGAGGAAAAGAGTTTGAGCCAAGCCAGACAAAGATGGAAGGCCCATGATATTGTATACACCTAGTCCAAAAAAACAATTCAAATGGAGCTCATTCGAGTATCGAGGTAAATTAGATATTAATTCCATGCAATGAGGCTTGCATAGCAAGTCACATTGACAAGGCCTGGCGACAAAATTAACAAAATAATGAGATTTTGACAAAGTGAAAGGAGAGAAAGGGCAAAAGAACTGGAAGAAAGGGGCGGATGAAGGAGAGAATGATTCGACTGACTGGATAGAGAAAGAAAGGGATAAAGAAAGATGTCATTTTAGAGGCAAGGGGGAGATAGGTGTGGAAAATGAGGAGGTAAATGCAGCGAGAAAAAAGGGCAGAAAGGGACTCATAGACTGCATTTATAAACACGTCTCTATAGTAACCAACTGGCAATTTCACTAGTGGGAGCAGGTGGGAGAAGGGGGCGGGGGGACAAACTGGGCCACCATTTACAAGCATCACTGAAATCAGGCTAGTTATTACAGCAAAGTGAGAGACTGAGAAGGAGAACACTGAAAGACTGGATATTAAAATTAAAAAACCAGAACTCAGAGGTTGTCTGGGATGGAAGAGAAGGGGAAACGCTCAGACATGTAGATGGAGAAAGAAAACTTAGGGATGTTCACATTCACCGCTTTTCTGTGAGCAGAAAACAGGTTGTGCTCCCCAGGGCTCTATAATTCTGTGATTGGTCTGTAGTTTTGCCCTGCTGAGGGAGTGATTTCATCCTTTCCTTTTCACTGTGAGCAACTTCCAGGGTGCTCCGGGCCTCGCTGTGTAAAATCACAAGCACTTACAGCACACCTTTACTACAGTGGGTAGGTGATAATGTTGGCAGAGTAAAGACAAAAAAGGTGAGCATGAACATGGAATATAGAGGTCAATTTCCCTGTATCAGTACGTGCTTCACATACTGTACGGAGCTGCAGCACTTTCCTACTATGCGCGATTACCTTTTAGCTGTGCGATTGCACATAGTGATTACTGAGTGTGTGTGTGTGTTCAAGTCTGCAAATGTGTGAGTGTGCATGTCTTTTGCTATTGTTCTTTCATCAGTGAGGCCCAACCGCTGGAGCATAATGTTTTCTGTTATTCTGTAGCAGTCATTCTCTGTTGCTGTGTTGCTCTGTCTTTATCCCCTTCAAACACACATGCACACAGCATGGATGATCTTGTGAACACCCACATCAACTTGCAATTCTCAAGTCTGTATGAAATCGACATACACCACCCCTTTACATGCATGCAGCAGTGTGTTACACCTGGAGCGTGTGATGAACTGTTTCGTCAAGTTGTCACCCTAGACACTCAGATGGTGAGAGAAAAATGTTATCTGCATTCAAGATTATGACAGTTTCCATTAAGTCGGAGCACAGGGATGAGGCTGTATTCTTTCACTTTAAGTTTCTCTCCACAAAGCTTGGGCGAAGACAGTCCGAGAAAAGCTCTGCAACAATTTTTCCCTCCTCCACATATTCCTCCTCTTCCTTTTCTCCCTCTGTTTTTCCTGACAAGCCTGCAGATAAGGCCGCAGAGAACAACAATAAGACCATGGTCTCTTGTCAAGAGACCAAGAGAAGCCCTCTGCGGGACTAACCAGGGTGCTGATAAATAACAGTGCATACTTGCCTCCTTTGGATGCCATGCAGACCTGGAGAATTAATCATGGCCGTAGCAGCTCCTCTTTGACTCCTGTAGACCAGCTGAGGCCGGCATGCAGGAGCTGTTCTTTTGTTTCTAGCCCTCCAAATACATTCACTCACATGCACGCACACACACAGAGACAGAGATGCATGCACACACCTTCATGCAGCTGCACAAACACCAGTGCGCACAGGGGTAATAGTAGGCACGGCAGCGTTAGTCTCACCCTCTGAATGATGGCAGCAGCATACGGCCTCAGGTGAGAGTTATCTTGCCACTTTACAAACTCCGTGGTGCTGTAATGTGACACCAGCATGGCTAATAACATGCAATTCCCCCTCCCTTTTCACAGTTTCACATCTATCTCTTTCTCTCTTTTCCTCTTTGGCTTTCTTGCAGGCTCCTTCAAATTGCTCTTCCCGCATGTTTTTCACTGCTCTCTCCCTCTCTTTTTGCTCCTTTGCTTCCTCATCTGTGCTCTCTGTTTTGTTCACTTTCTTTTTCCAGCTCTTCTGTGATTTCTGTTACAGATACAGTGCAGGAAATCTGTTCTGTGGGGAACCCTTGAGGCAACATGCACAGAAAGAATGCTGAGACCACATCACGCAAGATGCATATAGATAAAGAGTGCTTAAGTTGAGCAGTGTGCGGCACACATGCTGCTATACAGAGGACTTATGGGATTATGCCTGCAACAACGCATATACACTTTAAATTCCAGTGCGAAAAAGTATACATAATGCACAGAGTGAAGAAGTAAAAACACAGGAAATTTATTGTCCTGAGAGGGAAACACTGTGAGAGCAGCGTGGGGTGTGCATTTTCAGCATATCATTAATGCCGTCAACCAAATAAATGACTTGTGTTATGACCACCTACTTTATTCATTTATTGTTTATTCCAGTGCATGTTTTTTAAAAAATAAATCCATTAAGAATAGCCATGTTTTTTCCAATATCTGGACCGCCAGTTGAGAATCAGATTATGAAATGCAAATTCATAACACTTTATCAGTGAGACCCTGTAAGGCACTGAAGCTGAAAGTAGGAAATTCTCCACAGAAGCGAAAGGAAGTGAAAGGCCTACTTATAGGTCCAAACTAGAATTCATTGCACCTGACAGCAAGAGCTTGTCCCTTTTATCATCAATAAACAAATACAGGTGGGAGGAAAATAGTGGTTGTAGCCTTTTCTGTTCTGAGCCCGACAACAGCCAGCTCTGTACTAAGACAGGAGCCCCGTCATAGACTGTATATATAAGATGGACACAGTATAGAGAGAAATTAGTCTCAAATGGTGTGTGGATTGGAGCACACATTTGTGAGTACTCATAATTGGCACAAATCATTGTACACATTTGTAAGTCTCAGTGTCCGCTTGTGCATTGCGTGCATTATCACATGCATTTGTAAACCTTTGGAGACTAATTTCACTCCATATACATAGCTGCCATATTGTCACCATTTTATGGAGCAAGAACTTATCATACATGGAAAGAAGGTGGTCATTCACAGACTGTATGGATGAAATAGACAGACACAGATACCTGTAATTTTTTTTAACAAATTAGTAAGAATAAAAGCAGATGAGTGTGTTCCTTTGTACATGCTCCCTCTAGGTCAAATTAATCATCAACATAACATCTCTTTTCATTGCCATGCACAGGATTTATAACTGTATTCACCTTTGAATCTTGGAAATCACTGTTCGGTGGGAAGGCTCAATGGGTGCATTTTGGATTTTGGTGAAAAAATTGGTTCTTACAAGTAACTGAGTCTAAAACAGAGGTTGTATAGTTTGGCCCTCCAATATTTTCTTTTTTTTTTTTTTTGAAATTAACTTATTTATTAGTTTTTTGGTCATACAAAAAGGAGTAGGAACACACAACTGAACATTTAAACAAACCGAACAAAGCACATCTGCATAGATTATAAACCTCAACAAAAAATAAACAGGCATAATTGACAGTTACAAAAAACTTACATATCCTGGCACGGTGAAGTTCATAAAGTTGCCAAAGGCTGCAATTTCTCGCCTTTAATGTATTTCAGAAGAGAGTCCCATGTCTGATCAAACTCAGGTCCTCTATCTTCATTATACAGTCTTAGTCTCTCGAGGTGCAACATGTTGAACATTTCTCCCATCCACAGATCAAATGTCGGGACTGAATCCTGCTTCCATGTAAAATAAATTTTTTTGCCATCACCATCCCAAAAAGAAGAGCACCTTTCTCGTATTTTTTAATTAGAGAAAGAGCATTAACAGCTCTCAAAATTGCTACCAGAGGGTTTGGTAACACATTTTTACCAAAAGAATGAGAAAAACATTGAAAAATAGATTTCCAGTATGGCTGAATTTTCTTTGCAAAACCAAAAGGAATGTGCTAGATTACCTGTCATAGATTTACAACGGATACATAATTGGGAGACATCTGGAAAGAGTTTATGTAGCTTTTCTTGTGAAAAGTAAAGTCTGTGGACCGTTTTAAATTGTATGAGATTATGTCTGGCGTTTACAGAACATTTATGAATATTTCTTAAACATTCTTCCCATATTCCATCACTCAATTCTATGTTAAGCTCATCTGCTGAGTCAGGACTGTTTCTGACTCTCAGTGTTATATAAAACATTGTTATGGATGATTTGATAAAATGAAGAGACTGCCCTGCGAGTGGCTGGATTAATATTGATAATTTTTTTCCAGAGTGTCATGTATCATCAGGGATTCAAAATTTGGTATGTTCTTTTTGATAAAATCTCTAATCTGTAAGTATCTAAAAAAGCTTGAGTTGGGAATTTTAAACGTGGCTTGAAGCTGTGAAAATGAAGTAAAATTTCCCTTCAAGTAAAGATCATTTAAGCTACAGATACCCTTCTGTCTCCAGTCAGAGAAGGTACCATCAGATAGACGGGCTGAAAGGCATGATTTTCACAGATGGGGGCATCTGTGTACATTTTGGGTGCTTTAATATACAGTTTAATCTGTTCCCATATGCCCAGAGTATTATTGATTACAAAGCTGTCACTATATTGCGATTGTGTACTTTAGTGGGGTTGTTAAGCAGCGCTAACAAGGAGGTATTCCTACAGAGCCATCGTTCCATACACAACCAAGATGGGCAGGAATATGAAGGGTGGGGGCACCCTCCACCAGGATAGCACCGATAGGTGTAAAGCCCAATAATACATCCTAAAGTCAGGAAGAGCAAACCCCCCAGCCTCCTGTGGTTTGCATACATGTTTCTTTGTGATTCTTATAGATTTATAGCTCCCAATAAAGGGCACAATGACTGAATCCAACTGCTTAAAATGTGATTGGGTAATATAGCAGGGAAGAGATTGGAAAAGATGCATGAAACATGGCAGTGCCACCATTTTAATTGCATTAATTTTACTGACTAGAGAGATTGGAAGTGTATACCAGTAGTCTATACTCTGTTTGAGTTGTTCAATCTTTTTATGCTAATTCAATCGGAGAAGGTCCCTGGGATCCTTTGTTACAATTATACCGAGGTAGGTAAAAGATTCAAATGTTTTTTTGAAGGGTGTGGAGTGAATATATGTCAAATTAATCTTCTTAGATATAGGCATAAGTTCACTTTTGTCCCAGTTAACAGAAAACCCAGAGAATTTACCAAATTCACTAATTAGGGACAGAAGAGGAGGTACAGATGCTTCAGGACAAGATATGAACAAAAGTATATCATCCGCATAAAGCGAGATGTGTTGTTCTATACCGAGAATACTAATTGGGGAGATTAAATTATTTTGTCTAACACTTGCTGTTAATGGTTCGATCACAATAGAAAATAAAAAAGGGGATAAGGAACATCCCTGATGGGTACCAGCCCTCCGATATTAACAGAGAAGTTGAAAGATAACTGTGGCTCCTTAATGCCTTTTAATTAAAAAAAAAAAAACTGGTTAAAAACCTTGGGATGATCTTTGACACACGTTTGAAATTTGACAAACAAATCAATGCTGTGGTTAAGAGGAGTTTCTTCCAGCTCAGAAAAATCTCCAGACTAAAATATATTTTTAAACCATCTAGAAAGGTTTTTGCACACTCTTCTTACATCTAGATTGAACTACTGTAATGCACTGTATACTGGAGTTAATCATTTCTTGCTCATCTGTAATTTGCCCAAAATGCTGCAGCCAGATTACTGACTGGGACAAAAAAGAGAGATCACATTATTCCAGAGTTGGCAGCCTTGCACTGGCTCCTTGTGTACTCCAGAATCCAGCATAAAGCGGCACTGGTAGATATGCGGTCTTGATCAGTCTTGACCATCCAAGCTCATTTCTAAAGGGAGTCATGCCTTTGCCAAGACTGGAATGATCTGTAAAGTGACCTCAGAAATGCATCAGATGTAACCGTCTTTAAATCTAAGCTGAAGATAGACCTTTTTAAATCAAGATTTTGGAAACAGCTGATCTCTGGAACTGTGGTCATAGGTTGCTGTTGTGTTATTCTATATAAATAGAGTGAATGCATGTAGCATAAATTTTTTTTAAGAACACTTCTATTTATTTTTATTGCAAAGTACCTTGGTTTTAAATGTGCTATATTAATAAAATGTACTTAATTACTTACTTATATATATTTTTTAAAAAGCATGTTTTTCTATACCAGACTGTACAAAAGTTTAATTCAGTTGTAAAGTTTGGAATTTTAAAGTGGGATCTATGGGGATTGGTGAGTTTTTAGAGGTAGCCTCAAGTGGCCATTTAAGGAATTGTAGGTTTTGGCTTGGGTTCTTATTTGCATACAGGCCCAGCTGACAACATTTTCCAGTAGGCCACAGTCCTATCACTGGTATATTTGGGCTAATCCAGCTAATCCCACCTTTCCCCATGGGCACCTCTAGTCTCTTGGCTTTCCTCCTTTGATCCAACGTTGCTGGGGAAGAAAAAAGAACTCTTGTCTCGTCCATGTTTCTCCATACCAAAATCCAGTGGGAGGAGGGGAAACCTTGGCAGTGCAGCTTCCCTCTCTCTCTAATTTCTGAAAATATCCTGTTTCCTAATTCTGCTCGAGATGGCAGGGAACAGAGCAGGTTGGCTTCCAAGGTGGTGTATAGGATTTCACCTGCTCTCCATCTCCATCCTGGAGGGACTTTGCCTGTTCAGTAATTAAGACCTAACAGTGAGGAGATTTGCTGTAATTGCTCTGCATAGTTAATGACAACTATAAAGTGAAACAATGACACAGCACCAACAATACCAGAGAAAAACAGAACGGGAATGCTCTCCAAGCACCCCCTTCCCTCCAAAATATCCCTGAACACTTTACACACTGAGAAAACTGACTGCTGACAGAAGACAAAACACACAGAAAAATGTGCTGTGCTTTTTGAATAAACCAACACCACCAAAATGTCATGTCAGCCACTGGAGTAATTGCTTGTGTGCTTTACTTTTTGCATATTTGGTTCACCTTTTTTTTCCAGATCAATACTTATAAATACAGATAAGCCAAGCTCATACTTGTAGTACATTTTGACATGAAATTAATAAGGAGTAGCCTGTCAGAAGTCAAGGATGAAAGAAAATACTTTTGTTTTTGTCAGACCTTTAAAAAAACTGCAAATCGAATCAATAGTATTTTGCTTTGTTTTCAGTGGTACCGCGCGCGTGTGTGTGTGTGTGTGTGTGTGTGTGTGTGTGTGTGTGTGTTTGAATATATTAACGTCAACTTTTGAACTTTACGAGCTACTGTGTGCATGTGTTTGTGTTTTTTTTTTAAGGATGCTTTCAAAGATGTCTCTGTGTGTAAAGATATATTTGTGACTGTACGAGTACGGGCTTGTGAGGGACAGTCTGTGAGGACTGTACGATCTGCATGAGATGTCATTCAAATGGCGCACTGCGAGTGCTGCAAGGCTGCGATAAGCGTAAAGATCTGATTTCACTTCTCCGTGTGCCTAACGTTTTGGCTAATTTTCATAATTAATTAAAAAGCGGGTAAACATTACATCACACAGCTGATAAGGTTCCCTGTTGTTCTCGTTGCTTCCCATTAACTGAGCATTATCAGTGAGCAATGCATTTTCTCCGCTTCATTATTGAACTTCAATGGAGTGATAGTATAGACCTAATGTTTGACACCAAAGCTAACTGACACAATGTGGCCCCTGTCAGTCTGCCAATCAATGTGATGAGACTGATGTTGGCATCAAAGACTTGTGAATATGATTGGTAGGAATTCAAACTGGCCTCATTATAGGGATAGGCCCAATTTGTTTTCTATCAGTGGCTTTATGTTCCTTAGCATTAACTTCTAAAGACTTCATAAACTAGATATTCCCTATAGACAGAGAGAAATAAATTCATGAATCATGTTGGGTTATTCTCAGCTTCCTTTACATCTTTTCAATAATGAGCAAGAAGAGGCGGCTTTGGCCCAGTTACACCCTGCACATTTACTGCCAATTTAAAGATGGAGGGAAAATCAGAGGAGGAGGTGAAGGAAAGTTTTTAATTTATTAATTTTTTTTTGTATTTTAATTAACCTTTCTGCATAAAGTGACTCCCACTGTGATCTAAAAGCTCATTTACAAGCTAAGACAGCTGCTTCATAAAGAGCCACAAACAAACCGACAATAAAATAAACAATTAATAATAAGTGACATGCAATCTAAGCAAAAGGAAGCAGGAGAGCATGGAAAGACAGCGAGGAGAGGGATGTGAGAGAGGTTTCAAAATGATGTGCTTGCAGCTGCCTGCTGTGAACAAGCCCTCTCAGCATCCAGGTCCGCATTGGTTAGGATGACTTAGAGTGGTGCCACGGGCCCTTCACTCTATTCCACCACCATCCTCCATCCCCATCTTCTCCCCATTAATCTTTCACTCGTATTCCTTCTCTTTCTTCCCCTTCCTCCCACTTTTCTCTCTTTTTTATTTGCTGTTCTATTCAGCTTCCTTTTCAGAGTCCTTTCCTCTTCTTGCCTCTCACTCTTCTTCACATCCCTCATCAGCCAGGCATCCTCTTCACATGCTTTTCACTCCATATCTGTGTCTATCTCACTCTGAGTGTCATTATACTGGATGCCAATCCATATTGCCCTGCTGCTTGTCGTACTTGTGTGCCCGTCTGTATATACCTGCGTATCGTACAGTTGCGACTCTCGGTGTAACTGTCTCTTCCTCTCTCTAGCCCTCAAAGAGTGCACTAGCTGTCAGCATCACCCACCCGTAGCAGCTCCACTGTTTGCTTTGGGCTTTTGGTGAATAAACAGGTCTCCTGTTGCTCGAGCGTCTCCTCACTGCCCTGTGTGTGAAGTGTCGCTGTCAGGATTAAGGCCTCGTAATGAAGAGCAGAGGGAGAGTCACGGACCCAAAGGTTGGGTTGGAACGCTACTCTGAAGGATTAACACAGCACATAAGTGTTTGGTTGCACTACAGTGTGTTATTTGACAAACTCATACTCTGGGAAATACTCTCTGTGGGTTGCTGTGAAGCCAACAATGAACAACGGAGGCCTGAGTGAGACTGGCACATCAGGAAAATCAATCAATCCTGTTATAAAGAATAATATTTAAATGTTTACATGGGTTCTTATTTAAAACACTAAACTAGGCTGTTCAGCATCTGGCAAATCAGAAAGATGTGTGATTTGTGGTGTGTCATCTTGTTTGTAGGCCACATGCTTATAATACTGTTTCATCCATTAGTGGGAATCCCTACAGAGAAAAAGATTAGGGAAATAAAATGTGCTAATTCCCTCAAGATGTCCCTCACACATACCTAGAGGTGACAGAAAAGATGGCATTGAGCAACGAAAAACTCCCAAGCCCCCGAAATCAGGTGTAAGCCTAATAAATATGGAGCCACAAAGCGCAAAATAACTGTCCACTTTAATTGCACATTTTCCCACAGTAATTGACGGAATAATTAAGACTCAGAGGAGTCACTGAAACCATCTGTGCAGGCAAAGAGAGGAAGTACAGGAGGAACAACAGAGGAAGAGGAGAGAGAAAGTATAGCAGAGGAATTAAGAGGAGGAGTACGTATGAGAGGGACAAATTGAGACAGAGAGCAAGTGTAAGGTGAAAAAGAGAGAGAAAAAATGAAATGTGAGGGAAGGAGCAAGAAGGAAAGAGAGGTAAATGCACTAGTTTCAATGTTACTTGCCGTAGAGGAATTATGCTGCCAAATTAAATTTCTGCCAAAGACATTTGCAAAACATATCAACAGCCAAGTAAAGTTTCCCTGTAGGTGTGTGCATTTTCAAGCATATGTCAGGGGTTCATTATACAGTGTGACTGTGCATGCTCACATATGCAGCCTTTGTTTGGGTGTACAAGATTGAACTTTTGTTATCAAGATTGAACTTGTGTTATTTTTTCTAATCCACACAGAGTCAAAAGTATATACGCAGGTTCAAGAATTACAGAATTGTACAGAACTGTAGATTCACACACAGGTCTCTTTGAGCCACTTCTAAACAACTGCAGACTCCAATATCATCAGTTAAAACTGGAAAACAGGTCTGGAAGAAGACCCAAACTGTCACCCTCAGATGAGAGGAAATTGGTTAGGATGTTCAGGAACAACCCAGGAACCACCAGGGCTCAAGCCTGCCATGAACTGGAAACTGATGGAACACCAGCATCACTGTCCACTGTGACACCAGTTTTGCATCACCATGGACTGAGAGGGTGCAGACCAAGAAAGAACCCACTGCTCCAAAATCAACACCTTTGAGCTCTTCAAGCTCAACTGAAATTTGGACGAGCCAAATGCCTTTTGGAGAAAAGCTTTATGGTCAGACGAGACAAAGATTGAGCTAGCGGGCCACAAGGACAAGAGGTGACTGAAGTAGTGAAGGTCAGGCTTTCAGACCTAAGAACACTGTAGCAACTGTCAAGCATGATGGTGGTAGCATCATGCTCTGGGGCTGTTTTGGTGCCAGTGGTATTGGTACAATGCACAAAGTGGATGGAATAATGAAGAAGGAGGACTACCTCCAAATTCTTCAACTTCGTCTCAAATCAACAGCTAGACGGTTGAAACTTGGACACAATTGAATGTTCCTGTATGACAGTTATCCCATAAAACTAGTTTTGGAATGGATAAAGCAGATTAGCATGACCCTCCCAAAGCCCCGACCTCAACTCTGTCAAAAAATTGTTGACTATGTTTAAAAGCCAGGTCTGTGCAAGGAAACCAACCAACTTAAATGAACTATCAATTCTGCTAAGAAGAGTGGTCAGATGTCCAGCTTGAATTATGCCAGAAGCTTGTTGATGGGTACCAAAAGCATCTGGTTGAGATGCAATTTGCTAAGGCACATTTATCCAGATATTACTGAGAGTTTATGTATATATCTGAGCTTGTATGTTTAGTCTTGATTGTGTGTGGATTTGAGAAAATCTAAAATAAACTGTGCACCAAATTCTTGTTTTTTAAAGTCATTAAAGATGTATTTAGTGCAATCATTCCACCCTGGAAAAAGAACAGTTCAAGGAAATGATTAAAAGTCCAAAATTACCATGACAGTCATGCCCATGGTGAGTGTATGTAAACTTCTGACTCTAACTATATGTGTGCATTTCAGATACAGTTAGTTATCAATGCGTCCATGAGAGAATTCAGTTTAGAGGACAAACATAGGGTCAGAAAGAGAACGACATGAAGAAAACAAGGAGAGAAAAATGCTATTTCTCTTTTTTCTGTGCAAATAATTCATTCTTTGGTTAGCGTCGATATGCACGGGCCATCTGTGCATATCTATGTATGCTACAGCTAACACAGCTGAAAAGCCCACCAGTCTGTTTTTGTGCGTGCTCGTCTTACAAATTGTTGGCAGTGTCAGCCCATCCCGTCACAGCACACATGTCTAACATGATGACTGACAGACAAAAAGATGAAAAAGATTTGCTTCAGAGTAGCGTGCTACAATGTTTGTTTCTGTTTTAAATTTGAGGCTCACCGCTGTGCATCTGTAGCTACATTCACATAGTCAGTGTTTGAGAGTGACAAGCTCTTTGCTAATGAGAGTGAATTTCAATTTGTGGAGCACAGCGGAACAGAATGAAATAAGGGCTCTGTATGTGTGAACAGGTAAACACAGTTAGCTCCCTTAGCCAGTGGATAATGCCTTATTAAGGTCCGTAACCATAGTAACATTTAGTACAGACAAAACACGGTTTGTACCTCACCAAACAGCCGAAGGTGTGTGTCTGTCCACCATGTTAGGTGGCAAACTGATGCCAGTAAAAGGCTTGTGAGAGCTGTGTGAGGATTTTCATGTGGAACCACTAATAGCTGATGGAAAATGTGACACAATTGTTACACCTTTTTAGTTACCAGCAACTTAAAGCGCTCTCCAGTCTAATCATTGCAGATATCAACCAAGTGCTCACTGTTAGTGCAACGCTGGGGAGCGAGAGCTGTATTTAGCTGTGGTGTGAATATGCTTTAGTCTATCATTTATGCACAGTCAGTGTGGAAGTTTGGGGTGATGCTGGAGTGGATATAAAAAGTGGATTTTTATTTCCATTTGGGCTTCTTTTTTTTTTCTTTTTTTTTTTTAAGCCAAATTATATTTTTCTTCTCTTCAAGTGACATCACTGCTAATCATGGTTATTTTTCTTGCCCAAATGTAATATAATTTTTAAATGGGACACAAAAGACTCATCCAATTTTTCATAATCCAAATCATGGTATTGTCACATAATCCAATTTTTGGATTATGTGACAATACCATGATTTGGATTATGGTATTGTCACATAATCCAATTCATGGTATTGTCACATAATCCAATTTTTGGAGCAGGAGTGTAATCTTGCCATTACTCGAGTCCACATAATCTGTATTTCAGTTTTAACGAATATATTGCACCATGCCCTCTCTATGCCAAGTAGTTTTTCTCTTATAGTTTCTCCACTTCTGTTTGCTGGGTCTCGGAGTGAGAGAGAGAAAAAAAGATTAACCCTTAATAAAGGCAGGACAAGAAATCAGCATGGGATAAAACATATTATACAAGAAATGGTGGAGAGGTAGTCAACAGGCTTCAGCTCCCACAACATCAAGGAAATCCCTGGAGGAAAAAAAAAACAAGGAAGGGAGCCAGGTCCATAAAGGCCCGCTGAGAGAGTGGGAATACATTACTGTCAACGATGGCACAGTTCCCCACACTCACAGGGCTACATATTAGTGTAGAGGGCTAGTGGAATGCAGAACGCAACCAATTCTAAAGAACTACAAAGTGTCCTAACTGTTAATGGAGCTGTGATTGATGGGTTTTGGTGGGGTTTGCATATTTGAATGTAATAATGCTTGTGGGGTACTTGTATGCCTGTGCTTGTAGTTATGAATTACAACAAAAGAAAATCTGACTTATGAATCAGCTGGCATTTTTTTCCGTAGCTCATTTGAGAATTTTTGTTTCATTTATGGAGATGTAAAGTGGACCTTACTCCTGCAAAAAGTGTAATATGTGGAATTGCCTAACCCACTCTTGAAAGGGGTGTTGTTGTTTAGCATTTGCTCCTAGGTAGGGCCTAGGCAATTAAATTGTTGCTTCTTTTCTTACAGTTTCTATGGCACTTTGGAGCAGCTTGTGTTCGAACCTGCATGATGATCTACTACAGACGGTTTCTGCAGAGACTGAACCTCCAGTCCTCAGCACTGCATGATGCCAGTGGCCAGGGAAGGGACATCATAAGTGATATGCAACAAATAATAGCAGTGCAAAATAAACTGTAGCCAGCTGGCTCTTCCATTGATCCTGGTCTCCAATCATTCCCTGCCAAGAGCTTCAGCTTTCTTTGTGTTCGCCTTTTAGTAAATTAACAGCCTGCCATTGAACATGACTGACAAGAAGTCAGAATTGTAGCTTGTATATAAGAAAAATAGAGTCTCTGGACAGCGCTTCTTCTTATTCCTCTTGTGTTGGACTGAAGTGGTGGTTGCAATAGGGTACTGGAACTGGTTAACATGCTAACATCATTAGATATCACTGCAACAAACACACTCACTGGTCAGTTCACTGGTTACACCTTAATAGTACCACGTTGGACCCCTTTTGCCTCCAGAACTGCTTTAATTCTTCATGGCATAGATACAACAAGGTGCTGGAAACATTCCTCAGAGACTTTGGTCCATATTGACATGATAGCATCACACAGTTGCTGCATATTTGTCAGCTGCACATCTATGATGTGAATCCCCTGCTCCACCACATCCCAAAGGTGCTCTATTGGAGTGATTGTTGGTGACTGTGGGGGCTGTTTGAGTACAGCGAACTCACGTTCAGAACTGTCATGTTCAGGAAGACAGTTTTAGATGATCTGAGCTTTGTGGCATGGTGTGTTATCCTGCTGGAAGCAGCTCTCAGAAGATGGGTACACTGTGGTCTACACACACTGGCCACTTTGTTAGAAACACCTGTTCAACTAATCATTAACACAAATATTTAATCAGCCAATCACATGGCAGCAACTCAGTGCATTTAGGTATGGTCAAGACAAACTGCTGAGGTTCAAACTGAGCATAAGAATGGGGATTTAAGTGACTTTGAATGTGGCATGGTAGTTGGTGCTAGACAGGCTGGTTTGAGTATTTCAGAAACTGCTGATCTGCTGGGATTTTCCAACACAACCATCTTTAGGGGTTTACAGAGAATGGACTGAAAAAGAGAAAATACCTATTGAGCAGTAGTTCTCTTTGTCGAAGACAAACATGAGAGGAGAATAGACAGACTAATTCAACCAGATAGGAAGAAGAAGAAGAAGAAGAAGAAACAGCCTTTATTGTCCCACAGAGGGGAAATTTGGGTGTAACAGCAGCCGCAGTTATTATAAATATAAATAAAAATATAATAATTTACACTATTAAGAAAAGAATATATATATATATATATAAAATCAACAAACAAGATTAACCTTAATACTACTAATAATAACACTATATACAATGTACATGATGTGCCTGTGTGTTGAACCTTAACAGGCCGGACTATTTACAGTATATTATATATTATCCTACATTGTGTAGGTTATTGTGGTTTTTGTTGGGAGCAGTGATGGTTATAAAGTCTTACAGCTGCTGGGAGGAAGGATCTGCGGTAACGCTCCTTTGTGCATTTAGGATGCAGCAGTCTGTCACTGAAGGAGCTCTCCAGCTCAGCAACAGTTTCATGCATGGGGTGGGAGACCTTGTCCATCAGTGATGTTATTTTGGTCAGAGTCCTTCTGTCTCCCACCACCTGCACTGAGTCGAGAGGACATCCTAGGACAGAGCTGGCTTTCCTGATGAGCTTGTCTATCCTCTTCCTCTCAGCTGTAGACAAGCTGCTGCTCCAATATACTGCTGCATAGAAGATGGCTGATGCCACCACAGAGTCATAGAAGGTCTTCAGGAGTGTCCCCTGCACTCCAAAAGACCTCAGCCTTCTCAGCAGGTAGAGTCTGCTCTGACCCTTCCTGTAGAGCGCATCAGTGTTATGAGTCCAGTCCAGTTTATTGTTTAGGTGAACACCCAGGTACTTATAAGAGTCCACTATCTCAATGTCCACTCCCTGGATGTTCACCGGTGTCCGTGTGGTGGGTCTGCGTCTGCGGAAATCCACCACCAGCTCCTTGGTTTTAGCGGCGTTGATCAGGAGGTGGTTCCGCTGGCACCAGTCCACAAAGTCCTGAGTCCACTGTCTGTACTCTGAGTCATCCTCACCTGTGATGAGGCCAACTATGGCAGAGTCGTCAGAGAACTTCTGCAGATGGCAGCGTGGGGAGTTGATGGAGAAGTCTGCAGTGTAGAGGGTGAAGAGGAACGGTGCCAGCACAGTTCCCTGTGGGGCCCCCGTACTGCAGACCAGCCTGTCAGAGACACAGCCCTGTGTCCTCACGTACTGTGGGCGGTCAGTGAGGTAGTCCAGTATCCACTCGGAGATGTGGTGGTCCACTCCTGACAGTTCCAGCTTGTCTCTCAGAAGTCCTGGCTGGATGGTGTTAAAAGCACTGGAGAAATCAAAGAACATGATCCTCACAGTGCTTCCAGGCTTCTCCAGGTGGGTCAGAGCTCGGTGCAGGAGGTAGATGATGGCGTCATCCACCCCGATGCCAGGCCGGTAGGCGAACTGCAGCGGGTCCAACGAAGACGACACCATGAGGCGTAGATGGTTGAGGACCAGCCTCTCGAGGGTCTTCATTAGATGCGATGTCAGGGCTACCGGCCTGTAGCTGCTAAGATCCTTTGGATGTTTGGTCTTTGGTACCGGTACCACACAGGAGGTCTTCCACAGTTGTGGTACTTTCCCCAGCTTCAAGCTCAGGTTGAACATGTATCCCATGATGCCACACAGCTGATCTGCGCAGCACCTCAGGAGCCTGGAGCTGATGCCGTCTGGACCAGCAGCCTTTCGCACCTTGATTTTACGTAGCTCCTTCCTCACATGATGAGTTGAGAGGGACAAGATGGAGGTGGGGGATGGGGGTTGTGAGATGGAGTCCTCAGAAGTGAAGGGGGTGGGTGATGGCTGAGAGCTGAGAGGTGTGAGGTCCCAAGAAGAAGAAAGGTTGGCAGTCATTAAAGATGGTGGGGCTGACAGCAGGGGGGACTGGGCTGGTCAAACCTGTTAAAGAACTGGTTCAGGTTGTTCACCCACTCTAAGTCTCCCACAACCCTAGGGCTTGGTTTGTGGCCTGAAATTGAGTTCAAACTCCTCCAAACCCCACTGATGTTGCTCTGCTGTAGCTGGTCCTCCATCTTCTTCCTGTAGATGTTTTTTCCATCCCTGATTTTCCTTCTCAGATCCTTCTGCACGGCTCTCAGCTCCTCCTTATTTCCTGATCTAAAGGCTCTCTTCTTCTCCTTCAGGAGAGCCTTTATTTCAGAGTTGATCCAGGGTTTGTTGTTTGAAAAACACCGTACCCTCCTGGTGGGCACAGTGTTTTCCACGCAGAAATTGATGTAAGCCAACAGTAATTCAAATAACCAATCTTTTGCAACCAAGATATGTAGACAAGCATGTCTGAAAGCACAACGTATCAAACTTTGAAGCAGACGAGCTACAGCAGCAGATGCCACTCCTGTCAGCTAAGAACAGGAAACTGAGACTCACCAAAATTGGACAGTAGAAGACTGGAAAAATGTTGCTTGGTCTGTTGAGTCTTGATATTAGTTGGAACATTTGGATAGTGGAGTCAGAATTTGGCATAAACATGAAAGCATGCATCCATCCTGCTTTGTATCAGTGGTTCAGGCTGCTGATGGTGGGTCATGATGCGGAGGATATTTTCTTGGCATTTTCTAATGGATGCAGAATAATGTGCCATGTCACAAAGTTCAGATCATCTCAAACTAGTTTCTTGAACATGACAATGACTTCATTGTACTCAAATGGCCTCCATAGTCACCAGATCTCAATCTCTGAGGACTGTTTCCAGCACTTTGTTGAATTCAATTCAATTAAATTTTAATTCAGTTCAAATTAATTTTATTTATATTGTGCCACTACAAACAACCACCTAAAGGGGCTTTATATTGTAAATATAATAATTACAGAAAAAAACCCAACAGTCAAAATGATCCCCTATGAGCGACCACTTGGCAACAGTGGGAAGGAAGAATTCCCTTTTAGTAGGAAGAAACCTCTGTCAAAACCAGGCTCAGGGAGGGGCAGTCATCTGCCAAGACCAGATGAGGTCTTGGCAGTGAGGGGAGGGAGACAGGATAAAAGGAATGCTGTTGAAGAGAGCCAGAAATTAATAATAACTAATGATTAATTGCAGAGTGGGGTATAAACATAGAGAGATTGAAAAGAGGTGAGTGAATCATGGGAACCCCCCAGCAGAGGGATGGTTCAGGGTCACCAGATCCAGCCCTAACTATAAGCTTGATTAAAAAGAAAAGTTTTAAGCCTAATCTTAAAAACAGAGAGGGTGTATGGGTCCTGAATCCAACCTGGGAGCTGGTTCCACAGAAGAGGGGCCTGAAAGATTCTGCCTCCCATTCTACTCTTAAGTATCCTAGGAACACAAGTAAGCCAGCAGTCTGAGAGCGAAGTGCTCTATTGGGGTGATATGGGACTATGAGGTCTTTGAGATAAGATGGGGCCTGATTATTCAAGACCTTGCATGTGAGGAGAAGGATTTTAAATTCTATTCTAGATTTAACAGGGAGCCAATGAAGAGAAGCCAATATGGGAGAAATCTGCTCTCTCTTTCTAGTCCCTGTCAGTACTCTAGCTGCAGCATTTTGGATCAGCTGAAGGCTTTTCAGGGAGCTTTTAGGACAGCCTGATAATAATGAATTACAATAGTCCAGCCTAGAAGTAATAAATGCATGAATTAGCTTTTCAGAATCACTCTGAGAAAGGATGTTTCTAATTTTAGAAATATTGCACAAATGCAAGAAAGCAGTCCTACATATTTGTTTAATATGCGCATTGAAGGACATATCCTCGTCAAAATGACTCCAAGATTCCTCACAGTGTTATTGGAGGACAAAGTAATGCCAAACTGAATCTATGACATGAAGAATTAAGGCAGTTCTGAAGGCAACAGAGGGTCCAACTCAGTACTAGAAAACTGTACCTAATAAAGTGGCTGGTGAGCGTATATATTGCATTTTAGTGATGGGCATCCATTAATGTTAGCCTTTCTTTATATGTGAAGTGGATGAAATGTCTCATTTCCTCCAGTGATGGGAAGCACGGTGCCTCACAGTTAGAATACCATCTGGAAGGCCTGGGTTCGATTCCACCTTGGCCCAGGCCTCTCCCTCTCTCTGTGTGGAGTTTGCATGTTCTCCCCGTGCTTGCGTGGGTTTCCTCCGGGTACTCCGGTTTCCTCCCACATTCCAAAGACATGCACTTACTGGGGTTAGGTTAACTGGCTACTCTAAAATTGCCCATGAGTGTGAGTGTGAAAGGTTGTTTGTTTCTCTGTGTTGGCCCTGCGACAGGCTGGCGACCTGTTCAGGGTGTACCCTGCCTTTCGCCCTATGACAGCTGGGATAGGCTCCAGCCCCCCCGCGACACTGAACAGGATGAGCAGAAGCGAATGGATGGATGGATGGATGGATGGATGGATAAGCTGTTGATCAAATGTCACATTGGTTGTAAGAGTTGAGTTGTGTGACTCTTGGTTGCAGAAACAATGTCTCCTCTGGCCGTTATACCTCATAACCATATAGTTTTGCAGCTGCAGCTTTGGCTAATGGGCTGCAAACCATTTTCCACCAGGGACACATCACCGCTGTCTCAGAAGAGTCTCATTTCAGTGGAGTCTAATACCAATTTTCCAGGATGACTGTTTGAACTGCTATTATCTTGTTTCCCATCATGCCACGAACAGCTGCCATCTGTTTTCTTGCTGCACAAAGAGCATGTAGTTTTCCACACGATGGCAGAAACAAACAAGCTCGTTAAAAAAAAACCCAACAACCTGTACTTATTTTTTAACAGTTGCAGTTAGAGCTAACGTGAGCGATGAACACGTTGCATCTGTTCAGCAGTAAAATGGATTCTTTGTTTCAGCAGCTCGAGACTTTAAATGATGAGCAGCAGCAGTAGGAAACGTTAGCAGTGATTAATCGCAGCTCTGATATAACATTAAGAGACTGAAACTTACATCAGTGAGATAAAATTACAAACAGTAATGTGTTATATGGATAAATTGCTTCCATTGCATAACTATAAACTGCAATACAGACAGATGATTATAGAATATAAATCCATTACCAAAATATGGCTCAGAATTCTTGAAAATCTTTAAGATTAAATTTACCTGTTGAGACTCACAGTGCATGGTGAACTTTGTTTATCAGTTCAGCTTCTGTAGATAAAAGTGTCTGGCTTCTAAGCCAGCACTTTCAAGAATTCCTCTCAGCAGGTATTTAACGTATGATATATTTAATTTCATAACAAACTCATTTTAAACTCAAAAGATGAAAGAGACAAGGCACTCGAATGTCCTTTTGCTGCTATTATTAATGTAGGAAATATAGAACTCAAAATGAATGGGATTAGTGTCTTTAGCTAGATACCATAGTCCCTACTCTCTCCAGGTTATTAAATTGTCCATTGAGGGCATCCATCTCTTTTGATAATTATGAGCTGCCAGGGAAGCTCTTCCCTTTATTTAACAATTGCATGTCTCTGAGATAGTCTAGGTGTAACGATATATTTTCTCCTGCCTATGCTTAGTTCTGTCTGGCCCAGTTTTGTGGTGCCATGTCTTCTTAGAACTAAAAAGCTCTAAAAAGTTTTTTAAGAAAATCTGAACTTCTAAAGAAGCAGGGAGCCGTAGGAGGAAGAGTGTAAGGAATGAGGGATAATGTAAAGAAATGGAGAAGAAAGATAGATGAGTATAGAACTAGAGATAGGGCAAAAAAATCAGAGTATGTCCATCAGAGACAGGGAGATGAGGATTTGGTCGTTCAACACAGTTAGGGTGCAGTGACTGTGAAACTGCTTAAACAAACACTGCATGAGAGTGAGAAGTGGTGGAGGGAGCGGGAGAAGAGTAGAAATCTGGCCCCATTCAAGGACACCGAAAAAAGAAAGAAAAGATAGCGTTAAAAAAGACCACAGCCTTTAAGGAGTTAGACACAAGGGTAAATAAAGCGAGGTAGATGATGTGTGTCACGAAAAAAAAAGAGAGATAAAGAGGCAGATTATGAACCAGACCGTGGAATTGAACTCAGAGGTGGGGCGTTGTAAAAGATGGAAGCAATGAAGGTGAAATGCAGTTGGCAAAATAAAGGGAAAGAAAGTGAGTGAGTGAGGAAAGTGAACTGATGGAAACAGAGGAGATGACTGCCAGAGGGGGGAAAAATGCCTCGGGGACCGTTTCAGCCTTAACTCACATAACACTGCTGTGACAGAAAACCCTTTACCTCCAATCCTGGTAATTTCCATTTTCAATTCAGCCAGTGTTGGCACAGTCTGTTATGTGAGGAGCCAGAGTCATGACTCTACAGGGATTATACAGCCTGTTTAAACCAACTGACATTTACAAAAACAAATGGATATTTAACAGAAAGTGCTGCCTTTAAGATGTGAGCTTTTTACCCATCGGCAAAACAGCAAATTATTTAGATATTTAGCAGGAACGCGCATATCACTGCTGTCCATTAAGCATGGGTGGTGCATTTCAAATAGTGCTAGAAGTCGCCGTATGTTTGAAATTTCTTTTATGTTTGACTTTTATCACCGTCACCTTTTATAGACCTCCAAATTGCATTTCTGACATTTTTATACAGCAAATGTTTTTCTTTTGTTGATGACTAATCATATATATGGAATCTTGCAACATAGCTAATTAGTGGCCACATGTCTGAAATACTGTAATCGGGGTCATAGTGGGGCCGGAGCTGGACAAATGTGATACCCAGCTTCTCATCTAACCAGAGTTAAAAATTTTACCAGTCCACTGAAGTAGATAGTACTTCCTCCAGCAGTCTCAGTCCTGTACTGCACTAGTAGGATGCAAAGACACTTTCATGTCATGATAAAAAGGTGGCTTCACCAGCTTGCCAAACAGAAGTAATGAGTGGAGTGTGGCCACTTTAACACGGCAACCAAAGTCCGCCTAAGAAGATAGGATGGGTGGCAGTCTCAGACCAGCGGTCATGGGTCTTACACCCAGAGTTTTGGGACTTTTAAATTCTTGTTTATTGTTGCTTAGTCTCAGTTTGAATCTTAGTTTGCTTTTTGTTTACATTTCTATCTTCATGTATTTCTTAAGTATTTTTAAACTTTAGTTTTTAGTTCCAGTTACTGTTTGTATGAAAATGTACCTGAGTGTCTACCTCTGTTTCATTGTCCTGTGTCAAGGTCACTTGTGTCCACTGTTATTAATTCTGTAAATTTCCTGTCTCTGCATCTCCCTGTTCCAGTTACTACGTCTCACTTCCTCTTCTTTTATTTTGGTAGTCATTTGTCTCTGCGTCTTGCATTCAGTTTGACTTCTTGTATATCCTTACCTTGATTAGTTTCAACTGTGTCTCATTACCCTCATGTTTCCACTTCCTTCATTACCTTGTGTATCTATAGCCTCAGTCTCCCTCTTTCCTTATTGTGTCATACTGTGTTCCTACTCTGTGGTTCCAAGTATGGGCCCTGCATATATTGAAGGCTCACCTTTTGTTCTGTCAAATTTGCCTTAGCAGTCTGCATTTGGGTCTTTTCACTTTCGCACACTTCCACCATATGACACCTCCAGTTGTTGACACTTTGTTCACACAGACACTACAATGCGCCAACTACACATGCATCCTCTAGGTGGACTCCAAGCGAACTTGGAGAAAAATGCAGTTGTCCACAACACTCTGTACACATCCCTGAGTTGTTCTAGTCCTTGCATTAGTGGCAAATACAGAGCAGCATGCTGCTTGCAGCTCAAGAGCTCATCCAAGTAGACATGATGTATGTGTATTTTGACCGTCGGGCAGCTTTCTGTAGGCATACAAAATGTGAAAGCACAGATTAGATTTGTTATGTGATGCCCCAAAAGCTCTACAGTTAAAGCTTCTTTTATAAGGTAAAGAGGGTTAAGTCATCCGTGCAGAATATTTTATTTACATATTGGGTTAGTTTTTAAAACTCAGACTTTTTTTTCAGTCCTCGGTGGTTCCCTTGAACATGTAAAATCAAGCACATGCAGCAATGAAAACTCCTCAAGAAAGTCATTGATTTTTACCTGTGAGACTTAAATTCAATATCTGACTTTTGGACTTAATTTTACATTCTGGCAAGGAAAAAACTGGAATTTGAAGTGACTGACTATTATAAATAAATTCCTCAATTTGTTGGACTCTTCCTTTAAAGTTCTGCAGATAAGGCCAAATAATAGTTTTTCCACTGTTACGGAGGAAGAAGAATTACTTTTTTTCCTTGATGTTAAAAAAAATCTAACATATCTTTATTTTTTTGTTATTGTTACCAGGTTATGACCTTTAACAAGATATCGTAACAAAATTAGAATTTTCTAAATTGATTGATATTCTGTGCAGGACTAGCTAATGCACTGAGAAGTGCTTTAGATATTTGGGTATAATATAAATTCTATGTATCCTTATTTCAACACTACACAAGTAAAGCGGACAGTGTGTTTATTGTTTTTAGGGAAGAGGTTTGCAATATCAGAAGGCTCAGAAGGTTTTTACTCTCATATATCATATTCTCATACACGTTGTATTTTGCACTACATTGTGATACATTCCGCACTTCCCCAAATCCACCCGAGACAAAGTGTGTGTTTCATCTTTCTGGGTGTGTTTGTATATGTATGGCCTACCCATGTGTGCACTGGCAGTGGTGCTCCAGTCGCCACTTTCTGTCTGTCATCTCCAGACCAAAGGTCAGCAGCTCAACTGTCACATTTTGTCCGTCACAGGATCTGCTCTGTCTTACAACAATGGTGTGCGGTTCAAGCTCCGTTGACGACACTCGACCCTCCAGTGTGGGCTGTATGTGAGCCAGGACGAGAGTGACAGGGGTGGGTTGAGAAATGGCAGCCGACACAGGGGTCATGGAGCCAAAGGGCCATGAAGAGAGTCACAGGGATGGAGAAAACACAGCCAGGGTGATGGAGGATAACCAGAGGAAAGGACAACTTCTCCAGGTAGCATGTGGGTCTCTCTCATGCTCCCATGCTCCGTTTTTCTGTATTTCATTCTTCCACACCTGACTCGGCCTCCCTCTGCCCCCCACACCCTTTCTTTTCTGTTCCACACTTTCTCTCTCTCTCCTTTGCTCGCTCCACTGCTCCATTGGCTTCAGGCAACGCTGTCCGTTCCCCCCTCTCACTCTGTGATGGAGGAATGGTTTGTGGAGTGAAGGCGCGATGAAGCGATGGAGGCCTTCAGCCCAAGGAAAAACTCCCTTCCCTCTACTGGCATCTATTACTGTTCCTAAATATCAATTTTAATAATTATTAATTGCCTGTAAGTAAGACTTCAGATCACAACAGCCAAGCTAAAATAAAGGGTCAGCTCACCCGAATTATAGTTACAATTAATATTTTCTCTCGTACCTGTAGTGGCATCTTGCCATGGAGATTAGTTGTAGTTGTACAGGTCTTATGATGTCAGTCTCTGGAATTTTATTTTTAACTGGCTGGAAATTGTTGACAAAAAATTGTCATGGTACAGACAATCCAGAACAACTATTGTGGACAATGCCTTTCTTTATTAGAGGAAAAAATTGTTCCCTTGCAACAAAGTGCTACTGTATATCTTTACTTTGCACAGAAGTCATAGAGATGACCATAATGGATAGTGGTTGTGCAAAGTACAGGGCTTCCAAAGAAGAAACTGGGGTGAGCATATTTGAGCTTTGCACATGCTAGAGTAATCTGAAAAGTGGACTTTTCCATAAGTATTTGTGCCTCAAGTAACTTTTGACATTTTAATATTCCCCAGTCTTTCCTTTAATTTTTTTTTTTAAAGATAACCAGAAAAGGTCTGAACATGTTTTAGTTACAGTAAGAGGATGCTGCATTTTAAGACTGGATATTGTTGGGAAATTTTTAATATTTGTCCTCAGATTTTTACTGATTTTGCTTTAACAACATTTCCTATGTTTCTTATGATAATAAAAGTAATCAAAGAGGTCTTATGTCACAGCCAAAGCACTTATAATGCTATAAATGATAGAAATCATCCTATAGCTCTTCACACTTTAGAGTGTAAATAATGGTATCAATACAAGTACTAATACCAAAACATACACTTAGGAACAAGGAAACAAGATGTGGAATTAGGCAACATGAGGGTAGCATAATAAACACATCCAAATTATTTAGGCATGATTTTAATTAACAGGTACTCATTCTGTTACAGGGTACAACATCATTACCAAACAACAAAGATGGAAGTTTAAAAGATATGGTAATGAGTCCCGTTGCACCTAAGAAACCAGCTTTAATTTACCTGTTGTTGTTTATGTAAATCATCATAAACAACTACAAACACTGGATGGGAACACAAGTTAAAAAAAAAAAAAAACTACAGAAATGCGTCTTTGAGGTATTTACTGGTTGGCTCTAAGGTATATTTGTGTTTTTTCACTGGATCAAACAGTGAAGGAAAAGGGTTAATTGGCTTAATTTGTTGTTTGAAAAGAACCTTATTTTTATTACATTTTATCCTTTTATTATCTAGCTTCACATCTTGTTCCCCTATAACAGTGCCTCTCAAACTTTTTTGCCAGCACAACCTGGCAGCAAGCTCTTGTTTATTTTCCCTAATAAAATTGCATTCATTCAACTTTATTTCACCAATATCCCTCCAGAAAGTATAAGAACCTCTGCCCAGTACCTACATTGTTGCTATTGCTGTACTGTCACACTATTAATACAAAAAAATTACACTGTATTTTTGGACTATTATGCTGTATGTTACATGCCCTAATTTATAGTGTTAAATATCATTTCTAGGTTGCATATGGTCTGTTGGTTTGGTAGAAACTGGGTGGAAACAAACTTCAGAGATGTATATCACAGAGCCTGGAAAAACTTTACAAAATATATGTATGTCTAGGTACTGCTAGTAGGTAATGAGAAAAGTGGGTATTAGCAATTTGGTTAAAATGACCCTTTAACAAAACAACCCATTATCCACATTGTGCTTATACTCTTAATGATCTCAAATATTGGAAGCATGTGCTCCAAGTGTGTGTGTGTGTGTTGAGCTGACACACACACAGACTCGTGCATAAATGTGCGTGTATAATGCCATGTGTGAATTTACTCTGCTTGGGATTTGCATGTGTTAACCACACATTTTTCCTTAACTCTGCACCATCCTTCGTTATCTCCTCGCACACCTTAATGAGCCAGTTATTCACAATTGGACCAATTAGTCTCAGTAACCTGGTCAATTTACCCTCTCTGCTGTCTCCTCAGGGATTTCAACTCTTGGAATTCACGCCACGGCTCTCCTGTACGATGCCTTAGCACTCAATTGAATCGTACTGGAGGACGGAGGAATATATTTGGTTTGCGTGGGGGTCATTGGGGGCGATGGTAGGAGGAAGGTGGAAGCTATCGGCAGTTCAATATCATAATGGTACATTACAGCTCCCAAAGCTCCCAAAGCTCCCAAAGCGCCGCAGCTAGTTGCATGCGAGGTCAGACAGAGTATCATTTAGCTGTGATAGAAGCATCTGTGCTTTGAGCGGCGGCCTCTCTCTAGCATTCTCTCCCAAAGGCATTATCGTTTAATTGCAGGTGTAGCGGGTACACAGGGTTAGCAAGGGTTATCCTTAATGTGAAGCAGTGTGGTTCTAACCATGTATCACAGTCACTCTTTTCTCCATTAGACTGAGCTGAGCATTGGAGGAATCGATCTTCAGGCTTCATTTACATCCAGGCTTTAACAATTATCTGAGCTTTAATGAAGATTTTATATCTGTATTTGGATCTGGTGTGACCTCTGCGTCTGGATGTGTGGTCCACGGCCCTGTGCGCCTTCCCCCTGACCCTGGCTCCATTTTGTCTCATTATATAGTGACATTTGTGCAGCAAGCATGACTTCAATCTAGCATAATTAGCCCCTACATATAATTAAGGCAGCTCTTGTTGCCCTTCTCTATCTGATTGTTTTGCTGTGCTATGCTGTTATTAACTTTGCAGAGGAAAAGCTCTACGGCTGCTGGTTTTCTGCTGATTTTCTCCACAAGAAAACACTCACTTAAATGCTTTAATGTATATGTTTAGCAACTCTTTATTATAGCTGTGTCTGGCAATTTCCTTTTCTTGCCTTGTGAACATGAAAAGATACATTTTTTTTTCTTGTCTGAATAAATGAAATGGAATAAAATTATAGATAAATCCCAATAAAGCACACACTATTACTGACATCTTTTGTTGCCTGGTGGTTTATTTGTCACATCATCTTTCACTCTTGCCCGCTTTAGGTGTGCATAAATGACTCCTTTATCAAAGTATACACTAGCAAAATGAGCAGTTAATTGAGATACAGAGTGTTTGTCTGAGACTGAATATACTAACATCATATTGATCCCAAGGCCTTGTTTATGTCACATTTGACTGAGCACAATCAATTCTGTCTTGGGACTTTGATTGATCACCAATATGCTGTCACAGGTATTGACTGGGGCTACGGTTAGAATAATGTCACTATCCTAAATGGAGTGAATGAAGACGAACATGCTGAGTTGGCCTGATTTATTTCTGGATGGTCCCTTCTCCTTAAAGATTCTCAGTATGTTTCTCCTTACGCTCTGTTTCAGTTATTATCAGTGTTTTTACATTTGTGTGTGAACATCTCTACCCTTCCTTCCTAAACTGTCTGCAATAAGCATCCCTCTTTTCTCCATGTCCCTCTTGGCTTTGCCCCCCCCCCTGCACACAAACACATACTTTCTCCTCTACATCTCTGCTCATTATCCCACCTTCCCCAACTTCTTGACTAGTCATTTTTCCAAAGCCTCTCCCAGATCTCCTCTGTGCATCTGTGAATTGTCTCTCTTTGTAGCAGTGCCCCTGTATAGCCAGACTCCTCACTCCATCCATCTCTGTCTCACTCCTGTCTCTCCCCACTCCTCTCATCCATCTCTCCTGCTCCCTTATTCATATTTTCTGTGCATTTGCCCCTCTCCACTTTGTTGCATGTCATGACAACCAAGTTTCTCCTTGACCCTTTACATCAGATGAACATGCACATATTACTGTGAAATGTCAAGGAAATTGCTTTTATGGTGATGTTTTACTTACTTAACATTACATTATTCTATCTATCTATCTATCTATCTATCTATCTATCTATCTATCTATCTATCTATCTATCTATCTATCTATCTATCTATCTATCTATCTATCTATCTATCTATCTATCTATCTATCTATCTATCTATCTATCTATCTGCCACTGATGTTGAGCAATAAGGCAATAATGCCTGCTTTGCAGCTGTCGTTCATCCCAGAGGAGTTTGTTGTGGTTAAGACCAGATCTCTGTGCAGGCACTGAGAAAACATTTCTTTATTTCTTTAACTCAAACAGATTATTTTGTGAAATATGTACCTTGAAGCATTAAAGGCTCATTCTAGTTTCTTTCCTAAAAATGTGGTCACTACAGTCCCAAGGTCCATTCTATTCAAGAGATTCAGCCTACATTGGTGTAAACAATGGCAGGATCTCCAGCAACAGCTTTCCAAAAAATAAAAATAAAACCATGAAAAGTAGCCAGCACAAACAGCCATTGTACCTAACTGCATTAGAGAGTGGCATCAGGGGCACCTCACACTCTCTGTTTGTGTTCAGGAGCTAATGGCAAACAAGTGCCTTTCCTAATTGCAAAAAATGAAATGGTAAGAAACACACTGTGAAGTTTTCAACAATGCTGCTTGATGACAAAGCCTCCAGCTGTGGCTAATTGACAAAAACACTGCTATGAGATGTCACACACTTTTTATTTATTCATTTATTTTTAGATTTTTATTTATTTATTTACTTGTTTTACACAATTGTAACTGTTCAGCTACGACTTTAATCTCATTAAGACGGAGATTGCATGCCCTCACATACTTTCACAACACGTTACACTTTGAAGACTTGGGCAATTGATCTATTCGGCCTCACTCTTATTTTCAGGTGCTGGTTAATGCGAGTTCAGGTAAATATGGTCCATGATTCCATCCGCATCCAGTATGCATTTCCTCCCTAAAACAGATAGCTAAATCGCTTTTCCACAACTTTCTGAGTTCACTTTCAGCCGGAGGCAAATATTTGAAATTACTGATTCAAAAATGTAGGAGGCTCTTATTGCTTGCTATGCAGTCTTTTGCATAAGTCCTCATTCCTTTGAATTCTTGTAAAGAGGTGAAAAGTGAAAAGTTAGCGCATGTGAGACACCGGAGCTACTTTTACATGATTGTACGTGAGCTGGTTGAGAAGTATTTCTATAATGACACTGCTACAGGTGAATTGAAATGAAACAAACAAGATGTGACCGAAGTGCAGACTTTAATTTAAGGGGTCTCATAAAAGTATTACAGTAACTATTTAGGAATTACAGCCATTTGTACATATAGTCCCCCATTTTCAGAGGCTCTAAAGTAATTGGACAACTGACTGGGAAGCAGTTTCATGGTCAGGTGAGGCCTGTTCCCTCATTATGGGCATGTATGGGCTGCCAATGGAACCGGGTCACTAGTGTTTATTAGTGATGTGACTCCTGATAGAAGTAGCAGGATGAATTGTGAAGTGTACAGAGCTATACTCTCTGCTCTGAATCAGCCAAATGCTGCAAACCTGATTGGACAGCACTTCACAGTGCAAATGGATAATGACCCAAAGCATACAGCAAAAGTAACTCAAGAGTTTCTCAAGGCTACGAAATGGGAATTTCTTCGATGGCCAAGTCAGTCTTGCCTTTCAGTCATGTTAATGAATGCAAAACTAAAGGAAGCAAGAACCACTGATAAGCAGCAACTGGAGGTGGCTGCAGTAAAGGCCTAGCAGAAGAAAAACAAGCATAGCATTTGGTAATATCACTGACTGCAAAGGATTTTAATCCACATATTAAAACCGATCCTTATATTTCAAATGATGTCATCTTGTTCAATTACTTTTGAGCCTCTAAAATTGGAGGAATATGTATAAAATGGCTGTAATTCCTAAACAGTTAATGTGGTACTTTTGCCAGACCTCCTGAATTAAACCTGAAAATCTGCCCTACACCGACATCTTGACTGTTTGATTAAGAATCGACTGGTGTGGTGCACAGAGGCAACATTGCAAAAATGATGTCACTGTCCAAATACTTCTGGACCTAACTGTATGCTGCTTTCCTTCCACATTTATCTTAAATGTGACTAAACCGGTCAGCCAACCCTGGTAAAATCATAACTAGATGAGAAGCATAAAAATGAGTAGAAGTAAAATAACCACCTTTATATCCGCCTTTATAATCCTTTATCTTAAACTTGAACTCACAACAGTGCAATCTAGTTTTTCAAATACATCATCACAAATTATGCTGTTGTTGATGTGTCTGTACCACTTACACCACATGGACAAAAGTACAGTAAAAGCATTAAAACCTTTTAATCTTTGAATTCAGGTGTTTCCACTCCCATTGCTGCAGAGATATAAAGTCAAGCACCTAGCCATGCAATCTGCCTTGACAAATATTTGTGAATGAATTCACTGAATTTGAGTGTGGTCCTGTAATAGGACACCACAATTGCAACAAGTCAGTTTGTGA